>NC_051436.1:12186231-12267551 GCF_001649575.2 Kryptolebias marmoratus
CTTCCCTTCCTCCCTCCCTCCCTCCCTTGCAGGAGCGCACGTAAACAGGGTCGAACTTGGTCTCGATCGCCGGGGTCCAGACAATTTTGGACCAAAATGTAAAAAAAAAAGAAAAAGAGGGTGACAGAGAAGGGATGGATGTATTTTTATTTTTGTGCACCCGCCCCCCAACCACAATTTGAGACACTTCACACCATTCAAAAGCAACATTATTTTGTTCATTCCAACCGTTTGGGATCTCTGTTTAATCAGTTTTACGCACTCAGACGGAGCGTTTTGAACAGGACAAAGCGAGACGGGCCAGTCCTCCGCTCTCTCTCATCACACACACATACACACACACTACTAATATATATACTAATATATATATATATATATATAGCCGTACAAGTGTGTGGTCGCGGCATCATGCGAGCTCTCTCTCTCTTCGGGGCTCCTCTCGCCGCTCAGTCCACTCCTGGAATCTGGACACATGGGCTCATTTACATAAGAAAAATGAAGAAAAAAAAGGAGAGAAGTTAAAACCCTCCCTTCATACGCATACATGCAGTCTGTATGCATCCAGACGTTATCTGCGCGAGTCATTCATTCGGCCACTGCGCACCCCCCCTCCCAATGTGTGTGTGTGTGTGATAAACAGACGGACAAAGCGCAGTGTGTGTGTGTGTGTGTGTGTGTGTGTGTGTGCGTGAGACTTCAGCGCATCAAGGAATATTTGGGGTTTCGAGTGCACTGAAATCCACATTGGTGGGTTTTATTGTCATGATCATTATTTTTTATCACCCCTGCAGCAAACTGTTTGCACAGCTGTGTTAAGCCAGAGGTGTGTGTGTTTGTGGGGTGGGGTGGGGGGGGGGGGGGGGGGGGGGGGGGGAGTCATAACTAGTACTATGAGCATAAACAGGTTAACGCGTGAGCATTTCCTCAACTTTCGCAGCATTTGCAGGCGCGGAGTGTTTTGTGCGTGAAATTATACGGCGAGTGAGCGTAATGAGGGAGTGAAGGAGTGAGGGGATAGTACGATGGGGAGGGAGGGAAGGGTGTGTGTGTGTGTGTGTGTGTGGTGGGGTGGGGGGGCTCAGCAAACAGCTGCACCTTCCTACAGACTGGATTCCAGCAGTGGCTCTATCCTTTGCTTACGGGCGCCCTCTATGGGCGAATTTAAATGACAGCCCCTTTAAAGATCATTTGGCACATTGAGGCACTTGGATGAGGTTTTTATTGTTATTATTGTTATTATAATTATTATTTCTCTTTGGAAAAGTGCATATAGAAAAACAAATAAACAGAAAAAAAATTTGCGTGGCAGCTGAATCAGCACCTCGGCAAGAAGTGTTGTAAAATAGTCTGATATTTCACTGTAAAATACTGAGGATGAGGGTGAATACTGGTAACCAGGTGTGGCTATGGGTGGGTGGTCAGACACCAAAGGGGTTCTAAATCCAGTCCAACACTGTTTTATTACAAGGAGAGTAGGTTTTGGGAAGGGCAGACAAATAGTTTGCTGACCGATGGTGGTCGGCGACAACAAGTCGCCGCTTTTTAGCCTGACAGTGAACTTCCATGCGAGGCAACCCACGTTCTGCCGCTCCCCCTGCCTGTCCCGCTCCTCTCTTTTCAGACAAATCAGCCTCTGCCTGGTTTTTCACTCTGAAAAATGCAGGAAGTAAAAAAAAAAACGGCAAATGAAGATCGCTGCCATTAACGCCACGCGCCAAACATTACAGAATACAAAATATGTGTGTTTCAGTGATGTTCAGGGAGTCGTTTCCTGCGAAGGATGCTGGGTTGAGTATTTAAAAATGAAACTTTTATTTATGGTTACAATAATTTCAAATGACCTTTTGAAGAAAGAGGGTGCTACATTTGAAAAAGTTTTACACCCTGAACCAGTTTTTTTTTTAAATCAATATTATTTTAAATTAAATACTGTCAGAAAGTTACTTTATGACTTTGTTTTAGAGAGTGTGAAAACTTGGGCAAAGTTCTGGTTCTGCACACAACTTGAACAGCTCAGTTATTAAGCCAGTGGCTGTATATATGGTTCAGCCCAAAAACACATAACGCAATCTGTTTTTAACCGTATGCTTCGAGGAAAATGTGTTCTGTAAAACTCTGCTCTCCAAGGCCGTTGGAATGTACAGAAAGAAGGTGAAAAATTAAACACCCAGAGTTCTTTGAAAGAATGCATATCACCATCATGAGATTATCATTGCGAAATGACAGTTATAGCCATTTTGGTCAACCCTGAAAATAACATCAGGCGCAAGTTCATGTGGTATTGCAATATCTTACATGATATGTTAGTGCTAACAGTATATGTTGTGAAGGACTCTCAACTACTACCACACCAAATTTTAGCTTACTATATATAAAATTCACTGAGGTAGAGACATTTTTGTGTAGGCTAAGGTTGATTACATGCACCACCTATCTTGAGTTGGGTTGACTTCAAAATCTAATCAGTTGTAGATGTACAACCAAGATTGAATTTTTACAAGTTTCATTAAAATCTGTCTGGTGGTTCATGAGATACTTTGCTAACAGACAAACAGGGTTAACTGACATTTTAATGCCAAAGTTTAAAGCAAAAAATGTGATGTAATGTGTTATACTCAAAGCATGTGTTGGGAATGACTCTAAGCTACAACTACACCAAATTTTAGCTAATTATCCAGAAAACATGCAGAGTTCTAGCCATTTTTGTGTTTTTTGAGGTCAGGTGGCAGTGGCAGTCATCTTGCATTGTGTTGAGTCCAATTGTTAATCAGTTGAAGAGGTACATTCAATGATTATTTTTTGACAGTTTCAATCAAATCAAAAGAGCAGTTTAGGAGAAATTTTGCTAACAGACAATCAGAGTTGTTGTCAAGAAATAATGGCAACGTTTTAAACACAGATTACGTACAATCAGTTAGCGCTCAGAATATAGGTTGAGGATCAGTCTGAGCTACAAACACACCAAGTCTTTGTGCAATATCTGTAAAACTGACTGAGTTACGACTAGTTTTGTGTATCCTAAGATTGCTTCTCTGTGGCGGCCAACTTGAATTGGAATACCTGTAAAACCTAATTCAGTTGTAGCTGTTCATCCAGCGATAACTTGTTGAGAGTTTCACAACAATCCATTCAGTACATTATAAGATATTTTGCTAACAGCATGAAAAAAATAAACAAACACAAACACGGGGAAAAAAAACCTCCACCTTTGCCTTTGGGTGATAATAACTTCTTATCAGAGATGAAACATTGTTCCTCTTCTTTTTGTTGCTGTCCCATCAAAGTACTTTCCTGACTAAATGCCAAATACATCTAATGCTGATGTCAGGTCATGCCTCCCGCCTTCGGTAAACCCGTCTTAAAAGGTTCCCATCTTTCTTCGTTCGTTTATTTATTATTTACTTTTGCTTATTTTGCTCATTCCACTGTGGACAGCGAGGAAGCATTAATGACATGTGGGAAGAGAAAATGAAAAAAGTGCGGCGTGCTGAATTAATGCTTTTCCGTGTCACAAACACGAGCCGAGCCGGGAGGCCGCCCCGTCCTTATTTACATTTTTACACCGCCTAATGCTCATTGTACTGCCGCGACGCCGCGCGCAATACGTTTGCAATTATGGTGGCTGTCAACACGAAATTACACCTTTGTTGTTTACTGATGTGAGGACGGGCCCGCTCTGATGATTGGCCGCGTCGCCGAAGCACAGAAACCCACCTTACTGTCGTTATTACTTGCTTAACCCATTAATTTGACACATTCCAGGAGTCGGCGGAATCCTAAAAAGGTGGCGGCGGCCATTTTATTATCGCTCACCGGCGAGAGGTCTCTGTCTGTGCCTTTGTTTGTCTGTGCCGTGAGTAAAATATCTCATGAGCTACCAGGCGGACTTTAACAAAACTCTCAGAAAGAAATCAATAGATGTACATTTGGAGCTGGTTAACTGTTGAAGTCAACCCCGTTTAAGGCGGTCACTCTAGCTAATCGACATGAGCAAGTTCAAAAAGGTTATAACTCTGATAGTTGTAATGATATTCAGCTAAGAATTGGTGTGCTAGTAGCTGAGAGCTATCCCCAACGCAGTCTCCAAGCACTCACCGATCCCAGAAATCTGTTTTCAAAACTTTGCCGTTATCTATTTGAGTCAACTCTGTCTGTCTGTTAGCAAAATATCTCGTGAACCACTGGATATATTTTAATGAAACCTTCAGAAAGTAATCATTAAATGGTAATTTGCAACTGATTAATCTTCGGACTCAACCCAATACAAGATGGCCACCACAACCAACTGGTTTTAGGAAATACAAAAATGTGTGTAACACAGTCAGTTTTAAAAACATTGAGCTAAACTTTGGTGTGGTGATGCTGAGCATAATCCCCAATGCATACTCCAAGAGTGACCGATTGCATTGTATTTTTTGATAAAGCTTTGGCATTAACTGTTGGCTTCAACCCTATCTTTCTGTTAGCAAAATATCTCATGAACCACTGAACATATTTTGGCGAAACTAGCAGAAGGTAATTATTAGAGATACAGCTACAACTCATCAATGTTTGGAGTTCAACCCATTCAAGATGGTCACTACAGCTAATCAAATTTAGATAACACAAAAACGGCTATAACTTAGTCAAATTGACAGATATCGACAGTGCTATGTGTTTGTAGGTGTTTTTTTTATTGTTATTGTTTGTAGGGTTATGAAACAAGTCTTTCATTTGTTGTTGTCATATGATAAATAGGCTGCTTGAAAACTATTTAGAATTGGGAATAAAGGAATCACCTTCCCGTATAGGTCTACTACGACTCAAGAAGAATGATATTGTCTGGCCAAGGGAGGGCCATTGGCTGGACTAGCAAATTCTTAGGGGCGGCCATTGACCTGCTACACTTTTGTGATAACAACGGAAGCGCTATGGACAACGTTTGCCCTGTGTTGTTGCTGTTTTTTAAACTTATGGGGATTCTCTTGAGACTTCAGGAAGAGAGGCGCAGTGGAAGAAATGCTCTGGATGTCATGATTGTTGCGTGGAGTAGGACAGCTGTTATCTGCCGGAGATTTCGGGCTTTACAGTGCCTTCAGCTGGGGGACAGACGGCATAAACGTTGCAGGGTAAGCTAACGCTGTTGTTTATATTCCTACTGTTCGCTCTTTATGCTTGCATCTGGTCACACCCACGACCAATGAGTGAACAGGAGCTAAGCTTGCGCCACCCACGAAAGCAGGGTCGGCCCGGCCGGCCCTACTCCAAAGCAGGGACCGGCCTCGAAAAAATGCCGGTGGAAACGCGCACAAAGCAAGCCGAGTAGAGTGGAGCCAGGACCTTTAGAGCCAGTGGAAAAGGGGCTGTCTCTCAGCCAGCCTGGGAACACCTTGGAATCCTCCCAGAGAGAGATGTCTGGGTCTCCTTAAGCTGCTGCTCAAGATGCCGCACTCTCGACCCAACTCTGGAACAAGCGGCAGATAATGGATTGGTGGAAGGATGGCCTATTCTCGTGTACAACTTGCAGAACTTCATTCTGGGCCGTGCACATCATTTCATTGCCTGCCTTTGCTGACATCATTGTCACTTCAGCCCGCTTGGTACTCCACTTGTTTGCTTTATACATTTTTCTTCCTTAGTGCTCTTTTGAAATAAAGACATGTAGATTACGATCAGTTTTTTTGTTTGTTTGTTTTTTACCAATTATCCATCTTTGGCATAGTTAGACCTGGACATTCAGTGCTGTAGTCTCAGATGTTTTCAGTCAAAATGCACCTCTAGAATTACGGAAAATAAATTGAGAACGGTTCAAGTCGGGTTTGAGACACCTGTGGCAAAGATTTTGTCGCACAAATAACGAAAGAGATGTTCAAAAGCCAAGCAATAAGGAACTGGAAAACCCTGAAAATGCTTAAAGACATTCTGGAGATTCCCTCGGTCAGTGAGGTCACAGCTTTGTAGACGTTCCCCAACGTTCGCTGACCACCAACCGGATCTAGGATGTTCGCCACCGCTTATTCGGCTTTTCTCTTTTGAACATTTTTGCTCTCGCAGTCATTACGGTCTAGGTATCTGCGGTGTGCCATGACAGCAAGATTACGCTCCGGTTTCCAAACAGAGGAAAAAAATAAATTAAAATCAGCACATTTCTTTCTTTTTTTTCTCTCTCTCTTTCTTTCTTCGAGCAGTCCCCTGAACTAGTAATAACGCAGCAAAAGTGGGATATTGAGTTAGAACACTGGGGGGAATTTTTTGCAGCGCTTGCACTTTTTTATTTCGCACTTTGCCGGGGTGAGCAAATCTACATTTCATTTTAAAAAAGATATTCACTTAATATTTAATCATTGCTCTGCCAACTTTTATTAATGAATAACCATTATTAAAACGGCATATATAGAGAGTCAGTTTTTGTGTCTTTACCTTTCATCCCGACTGTATTGCTATATATTTTTCCATGTGGGTTCAAGCAGGAATTTACACTTTCTTTGCACGTGTGTAGGATTATCACTTACTGCCAAAGACAAAGCGGCCTTAATGGTTTTATATTTTGTCTGTAGCATTAACAAAATATCTCATAAACCACTGGAAAGATTTTAATGAAACTCTTAGAGAGTAAATACTACATGCGCATCTACAACTGATTCAACTTTGGAGTCAACACCATTTATTATTACTCCACAGCTGGAAGACCTCGTCTGACAGAAACATGCCTATAACTCTGTCAATTTTATAGCTGTTGAGCTAACATTTGATGTGGTGGTCACTGAGCATCATCCCCAACAAATAGTCCAAACTCAATGTAATGTGTGATGTTCTTTGCTCAAAATTTGGCAATAACTATTTGTGACAACTTTGGGCGTCTGTTAACAAAATATCTCTTGAACCAGTGGGCACATTTCAATGAAACTCCCAGAAATGATTAACTTTTGGAGTCAACCCAATTTAAAATGGCCCCCACAGCTAATTTGCATTAACCAGCACAAAAATGGCTATTAGTTTTACAGATATTGAGTTAAAATTTGGTGTGATAATAGCTGGAATTGGCTTTTAACATATACTCTTAAGCAAAGTTCTTGCGCAGTGAGTAGCACTCCAACATTGGCATTAACTTTTAAAATCGGCACTGTTTGTCTGTTAGCAAAATATTTCATGAACCACTGGACAGAATTTAATGAAACTCCCAGAACGTAATCGTTAAAAGTACAGCTAAAACTAATTAGCATTTGGAGTCAACCGAAAATAAGACGGCCAGCACAGCTAATCAATATTAGCCAACACAAAAGTGGCTATAACTTAGGCATTTTTGCAGACATTGAGCTAAAAATTGGTGTGGTAGTAGCTGAGAGTCATGCTCAACACATACCGTGAGATCTCACAATATTGAATGAGATTGCACAAGGTTTGACTAAAGCAGATACGATGCTACGATTTTCATTCTTTGTAAGGGAGGATGTGGCACTACCATTAGCTGAATGCAGATAAAGCCATTTATACTGCACTGCCTCTAGAGAATAACACAACCATCCATCAAGAGTTTTTGCAAAAAAAAAAAAAAAAAAAGGCGGCAAGATGGTGGGCAGGCAGCAAGCCAGCCCAGTTAGGCGACTCTTTCTAGTCTTGCCCAGGAGGTAATATGTTACAGAATCCTTTGCTTTGAGCGGCAGCGAGGAACATCAACAGGGAGTGACTCGACAACACCAAGAAGCAAAGTCCAGCTCGACGGCGATGCAGCTCAGCAAGCCTTTTTCCCTCCCAACTCCCTCTGGCAACTTGCTATTTTGAGACACCGGATGCCTTGTTCCGCGTTCTCCCTCTGGGCTTCGCAAGAAATGTTGCAGCCATCACAAAACAATGGGCTCGGTTCAGAGCGCCTCAACACGAATCACTCACCAAAATTAAATTCACAGAGAACGTCAGATTTCTGTTCGCAGCAACTTTCACATCGTTGGCGGTACACAGCTTTTGCATCAGCAGATCTTCGGGTAAACTCAGAATTTAGAAGCATCTTTTATATATATATATATATATATATATATATATATATATATATATATATATATATATAAAAGAAAAAAAAAAGTGTAAAAATTCACACTCGTACAGAACACAAACTGAAGCCAGTGGCATTTTGGAAAATTCACACGTGAGTAAAAGAAGTAATGGTAAAAGAAGAAGAGAGAGTTTTTAGAAATGACAGAATGAAGAATTTTATTCAGGGATTTTTGCCGCTAAGAGACAAGTTTAAAGTCTATTATTTAGAATTTGATCCCATCATATTTTTGTTCAGTATTATTCATTCTGGTTGTCAGCTGTCTGCGAGTAAAATGAACTCATGGGAAGAAAAAAAAATTGCTCATGTGTTTATGAGCTTTACATGCAAATAAATATGAGAAGCATCACATGCTGAGCAGCAAAGAGGACATAACGATAAGATCTGCTGGTGTTTTTCTGGAATCCCAACAAAGTACATCCAGTTACATAATGCTGTCATATATTCAGACTTTTACATGTTTCAGGTGTGTTTGTCTGTCTGTCAGCAAAATATCTCAAACTGCTGGATATAATTTGATAAAGTAATCTCAGAAAGTAATAATTAGATAGACATCTACAACTGATTAACTTTTGGATTCAACTCAATTCAAGATGGTCGCCGCAGCTACTGGACATAAGCACATGCAAAAATGGCTAGAACTCAATTAGTTTTTTCAGATTTTGAGCTAAAATTTGGAATGGTAATAGCTGAGACTCATCAGCAACAAGTACCATGAGTGCTATCGTGCTGCATGAGAAATTTGTTTAACTCTTGGGTGTTAACTGTTGACGTCAAGTTGATCTGTCTGTCAGCAAAATATGTAATCATTGGATATACGTCTACAACTGATTAACCTTTGGAGTCAACACAATTCAAGATGGCTACCACAGCTAACTACTTGTAGCAAGCACAGAAATGCCTATAAGTCAGCAATTCTTACAGATACAGAGCTAAGATTTGGTGTGGCAGTAGCTGAGAGTCAACCAAGAACTAGATTTGTGATGTTGTAGAGCTTTGATTTAGCACATGTTCGCTGAGACGTAATTGGAAATTCTTTTGCATTGTTTTTTAGGTGCACCTGTTTTTACAGTTTAAGGTCTGGTGTCAATGTATTTACAGATAAAGCTATCTCTTTTTTTGAAAGTTTAGTCCAAACTTTAACACAGAATAAGAATAGGAATGAAACTAAAATTCTAGTGAGGACTAACTTGTTTGTAGCTTTATCCAACGCTTTAGCAGAAATGGCGCCAAACATCTGTTTGCTAGCTAACCTCCAGTGGTACCGCACTGACGGAGCTTCCTCCCACAGGCTGAGAATTAGTCATTAGTATCCATGTTTCGTGAGTTTTACAACCGAAATAGTTTTTTCCACAAAGATTTCCATAAAAACATTTTTTTTTAATTGAATTAGCTTGGAAGCTACATCCTTACTTCAGTTAATGTAGTATCTTAGCATCATTAGCCACAATCAAAGTTTTGTTTTGGTAGACACTTCTTAGGAAGCCTTTATTTCAGCAGTAAAGGACCAACAGTCAGAATAAGTCATCTTCCTCTGTCTTGCTCTTACTTTCTAAAGCACTAAGGATGCGCTCAGCTACACGTTCTCCACACCTGAGTTTGTTATCTCTGAGGAGGTTTGGCATTTTACCCAAAAAGGAAAACATAAACGTAGCACAGTCTCACACCTAACTGGGAGGAAGAAATATCACTAAAAGATACATTTAAGAAGCCAGAGGCTGGTAATTAATTCAGTGTCACTTCTTAATAATGCATTTGCTGCTTATTTGTCTTTAGCTCCTGTTGTGCCACCTGTTTTTTTTTTGTCAGTAATCAGCACACCTTTTATCAGGCAATAACCACTTTTCCCAGT
This sequence comes from Kryptolebias marmoratus, assembly GCF_001649575.2. Taxonomy (NCBI): domain Eukaryota; kingdom Metazoa; phylum Chordata; class Actinopteri; order Cyprinodontiformes; family Rivulidae; genus Kryptolebias; species Kryptolebias marmoratus. The sequence continues at coordinate 12,196,113 of NC_051436.1, forward strand.
ACATATATTACCTGGTTTTCCTCAGTTATTTTTGAGATTGTGTCAACTTCCTGTAGTCTTTCTGTCTGACTGTTCTGCCTTTTGCTTAAGTTTTTATTCATTAAAGTCCTGCTGAGGGGTGGCACAGTGGACAGTGGTTAGAGCTGTTGCCTCCCAGCAAGAAGGTCACAGGATCGCTTCCCAAACGCTAGCATATTCTCCCTGTGCGTGGGTTTACTCCAGGTACTCTGGTGTCCTCCCACAGATCAGAAACATACATGTTCACACTGGTGCATTGGTAACTAAGTTATCCCTAGGTGTGAGTGAGAGCATGGATGGTTGTTTGTCTCTACGTGTCCCTGTGATGGACTTGCGACCTGTCCAGGGTGTTGGAGATCGGCAACCAGCTGGCCTGGAAAGAAGAAGCAGGTAAAGAAAATGGATGAAAATCCCGTTACAAAGAACCGGCTCTGTTGTGCCAGCATTGTGGGTCCTGCTGCAACTCATCAGCCAACGAACGGAACATCTTGACCATTCTTTTTTTTTTTTTTCTCTCTTGAATTTCCTTTCCTGTCAACTAGCTAACCAATTCCTAATTTATAACCCCTCCCCTCTATCCTACCCCCCAATATGCCTCATTGATCCTCTTTTTCATGGACACCTGAACTTAATGCTTGATTAGACTAGCTGAAAGAACAGCTACACCAAAGACCTTTTTCTTATTAAACCTCATGGGTGTCTTGGTGCTTGGTTTTGGGACAAGAAGGGGCATTTGAACCCTGAAATGATTATAGGTCAAATATTTATCCAGAGTTGTGGTCTGATTCATAATATCTTCAGGTAAATAATCCTATAAACAGCATCTATTTTCTTGTCATTGCCTTTTTTGTTTGATTTAAGTATTCTACCCTTTTTTTAACATTCACCGCCACAAGCAAAAAGCAAAAGGGGGTTGATAATGTTTGTGTACATGTGTCTGTGTGTATGCATGTTTGTGTCTGTTACCAAAACAATCTCAAGAACCACTGGACAAATTTGAACAAAACTCAGGAAATAGTCACTTGGTGTACATCTTCAACTGATTAACCTTAGAAGTCAACTCAATTCAAGATGGCCATCACAGCTAACTGACATTAACTAACACAAAATTGGCTACAACTCAGTCAGGTTTACAGACATTGATCTAAAATTGTACAAAGTTGTAGCTGACGGTCATTCACAACACAGACTCTGAAAGCGACATCTCACGATATTGCATGGAATTGCTCATAACGTTATTTTTAAGGTTTGACCAAACCTTTGTCATTTCTCAATATAAGATGATCCAACTCTAAAACTCTGGCATAAAAGGCGGCAGGCGATATGCATTATTTCAAGGAATGCCCCGGCCTTTGATTTTAGCCTGCTTTTAATCATTCTCGCAACTTCCTCAAAGGGCTGAGCTCGGACAAGCACTGGCACCATATCACTCCGACCAGTACAAAGGGCGGACACTTTGTGTGGACATTACGCACACCCACCCAGACACTCAGTCACAACTTAATCACTGACACCACTGACAACGAGGGCCACGCTGCTTTCCCAAAGCCTCTCCAACTTCAAAAGGGGATTTCTCAAAGCGGCCATTCAGAGGCCTTCCATCAATGGGGGACGAGGGGTCGCCGCAGCCGCTCCAAACAAATTGATTTAGGGCAAATTTGTTTCCAGGCCACTCACATTGTCATAATTCCAGTGTCGGGTTCATCCCTCCGACGCGCTCTGCGCTCGCCGCAGAGAGGGGAGCCTCGTAAATCTGACACTTAAAAAGGAACGTTTAGCACAATAACCCCTTCTAATTCCGAACGCGCCCAAAACCTCCCCTCGAAATAGACGGAGGAAACAGTAGCCGCACTATTAGGATGTGGCGAGGCAATAAGGAGGATGAATTACCGCTCTTTCTCCTGTGACCTAAAAATTGCGCGGCATACTAAATCTTGCCCCCCATGTCAGCGGCTGCCTGTTATTTGCATGCATTAAAGCGAAAATAGCAGCTCTGTTTAGTGACACTTATTGTGGTGTCAGGCTGGATAGTCACAGATTGTCGTCCCCCCCCCCCCCCCCGCTCTGTCCCTCAACTTCTGCATGGAAAAAATAAATTATGTGTGAGGGGTTAGTCATTTCCAATGCGTAGTTACTCCTTGAGCGCCACAGCTCTGTTTATATATTGTGCGCGCGTGTTTGCCTGTCTGCCTGGTCCGCCCGTGTGTTTATCTGTTTCTGAACAGCATCTGAGTGCTTGTGTGTGCACTGTCCCACTGTTTCGGCTGAAAAATGATAAGACACCTGCTTGCCGATTCGAAGTTGGCTGTCAAATACAGGAATGAAACTGTGGTGGAAGTAGAAAAAAAAATATATTATATATATTTATATATATATATATATTTAAAAAACCTTGAGATATATCTATTCTGGCTCCCTGCTTCCCTCAAGCTGCTGGTAGGAGACTTCAAAATGGCTCCACTCCCTGCCACAGAGTGGGCTCTGCCCTGTCAAAATGTCTTTGAATGGAAAACACAGACGGAAAAGTTTCCTCCCTTCTCTTCTCCTCTCCTCTCTTCTCTTCTCTTCCCCCCGTTGTTTTTCTTTCTCTCTCGTTCCCTCTCGCTCGGTTTCCCCCTCCTCCCTTTCTGTCCATCCTTCATCGCTTTCTGAAAGGGCATCTCATCTTCACCAGTGAGGCTCTCAATGAATGCTGCCTTTACTCTGAGAAAGAGAGGGAAAAAAAACCCTCTCTTACTTTCTCTCTCTCTCTGTCTTTATGTCTGTATAGCTGGAGCCCTGCCAGAGCTCTCTGTCTCGGTGAGGTATCTGCCAGTCACTCGCAAGTCCATTCTTCCCTAAAACATGATGTCTATCTCCTGGGTCCTCCTGTCAGAAGAACAATGCGGGTCTTGGTACCTTTGACAGAGGCGATTATGATCTGTGTACCAACTACATACACAGAAAGAGACTAAAACTAATCAACGGGGGTAATTAAAAAAAGGGGACAGCCTGGTGATTTAAAGCCACAAGTAATGGTCACCGGGCTTGTTTTTTTTATTACCAGCGTCCACTCGGCTCGGAAGGCTTTCGACAAAACGTCAGACCTCGGCTACAGGGGTTTGTTCCCGTTTCAAAGAATCGCTGGAGTGGCATATCAAAGATCTGAACACAGTCCTTAGGTGGTGTTCCTACAAAACCTGGTCTTGTAGCTTGAGATGAGGTGAAGACTGAATGAGGTGCAGGTCAGCTGAGCACAACACTAAAAGAGAAAGAAGCTCTGAGCTAAATACCCAGACGTTTTTGGTTTCTTCCTAGTTTCTCACATTTAATTTTTTTTGACAAACTACGATACATTGTTTGTACTTTACAAAAAAACTGCAATGCCATATACTGACAGGATGTTTTGTTACTCACGAGGCCCAATATCCCTGCTCGTTAGAACATCATAGCATGTCATTTCTGGTATATTTTTCTGCAACCGGAAAATTTTGATTCTTTAATTTGTATTTGATATGTTTAAATTATACTTTTATTTTATTTTAGAATACTTTAGTTGAGTTGCATCAACTTTAAGTCATTTCTATGGGTTAAATATTGAGGTTGCTTTCCTTCAGGATGAAATAATATAGGCTTGAATTTAATTATAAATGCAATGCCGTGGGGTGGGGATACATTACATATTCCATGCTCTTTGGGTTATTGTAGCATTCAATTCTGATATTTTTCGCCCTTGTTTTACAACTTTTTACAATTTGATTTGTTTACATTAAAAAAACTACTGTCAAATATCCATATTCTTCATCCTTAGTTTTATTATTACAACTTCATGTGGTGATTTGGCTTTTCTGAGTTTTGTTTTAGTTCTCTGGTTTGTGTTTTGTTTTCTATTTGTAGTTATCTGGTTTTTGTTTTCTTCTTGGTTCTGTCCTCCTTGTGTTTGTGTTCTCATTTCCACTCTTCCCCAGTCATTCATTTGTCTGTTAGCCACGCCTATCTTCACCTGTCCCGAATAAGTAATCATTCCATCTGTTCCCACTCACCTCGTTATCCCCAGTCTTTAAAACCCGGTCATTTCTCTCCATACTTCGCTGGTCCATTGTCTAAGGTTTGTCTAAGATTTGTTTTATGTTTGTCTCTCTTGTTTGCTTCGCTCCGTGTTCCTGGTTTTCTGAGTTCTGTTCCATTTATGTATTTTCATTTAGTTCTTATCTGTTTGCTGCCACATCAGCTTTTTGTTTTTGTTCGTTTTCTTAGTTTAATAAATTAGTTTTTCTTTCTTTAAAATGAGTCTGCGCTCTGGGTTCGCCTTCGTCACTCCACATCATGACACTTCACAACCATTTTCCTACTTTCAGTGTTAAATTACACTCAAAAACCAACTTGTTGAATGAATGAATGAATGAATGAATGAATGAATGAACAAACAGTTTTGTGGCTTTCTTTCAAATTGTTGTTGTTGGTTCATATATTTGAACTCGGTCAACCTAACCTTTCAGTGTTGGTTTAATATTTTTACTTAGACTAAATCTGGTTTGTTTAATTGGGTGAATAACATTATTTTTCCACAAATGATGGTTCAGTTTGGTCATATTAGTTTTCAACTCACACTGCGCAAGCTGGACATTTCAGTTCTTTGAAGAACTTTTGTGGTAATCGTGTCTGTTTATTTGAATAAATGAAAATGCATTTAATGTATTAAACTGACACAACAAGACTGATTAGGATTTAATAAAAAAAGAAATTCAACAAGCAAATTAAAATGAGTTCAGTTGAAAACTAACCAGTAAAAGAGTTGAGTCTGTCTTATTGAGTTACCCAACAAACATAAGTTCCTTTGAAACAACTTAATGTTTAATTCTTAAATAAATCAATACAGTTATGTGGAAAATCAAATCATTTTTATTTCTTTTAGTTCCATAAATTACATGTGTTAAACTTGCAACAAAGCAACAATAATAAATCAGTCAACAAAATATCTATATATCTAAAAAAACTAGATATCTGATGGGAACCTGGAGGTTGAAGCTGAAGCCAAATTGGGAAGATCGTGGGACATTACATCTAGTTGTTTTTTTTTTTTTTAATGGTCAATGTAACAAATCTAACTTCAATATAATATTTAATATTGAATATAATTTTAAAGTAAATCAACCATCTTGCCTATATTTTTTTAAGTACGGGTAGGAGGAGTTGGGATATAGTGGCTCTAATGTCATGACATAAATGAGTAGCATGCTATTTAACTTCAAATGGAGTACGTCTTTCAGTGGAGAATAATGATGATTCATTTCATCAGATGGACATTAGTTTTTCCGGCTAAATACAGTCCCCAGGGTATCTCACATTTGAGACTGATTTAATAATTCTTCTTTGACAGTGAATTCTTCTTGTGCTTTTCCCATCATTTCAGGTGGCTTCATCACCTGCGGCCAAAAAGAACTACCTAATGGCAATTTTTATTAGCTAATTGGTTATCTTGACATTTAAAACTGGCTCCATAATTTGTTCATCTCTATTGTGAGTGGCTCTTTAATTAGATTGAGCCTGTGGTCCAGATTGATGTGGGAACTGGAGGTCATTGGCAAATTACACAGTTGGCATTTTTTGAACATGTTCACTAAAAAAATGGCATTTTTTTACCTAACTAGTCTAAGGTAAGAACTTTAGAGCATCGTACCACCTTAATTTTGACGGCTAGCTCCAAAAAGCAAATTTGACATCCGAAGACCAAGCAATTCAGGTATTATTTATTACATTTAGTGAAATATGCATCCAAATCCACTAACAATGCCATTAAATATGGACTTAAAGAGGTAGTTCAGATCATTTAAAATGGGATTCTGCGGAAAGGTTATAAACACGTAACATGATTTTTGAACAACTTCAGCTAGGCATTATATAACCACAAAATGCAAATTTAACAGCAGTGTAAATGTTTATAAAAGTGTTCACCGAGACCACTAAATTTTTGATATTGGCATCGGTTTATGATGGCAGCAATCCACTTTGGTCCTCCTGCTCAGACTGGATGTTCGTGTAGAGGCCAAAAGTTGCAAATAAAACTGAAGTGCCATGATGATCATGTTTTGGTTAGTCCAATACCACAGTGTTCCAGAGAGACCTTGCCTGGAGTCAGAATGTCTACCAGCGTGTTGAAAACATGCCTATTTTTGAAGACAGTGTCTAATTGTGAGTGTAATGTTGTGTCTTATTACCGCCATAGAGATAACTAAGAAAATATAATTATTGTCATTGGTGGTGCCACTCTGAAGAGACAGATCAAAATGGAAAGTAGAAAGTTTTTAAAGGGGTGGCTGGATGGGGTCCACTATCAATTTTGGTATGGCACACAAAAATTAAAAGCCATAACAGCATTTCAGGAGTTTTAAACCATTGTTATCATATAGAGGCTAATTGTAAAATACTGCATAATGGGTGTCTGGGAATAGGCTTACTTAATTTGTTTTATGTTACAGCTGATATGACAGACTAAGAACAGCAGAGACTTCTACGCAAGTCACTGAAGCTCATTCTCTTTTCCCTTAAATTCATATTCATAGCTGAAACTAGCATTCCTTGAAGGAATGTATAATATCCGTTGCCCTGCATCCCAAAGTTTTAAACACAGATCTCAAAGGCAATAATGTTTTTGCCCAAGTCTCTCTCAGATAACTGTTTGAACAACCTCAGCTTGGGAATAAAAGAGGTTAATTAAAGAATGTTTAACTCTGAGTTTAAAACTATGGCATGAAAGGCAAAGGGTAATGTGCATTCCTGGAAGGAATGCTAGGCCTTTAATTCAAATTTGAAGATAAAACCCAAAACACTAACTTGTCAGTCTGGTCAGAATGAAACTCTTTATCCCCAAAGTTACCTTCAACAGGTAAGGCATTGTTATTAACCTTCACACACACACATACACACACACACACGCACTCATCTATTAAAAACAGAGGGGAAGAAAACAGTAGATCTGAGCTCACTGAGTTAACTCCAAACAAAAAAGGGGTAAATGTCCTTGTGAAAGTCTTCAGATGAATGGGGCCTTTAGACTAAGACTTCCATCTCTTCCCTACGCTCATCTCAGTAATATTTCATTCTTGCATCCTCAGAAATGGAAAATATTGATTTCTCTGAATAACACCCCAAACCATCACACATCCCTGCATTAACATTGCCCGTACGGTTGAAAAAAAAAAAAAAAAGAGTGTGGGTTCTCCCCAAAGTATTTCATGCATCTGCTCCAGGCATGAGAAAACAGACACATGCGAGCTAACAGCCGGAGCAGCTATTGTTATCACAACTAATTAGGAGGTAAGTTCTTGCTGCGTTCAAGAGTCTAAAATTGACAGATGATATTTGCTGCAGTGTTCATATTGCCGGTTATTACTGTTTGTATGGAGGCGTGTTTCACTGCAGACGCAGCTGTCAACAACAAAGTGGCAGGATCTGGTTCAAAATTAAACTCTAGAGAGGGTATTTTTTTGTTTGTTTTTTGGGTTTTTTTGGGCAGTTTGTATGATCAACATCTTTTTTGTAACAATCTATAACCAAGGGTTTTTCTCCTACAGGTTTAAAAATGATGAATAGGTAAAAAGCATGCTTGTCAGCTCAGTATGAGTGGTGATTTATTTCCTGTTATCGCCACTTATCTTATTTTTATACTTGACAGGTTTTGTTAGGCCGCTGTCTAAACTGAGGCAGTGCTGTGTACTGTCCAACAGCCTCGAGCCACCCCCTTTATTTCTTTATATTTTTTGCTTCTAATTAGCCAGACTTTCTTGACTTTTTTTTTTCTTTTTAAGTTGCCTAGAGCTATAGTTCTTCATGCTTTTGAAGGTCTTCCAAAGATTTTCTTGGCCGCTTTTTTTTTTTTTTTACTCATTTACTACAGCTCAAGACCACTTTAGAAAATTACAAGAAAGTTTTGGCTCCTCTAAAGCTAAATAAAAAAAATACCCAGGGGTGAGGCTTGAGACTTTAAAAACATATATACTGTATAGTTCAATCACCAATATTTTCTGCATTAAAACTAATGCATTTGTATCAATGTCAGGAATAGGACTGCCTGGACTGATCAATAGGTTATCTGTGCTTGATGATTCAGTTGCAAATTGTTTTATTATTGTCCTTTCCATTTTGTACTGACCTACTACACATGTCCTGTCACTGATGCCTCTTCTTCTCACTATCATACCAATTTAAAAGAATAGTTTGATTCTTTATGCTTAAAGCTCCCCATCCACAGACTCCAGTATCAAAAATACAACATGGCAACACCCATACAACAGAAACCCATGGCTTCATTGTCTAAAAACAGAAGTTGGTAAGATATAGGTCTAGTATTATATGTACGGTCAATGTATGACATGATAATAAGACATTAAAGGTGCTTGCTAGGGTGTGTTCACTCAATTGTGACTAAACACACATAGCACGTCCCTTAACTATTAGGGTTTGATGTTGAGAGAAAGATGGAATAAAAACTATTTCGTATTTGTAATTTGTTACAATCCTGCTACATATTTTTAAGCAGATTTTGGGACTTTAAAGAAGATTTTGTGGCCCTTTGTGAAATACTAGTGGTGGGGTGGCACAGGGCAACTCCCAGACTCAAATAGATGCAGCAATGTGAGAATAAAGCAGAGTGGCAAAAAGAAAGAGCTCAGATGCTCAGCAAAGCTTCCCAGGACGTGTGAAGGTTACATTAACCAGCCCTGCTGTCTGTCCAACTCCCCCACAGCAGTCTCTTTCCAGCATCGCCCAGTCAAGTTGCCGTTTTCGTGTGTCTGACTTGTGTTGTTGTTGTTTTCTCCTGTGGGCTGAGTTTTACACAGCCTGTCAATCTCCTGAGCGTCACACATTAGAAGGACCAGTGGAGTGAGACACCAAGAGTGATCCCTCTGGGGAATGACTCTTCTCCCACCTCCCAACCCCCTTTTGTTTGGCTCTCTTTATGCGCCAGCCTTGCTCTTTCTTCCTTTCTGGCTTTTAACTCTTTTCTTTCTCTCCTGGTTGCAAGTCCTTCTCTCTGTCTTCGTTCTTATATTTTTCTTCGACTCCATCTACATTTCCCCAGACTCCTGGCCGAGTCTGAGCGTGTCAGATCCCCTCTGTTTTGAAGAGGCTACGCTACATCTGTTGACGCGCTCGGTGCTTGAGTGGTCGGCCAAGCTAACATCCATCCCAGCATGCATCGCAGCGAGGGTGCAACTAATGAACACGACTAAAGGAATGCGCCCGTGTCCGTCCCCCTGCCTTTTTTTTGTTTGATAAGTTTCACTCACAATAGGGGCACTGTTTACAATGACTCAGACTGGAACACAACGAGGAAATATGGAGTCAGATGACCGTAAAATGTCTGTGTGGAAACCTTTCAAATGAAACATGGAGCACAATAAGAAACTCTCCTCTAACTTCTGTGGAATAAAGTCTGCAAGTCACATGAAAAACTCGAGTGAAAGACTTCTCAAAGATGCGGAAATTGGTAAAACTTAAAAAAAAAAAAAAAAAAACGGTGAGAGCGTCCTGACCTGACAGGCGGAATTCGGAAAGGTCAAAATAAAAACAGCGGAAGTCATGTGTGAAAATCAACTTTCTTTGCTCCTACAAATTACTTTATTCAAAGCATTGTATCTTTGCATGAGTACGCAGACAGGGGATATGTGGGATGTCGGGGCAGTCAGTTAAGGAAATATAAAAATATGGTGCTTTTAACTTCTTTGAGAATAGCCTCGGCATTCTTTGGATTTAATGAAAGCTCCCAAACCGAATGAAAGCCTGAAATAGCATTAACTGGCACACAATGGTAGCCTTAACTGTAGGTATTAAACCTTGACAGCCGAGACCTAATTGGTTGCCTTTTGAATAGGCCGATGGGTGCCCTTACTCTCAGTCAGCGATGTCAGAACTTCTGACCTGCTAACATCTTGCCCTTGTCTCTCTTCATTCTTCTGCAAATGAGGAAAAAAAGGAGCTGGATGTTGCTCATGATTGAACATCCCCTTCAACTTCAAATCTCGCCTCATGCCTTTTGTTTAGTCTTTTCTTTAGTGAAGTGCCATCGAAATTCATTATTAAACTTGAAAGGCTCTGATTCATTTTTTGACAATTGTGGCTGCTATCACTTCTTTCATCTGTGTGTGTATATATCCACTGTTAGAGATTAGATAGATTCCTCAGCACACAATTCTTTGGTGGCACATACCTGCCTGCATTCAGCTTGCTTTCATCTGACAAAACCAAGAGAAAAAACACTCAGTCAAGCAAAGAAAATACCAGAATCTTGGATATTTTCCCTTAGAGAGAGAGAGAGAGTGCAGGTAGGAGGTTCATGGTACATCCAATCACTGACTCCAATGAAGTGAAGTACTCCCTGGCCAATAGAGGAACAAGTCATTGGAAGAGTTGGGGGTACAATCATGCAGTGAAGCTCCCGTTATCCAGCCAAGTGTGCTAATCAAAACCTTGTGTCTGATCAATACCAGTGGACAGCAGATTGCACTCCTGGGGAAGCAGTGGAGGTTAAGGGGTGTATCAAAGGCCGGAGGAGGGGGGACAGATGGGGGGTGAGGGGTGGGGGTGATGCATTAACCTCAGAAGAGTTGAGGGATTTGATCGGGTATAAAGAGAGGCACCGACTGGCCAAGAGAAAGATCCCACGTGGACACAAACAGAAACAGGAGGATGGTTTGAAAAGACAATGCCTTGTCTTTTATCGCCATACAGCGGGTAAAGTCTGGAAAAAATATTTGTTCTCCTTGTCATAGCCAAAAAATGAGTATTTATCGGCACCATGAAAGGTAGGCAAAGTTGTAAATGCCTGAGACTTTGTGCATGTTCGTTTTTCTGTCTCTGATCAAAATCTTTCATAAACCAGTAGACAGATTTTGATGAAATCTTTAGAAAATAATCATTAGACGTGTATATCCAAACAGAATCCCAACACAAAAATGGGTGTAACTCAGTCAATTTTATAGATACTGAGCAAAAGTTTGGTGCAGTAGTAGCCAAGCATCATTCCCAACACATACTTTTAGTGCTACTCATTGCGCAAGATCTTTGCTCAAAACTTTGGCATTAACTGTTAGTGTTAACTCTGTCTGTTGGCAGAATATCTCATGAACCATTGGGTGGAGTTTAATGAAATACACAGGAAGTAATCATTGGATTTGCATCTAAAACTGATTAGCTATAACCATTATTTCTCAACATATGATGAGCTTAGTTTAAAGCTCTGGCATGAAAGGCGTTGGGAATTATGCCGTCCTTAAAGTCCATAAAGTCACAGAACACCCACCTGTGTCCAGTTTTGTACAACAACATAACTCAAGTGATAAGCATGGCCATCTTTTAACTTTCCATTTGTACTGTTAACTCATTACCTAAAGCCTTCATCAGATCTCCTTATTTGTATCAGCATGCTGTTGTTTTGCTTGTATTATTTTGGTTCTGTGTTATTGCTGAAATAAACTGGGTTTGCTTGTAGTTTACTAGCAGAGTTTCTCATTTCCATTTCATAGGGTTATGACTTTTTTGTTTGTTTAGTTCATTCAGCTTTAAACTTTAGAACTTAATTATGGATAACCATTTTTTCCTAAGTTTTAGAAAAATAGATTTAAATTGTGAGCAATGCCACATCTATAAAATGGGGTGCACAGTACTTAAAAATCAACTTGTTTTCTTCATACCTTTAGTGCATGGTATGTTCATTATTTGCTGAATATCTACCTTTTGGTTATAGTAATATGTATTTGGATGTATATGCATGTGAATCACAGGCAAGGGGGACCCATAAAAAATTCTTGCACTTGAGCCTATCATAACCAGCAGCTGCCACTGTGTTTGAGCATTTGTGCATTTGTGTGTGCACGTATGAGCAACACCCTGATGGCTACCATATGGGAACCATAACTCCATTAGCATTTTAACAATCTGCTAGGCTTACTTGGGTGGGATACAGCCCCCCACACACACCCACACACACACAAACAGAGAGTGTGAAATAAACTAGCAGAGCATTAACAATGGTAGTAATGGGCTGATTTAAACTAAAAGTTGATCTGTGCCCAAATTAGTGAACATTTTTAGCAAAACAAATCATTTTAACGGGCCATTTCAGCCAAATTAAAACGCAACACATTTTTCTGCTTAATGCTATCGAACCAAACAGATTTATGCTTTGCTCTGCTGAGGTTTGGAAATGTCATCCTGCCATATTTCAACCTTACACCCAGCAGAGTGGAGACAAATGGAATTTCCTTTGTGGCACTCTAATGCATCAAAAAAATAGCAAACAAAAAGGTTTAGGGTGCTTGGGATAATCCACGAAACTTGTTGGGAACTGCGAATGAGTGACTGCAAGGTTCTTAAATTCAATTTTCAACGCTTTAGGGAGCTAAATAAAATCGTTTTTCTGTATTGTGTCAGCTGAGCTTTTAGAACAGTGAGAAGATAAAACTGTCTTCCACAAATTTGTGGAAAGTTACCAGCTATTGCACACATGACTGTGTGAATGCATCAAGCTCTCGTCTAGCATCTGAATAATTGATTTGGGTTCAGATCAATACTCCATGAGATATACAGACAGGGAGGATGCTAGATGTGCAACGCATGCTGTCTATCAGATAGGGATCACTGTCGTGTAAGGGTGGATGAATGGACACAAATGCTGGCAGGCAGGCAGGTGGGAGCCAGATTCGGGAGGAAAGTCTGAACTTTAGCAATCAAACTGGCAGGTGACAAGACCAGAACAGGAGCGACTAGGACCAATAGAGGAGTTTTATAAAAAAATTAAAAAAGGTGTGCTGATTACGAATGAAAGACAGGAGAGCATGAGACTGGAAGTGAAGACATCCATAGGCTAACATACTACAAGAACTACTCCAAGCATAATAAAAACTTTAAAAAGTCAAGCAGGCAATAAAGACATACTTCTAACTTATTGAAGTGGGATTCCATGGAAAGGTTATGAACACAAGTGACCCAAATGGTTTCAAACCTATCTCGAACCCTTCTCAATGCAGTTTTTGTAAATTCAAATGATATTGTAATACCTGTACAGGAGTTTTCCTTTTGACAGAAAACAGCCGAGACTACAGCCTAACTACAGGTCTAGCCATGCTAATGATAAATGCTTATTTAAAAACTGTTTCATCTGCATATCGTTATTTCTAAAGTGTACTCTAGTACATCAAATCATAAATGTGGAGGCAGCTGCCAAGGTGGGTACAAAGTGGGCAAGAAGGGTACAGTGTAACTGAAGGTAAGCAGCAAAATAATAGACAAGTTTTTTTTAAGTTATTTTCAAAAATTGGCCGTTTAAAACGCAGATGTATAGCTCATTGGTCGCAAATGCATAATTGAAAACTTGTCTATTTTCTTACAATTTTCTTGCAGTGGAGTTGCCAACTAGTCTCTGATGGTGGCAGCGCAATGAGATGCTAACTTAAGTGAAGAGACATTTGAGAGCCAAATGATCGGGACACCTGAAAAGAGCCATAATAAACAACAAATAATTAATGCTTCACTTGTTTAGTTTTCAATGGATTGATGGGCTAACAACTATTCCAAGTGTGCCCATAAACCAAATAGGATTGTTGCCATTTTAAAACAACTCGCATCTCAAAACCTTTGTAGCAATTTATGCGAAGGCTAATTTACAAGCCTTATCACAACTATCAGTTTTGCATTACATGGTTATTTCAGCAGAACTATTATAATATGCTTGAAAAATGTGCCCCAGTCTGCACCAGAACTGCTACAGCTAGCTGCTGCCACTCTTTGCACTTTCGCAAAAACATAAAATTCTACATAGTTGTGTAATGTAATAAATATAAACTATTCTTTTAACTCAAAAACCAAAAGACACCCAAAAATACAACAGAATGATTTTTTTTTTTTTGAATAGCCATGTGTGTAAATCTCCACAGGCTCTCCCTTTGTGTGTCACACTCCCATATTGTTGCAGAATTTTAATGTCTCATCACCAGTTTGTCCCAGAAAACGCCACCTTACATGTGACACCTCTGTTTATTAGTGGGACTATTCATGTAAGTGTGACAAATCCTCCACCAGGGGCCGTCGAGATGTAACAACCCCGCCTCGAAACCCCACAAGTCTACGGCATGACTTACCACTCGTGCTGCACACACACAAAGTGACACATACGTCAACCACATATCACAAGTAACTTGACTGTCTTGGAGTCGACTAACCGCAGCAGCTGCTGAGCTGGACAGCAAACAAAAAGCACAAGTTGTTTCATCACCATGACACCATGACCATAGACTGTGCAGTCATCGCCATAGAGCTGAGTGTATTTCTATCTGTTTTTTCTTTATTTGTTGACATGCAACAGAACTATCGTATTGGTAAATGTATGTTTGTCTAAACATCGGAGAGCAGGCCAATTACGCAGTCTCGATTAAATGGGCAAATCCCAGTTAGCAACCTGCAGCTCTCAGATGATTTTTTTTTAAAGTACAGGGTAGAGTGGGGTGGGGCATTGTACAGAATATTATTGTTTTTTTATTGTGACGGAAGTATGAACAGGAGGGGAGGGAAAAAAAGAAAAATAAACAGAGAATGGAGGAGGCGTAGAAATATGTGCTGAGGAGACAAAAGGAAGGCAAACAGAGTGAGGGCTAGAAACCAAGAACAATACTGTGAAGTGGGTGAACTAACAGGAAGGAGACAAAAACAGAAAAAAAAACATTAAGGAGAGGTTCTCAGTGCGAGTCGGAGTAAGAAAGAGAAAAAGAGACAGAAATAAGAGACAGAGGGGAAAATATTGAGAGCTCGAGAAGGAATTAGACAGCTTAGGGGGCATTATGTCAGTGTACATAGGGTTTAGTGTATAAGTCTGGATTATGGCCTTTTGCTTTGATAGAAAATGCCACCTTATAGGCAATGGAGCTGTGTTTTGTTCTTCATTCAGATATCAAAGAGGGCATCCTGCTGCTATTTGGAATGCGTGGTCAGAAGGTGGGCACTCAATCCCTTTCACTGAGGAATTTAGCTGGGATTTGTAACATCAACCACTCTGGGTTTTTTTTTTTTTTGTTTTGTTTTTTTACTGCATGGGGCCAAATAGAGCAATGACAGAAGCAACTAAAAGTCCAGGCAGGTTCACAGATAGGCAGACAAATAAATGTCATACACATGCAGTTAAGGAGGAAAGGAAGTACTCCCTCTTTAAATTCTAGGGATTTAGGTATCTGGACACAATAAAAACAATCAAGTACTTAACAGGTTCTGAAGTCGGCTGAATCCAAATAATTAAGTACACCCTAGCTGCTTCCATATGATTTAAGAGTGAAAGTAGCAGCCAGGTGTGGTGATCAAATACCCCATAATTAAGTGATCGTCAGCAAGTATGAGCATCTCTACTAAAGGAGGAGTTTGGCAGTTTTAGAACAATGTCCTTTGGACAGATAAGACCAAAGTAGATGTTTGCCCAAAAGACAGGACCATGTTTGGCAAAAAAGCAAACGCAGGACATCAGCACAAACACCTCATACAACTGTCAAGCATGGTGGCAGAGGGGTCATAATTTGTCTTGTTTGCGGCCACAGGACTTGGGCACCTTATTGAGTCTATCATGAACTCTGCTGTATACCAAAATGTTTTAGAGTCAAACGTAAGGCCATCTGTGTGACAGCTGAAACGTGGCTCTAACTGGGCAATGGAACGGCACCAAATCTGCAACAAAGTGGCTTAAAACAAACAAACAGAAAAAAATGAGTCAAGGTGTTGCAATGGTCCAGTCAAAGTCCAGACCCACAATAAGGTCCCACCGCACTGTCGTGAGAGAGCTTAAAAGAAACAAATGTCTGCAAACTTCAATGAACTGAAGCAACATGTAACGAAGAGTGGGCCAAAATTCCTACACTACCTTGCAAGAGACTGATGTCAAGTTTATTTCCATAGTACATTTAAAACCAACAAAGTTAATCAAAGTGTTTTACAAGTTGGTTGAAAACAAACAAGAAAAGCGATCAATTGAATAAATACAATAAAATCCCACATAAAAAACAACAAATACGAACAAACTAAAATAAGAATAAAACACCAAAACATAAAGAACTGATGGGACTCAAATTGAACTTGAATTAAAAGCCAATGTAAAAATGTGAGTTTTCAGGCAGGATAAAAAAGACTATATAGACTCTGCAGTGTGAATATCAAGGGCAGGTTTTTCCAGGGTCTGGAGGCTACCACAACAAAATAGTGCCACCACTCAAAGTCATACAAAAAAAAATTCAAATTCTTGTTGCTAAAGGCAATTCTACAATCTTTTACATTTTAGCTTACTTGTGTTTAATAAATAATGACATGCTGGAATTTGCTTGGTGTTTTGGTCCACTTGAGGTTTAGTCTGAATATTTCAAATTATGGTAAAGACCAAATTAGTTTTATTACGTCCTAATACAGAAAACCCTTGATCTGAAGGAGAGTGGACTTCCTTTTCCCATGACTGTATGCTCACAAAACCAGGTAGCTTACTTAAAATACATTCCGTCATTTTCCCTAATTTCTCTTCAATTTAGATTGCCAAATTTCAGAAAGTGCAGATAAGAAAACAGGAACAATTAAAAAGTCGAGGAACAGTATTTCAGGTTTGAACTCATATTACCTCCAGTCATGTTTCATTAAAAAGAGAAAATAAATAGACTTTTGATTACGTTTCTTCTTTTTCAATAATTACTTCTCAAAAAGCCAGACTTTTAGGCAATGATTTTACTACAATAATTACCTTTATTGACACTGAGTTGTGTCAGGTGACTAACATCGTGATCAATGCAGCAAACGTACAAGCACATAGTAGCACAGATGTATACACACCTGTACACCCAGACATAAGCTTAAACACACAAACAATATTGAATCTATAAGAGGGGGGAGAGCTTCCTTTCATCAACACACGCCTACACACACATACACCGTAGACTCGCCACTATCCACTCCGCGCTCGTTTATTGTCAGCGGCATGAAGGAGACCGAGTGATTGGTTTGAAATCCCACACAGTCCTCCTACACAGTAATGTGCTGTCTTGCACCATGAAGCCCTCTTTCAGGTGCCTCAATAAATAGGGCCATTGTGAGGAGTGCATTACCCAAAGGTTTTACTCCCATTTTGAGTGCTCTGTGGCTCTAGTCTCCTATTGGCCTCACTTTTCTCTGCTGAAGTCAAAAGCAATATGGGGTCGGGGGCCGAACAAAAGCCTGGAAACTTTTATGGAACACAACAGGATCAGCGTTGTGTTTCACTTCTCTCGTTTTCATTGTTAACTTCCTGCAAAACGATTATTAATACGAACGTGAACTAAGTTAAATGGCTAAAAAACTAATTAAAAGACAGTGCTCAAGCTGGTGCACGTTTGAGCCCATTAACAGGCGTTTACCAAGCATTTTTCAAAACCCACCTCTCTTTTAGACTGATTTTACACCCTCCAGGCAACTGTTCGTTTCCATTACCTTCACCGCAGTGTGAAAATCACCCTGCAGATATTTTCTTGAGATGCTAAATTGTAGCCTACTACCATCAATAATGCATTTGTGCATGGGGCAATAGTCTAAGGTTTGTTTTGTTTTTTTGTTTGTTTTGTTTTTGTCATCGTCACAATCATTTATGAATTTATTTGTCTTGACGCATTTCAAATTGACTTTTGACAGCCAAAAATTAAATTTTAAAAATGCCTTTTGAAGCTGCTGGCACACAATGGTGAAGGGTCTCGTCAAAAAGTAAAAAAAAAAAAAAAAAGTCGTAAGTTCTTTTCCTTGAACTTGGTTGTATGTCATAAGGAAAAGTAGAAGAAGAAATTAGTAATACAGCACTAAAACAAGAGTCAGAACACCCTCATACTAAGACGTGTTATGGTTTTAAAGCCATAAAACTGCAATTGTATAAAAAAATTGAACAAAAAGAGTTATTACTGTTATTGTTTGTTCTATCCAATCTTATCACATTTTACCACTAAGGTTTTATAAAATACAAAAAAACAAGTTTACCTTTCAGATTTTTTTGGTGATTTCCTTGCTAAAAGAGATAACAGGTAACAGGTATCATTTAGACAATAATTTAGCAATGGAAAAAAAAAAAGAAAAGCAGAGAGAAACAAGACAACTACGTACATGTCATATAAACAATGAAGTATTCAAAAATACCTTCAGCATCACCACCTCAGATTTCTGGTGAACAAATGTTTTGTGTGGCTCATTAGGAAGCGCTGCTTGTCTTTGAAGCAAATGTGTTTTATTGCATGTCCTTCTAACTAATATATTCAAAGCACACAACTTTTTAATTGGATGTGGTAAAGAAATCATTAGCTAGTTTAGCAGTAATGCAGTAACAATACCAATCATTTTGTGCTTGCTTTTCTTTGGCGTGACCTTTCAGTGCTGGTTTAGTTAACTTTTAGAAAAAAAGTCAAGATTTTGGCTTCTGAATGGTTTTGTTACATTTAGCAACATGCTAATTAGCACCTTTTCTTCTTTAGCCTTGGTCGGTTGCCTATTATGAATGTTAAGACACTTTAATTGTTGCCAGTCGCCAAAGGCGTGAGTATTTGTGTTCACAATCTCCTATGAACCAATGGATGGATTCTATTGAAACTCTCAGAAAGTAATCATCGGATTACATCTAAACTGAATAACATTGGTTAACAATGGTGGCCACAGCTAAATAACCTTAGCAAATCACAAAAAAATGTCTTTAACTTGGTCAGTTTGACTAAAATTTGTTGTGGTAGTAGCTGAGGCTCGATCACAAACAGACTTTAAATGCTAACAAATCTCGTAACAGCTTGTGCTAATGCGTGCAACTACACATATTAATTTCACAATTTTAAAGATATCTTAGTTTAACAGTCTGGCATGAAAGGTGGCAGGTAATATGCATTCCTTCAACAAATGCAAGCCTTTTGAATTTAAATAGCTTTCTGCTTTAGCCATCAACAATCCAGGAAATAAGATTAGGCCAACGGAGGGAATTAAACCCTTCTCCTGGGTGACTTTTGGGCTTTTCTTGTAAGCAAACAAAATAAAAACTGCTAAACGGACATTTTACAACCTTGTGATTGTAAAAAACAGCACATTCTGCACTGTAGACCAACAAAGCAATAACACGTTTTGACAATAGACTGAGTTGAACTCTTTTTCCTTATATAAGTTCAGCTTTTCTGAGGCAGATGCAATTTACAGCCAGAAACAGCTAGACATCACCTTGTTCCCCCTAACATCTAATCTCAGTTTGCCAATTCTGTATTTTTATCTCAGTTCTTTTATTTTTTCTTTTCTTTCTTTTTTCTTTTTTTTTTTTTTTTTTTGCCACTCAGAGAAGAGTAGGAGCGAGGAAGCTGTGTGAACTCCCTAAACGAAATGAAAGTTATAAGGGTGATGCTACCCTGAACAAGTCGCCCCATCATGGCATGACTCACATTTACACAACCCCTGCAGGCATGAGAGCTGTGATGTCTCCTTCCCTGTGTTTCTGTCTCTGCCTCACTCTGTCTCTCTCAGCGCTGAATCTTGATGTCAAATAGAGTCAGTGCCCACACCACGGGCCTGAGGGAACACAGAGACAAGTCTGCCTTTCCAGCGTGAGACTCCTCTCTTCATCTTTTCCCTTGCCTTTTTTTTCCGAATGATAAGGGTAGGGGAGAGAAAAAATATAAAAGGAGTCCCAGTTTTAGATAGTTATTTTTTAAAATTTAATTTCTTGAGAAACTGACATAAGAATGGATATCTCGAAACGGTTCAAAAATGCAGGGCAAACCTTGTAAATGACGCTATGTGTGATCCCACGGGTCATTGCAAGATCTGGTGTGAATGCTCCAAGTGTGTAATGTGTATCACTGTCAGCTTCTACCACCACAAATTTTAGCTCAATATCTTTAAAACGGACTGAGTTAGAGCCATGTTTGTGTTTCCTAATATCGATCAGCTGTCTCCAGAAGTTAACGAGTATAAGATATATCTGCCCAATGATGACTTTCTAAGAGTTTCATTATAATTCGTCCAGTGGTTCATGAGATAATTTGCTAACAGGTAAACAGGGCTGACACCAACAGTTTATGCCAAGGTTTTAAGGAAAGACTCTGTGATGCTCAGAGTATGTGTTGAGGATTATGTTCAGCTACTACCACACCAAATGTGAGCTCAATACCTGTCTAACTTGTTGAGTTATAGCCATTTTTGTGTCCAATAATTGCTTTCTGAACGTTTCATAAAAATCCATCCAGTGGTTCACGAGATATTTTGCTAACAGACCAACAACCACATGCACACATATACAGATCTGGGCAAAACCTTGGTCAACAGGCGATACTGAACATGATGGACATTTACAATGTTTCATAGTGTGCTTTGATTTTCTAAGGGACTCACAGCCAATGGTGCACGTTCAACTATTGTTAGCACTTGTTTGCTTGTTTAATTATTACAGCCATCTGTTGGTGTTCATACGGCAATGAACGTATCGTTGGCAGCGTTTCTTTTGGCTTTGACAGGGAAGCGCTTTCAATCAGTAACACCGTTTATTTTCAGGGCATCTAAGAAAGAACGGCGGAGCGCTGAAGGGAACCCGGAGCGTGCCAGCGGAAGGGTTTGTTAGGAGGCGGTAAAAAAAAAGAGCGGGAGCGGGAACGAGGAGGACAAGCTGATGAGGGGGGACAATTAGGAACAGCGAGGCGGTCAAGACACAGATCGGGAGCGGTGAAGGAGTGGGAAAGACAGAGCGTCTTGTGATTTATACGATTATTATCTCTTGCGCTCATGGGTGTGAACAGGGACTGTCACGTGGGCGCTCCTGGCAGGTTTTTTTCCCTCTCCTTGTGTTTGCTGAGCAGGTCCGGTCTCCGGGGGCCCGAGGTTTGGCATTAGCATTCCGGTCCGTAACAGGCCCCCATTTGCTGCTTGTCACCATAAGATAGGTGGCTGCGTCCTCGCCAGAGCCCCTCCAGCTGAGCGGGGCCTCGTGTTCCCGCTGTGCTCAGTGACCCCACTCATTCTGTCTGTCGATTTCCGCCGCCTCCTTCCTGGCAGAGCGCTCTCCTCAAAGCCTGATTTTATTAGCTCCTTCTTCAAACTGAAGAGCGTTCGAAAAAATACAGAGCGAAAAAGGCCCTCGTTATGGGAATGCATGTCGCCCACCTCCTTTTATGCCAGAGACTTGGACTAAGATCATCTCATGTTGAGAAATGACAGTTTGTGTTGCATCTTTTGCAATTTGTTGATGCTCAAATTATGTGTTGGGAATGCCTTTCAGCTCCTACCACAGAAAATTTCAGCTCAATATCTCTAAACTTCATTGAGTTACAGCCTTCTTTCTTGTATTGGCTAATGTCCGATAGCTGCGGTGGCCGTCTTGAATTGGAAACGACTCCAAAAGGTAATCAGCTACACATGCACATTCAGTGATTACTATCCGCGAGTTTCACTGTGTTATCTTCTATCTTCTGTGACTGCAGCATTTTTATTTTGCAGCGTTTTTTTTTTCTTTTGTGTGTGTTTGTTTTGTTTGTAGTTTGCATCATTCATGTGTTTGCAGCGTCTTGCACCGCTTGCAGCTACTGTAACATTTTAGCTCAAACATCTGTAAAATTGAATGAATCATAGCCATTTTTTGTGTGAGTGTTTTCCATGGTTTCCTGTGGCTATCATCTTTAATTATTTCCTGAAAGATCTTTCTTTTCAAATCTGTTCTGCAGTTCATGTGATATTTTGCTAACAGCAGCAGACATACCAACACGCACATGCGGTGAGGCGGTTAAAAGGTCCTGATTCATGTGCCTGTTGTTCTGTAGTTAGATGGAAAGATGTCTCCTAACAAGTGAAAACCACAAGGTGCCATGCGGTCGGAGATCTTTGGCCGTCAACGGTCGGATCCCTCGAGGGCCAACGGGAGCGGGTATTTTTTTTTTCGACTTTCATGATAGAACAGATGCCTGCGTGTGCGCGGGCTAATGAGGTGGCAGAGTAAGGCTGCGACTTCTCCCCTCCTCTCCGCCGTGGAGACCCGAGTTTGTTTGGAGCCCGGCCATCAGGGCTGCTTCGCCCCGAGCGAGAGAGGCGGAGGGCCACTACAGGTCCCAACCATTCTGCAGCAGGGAATTTCAGTGGAAGATTGGCTGAGAAACATTTTTTTTTTTTATAATAAATATTTCTTTCTAATTAAAAAAAAGAGGTAAAATGGGTTGCGTGTTGCCTCACATAAAAAAAAACCTTATTTAAAAGTTACATTGGGAGGATTTCGTACGAAAAAAAAAAAAATTGTTCAGCAGATTCAGCCAAACGCCCCACGCCAACTTTTTTTTTTTTTTTTTTGCTTTTCTGGCAAAAGAAAAAGCAGGGAATCATTTCATCAGCCCTTCTGCGGCGGACTGTGAATAGAAACCAAATTTCAGACCCTAAAACGCAACGAAGATCAAAGCCCGATGAGTCGTCGGTTTTGCACGGCCGATCATTAGTGTGGGTTCTGGAATAACCCAGCAGCTTTCTGTGAAAGGCAGCTCCTTCCTGGCGGGTGGAGACTTGGTATCTGCTGACACTCCACGCTTAGTTTGTCCAAATAAACGTCTCTTTGTTTAAACGTCTCGCGTCCTGACACATGCTTATAACCTCCGCCTATGGAGTTATGTTTTTGATAGGTTTGCATGTTTGTTCGTTTGTTTGTCTGTTCACGAAATTACCTAAAAACTAATGAGCAGATTTTGTTAGAAATGTTGGGGACATCACAAGAAACAGTTCAATTTTGGTGGTGATCTGGATCACGATCCGTATCGGATTGTGTTTTAATGACCTTATGGCCTCGCCGCTTTCCAAGTACTTGACAATGTTTTCGTCTCTGTGTGTGTGTTCGTGTGTGTTCGCAAAATTTCCTCTGAACCACTGGACAGATTTCATTGAAATTCCTAGTAAGAAATTGCTGCATGTACAACTACATCCAATCAACTTCTGAAGTCAACCCAATTCAAAATGGCCACCACAGCCAACATATATTAGAAAACACAAGTTTAATATAAGTTTGGCAATTTTACAGATGTTGAGCTAAAAAATTTGTTGTGGTAGTAGTTTAGAGTCATCCCCAATGCATACTCTGAGCACAAGACACTGTACAAGACATTTGATAAATTATTGGCAATTACTGTTGCATTGACCCTGTTTGTCTGTTAGCAAAATATCTCATGAAACACTGGATGGATCTTAATGAAACTCTGAGAAAACAGTTATTGGATGCACCTCTACACCTGATTAGTCAATGGACTCATTCCAATTCAAAATGGCCACCACAGCTAATCAAACGTAGCAAACACAAGACTGTCTTTTAATTAGCCAACTTTACAGATATGGAGCTAAAACGTGCTTTGGTAGTAGCTGAGAGTCATCCACAACACATACTCTGAGCGCTAACAAACTGCCTCGTGAGATCGACCATAACGTTGTTTTCAAGGTACGACTACAACTGCATCATTTCGCAACATCGGATTATAATAATTTGAAACTCTGGCATCATTCTTTTTAGGAGTGCAAGCGCCTTCATTAGAGCATGCTTTCTGTCACTTGTTTACTGAGACGGAATCTCATTCGTCTTCACAACTTGCAACACCAAACAGAGGCGGAAATATCATGGGTCACGGGGCCATGCGCCGGCCTCATATTAAGAGTTTAAAGATTAGCTCCTGATTGATGCACCGGCTGCTCCGTGAAGGTGGGAGGAGCTCCTCAGCCTCGGAACTGTCGGAGAGCAACGCCGGGCTCCAGCCAGCCTGGGGTTTGTAGCGCAGGCCAAGAGGGATTATGGGTAGTAGGCTTTAATATCTGATTTTAATTAGCAGTTTAACACAGTGATCACGCCTCATTAGGGAACTGGGGATGCTGAGAATGTGCGTGAGTAAGCTGGAAAACCAAGAAAGGGACTTGTGGAGAAGAAATTCCAAGACCATTATAGTGATGGGGGTCTGTGTGAATTATGTCAGAGTGTTTGCTTTCACTGATAGAGATTTTAATCTCGATGCTGCCCCTTAAACATTTAAAACAAAACATAATTAAAAACATACTTTCCTTATATAACAGACTCAAGCTGAGAGTCTGTTATATGATGAGAAGTGAAAGAGGTGCGACGATTGTGCTCTCACCTTTAAAAGAACGGTTTGCTTACATGATATCGCAAGATGTCATGCTCAGGTTTCTCCCCAGAGCTCACCTGGATTTTCTCCACGCTCCTCGCGCAGCCCACCACCTTTGTTTGGGATGACTCTCAGCCACTGCCACATATTTTAACGTAATATGAATTAAATTGAGTTACAGCCATTTTTATGTTGGATAATGTTGATTAGTTGAGGTGCCCATCTTATATTGGATTGACTTATATCCAATGATTTAAATTGAAAAAAAATCATTAAACTCTGTCCAGTGGTTCATGAGATAATTTGCTAACAGTCAATCTCCGTTGACCCAAACAGTTCGTAGTAAAATTTTAAAAAAAGATCTTGCACAATGAGTAGCACTTAGAGTGTTGCCAATGGCTCTCAGGTACAACCACACCAAATCTCAGCACAGTCCGTATAAAATTAAATAAGTTATACCTATTTGTGCGTTTTCTAAAGTCAGTTGGCTGTGGCAGCCATTTTGAATCTGGTCTGCTCGTAAAGGTAATCAGTTGGCTGTACACTCAGTGACTTATTTGTGAGCATTTCATTAACATCCATCCAGTGGTGCGTGCAAAATTTTACTAACAGACAGCCAGAGTTGACTTCAGATTGCTAATGGCACAATTTTAAACAAAGATCTTGCACAATCAGTTCAGGCTCAGTATATGTGTTGGGGATGATTCTCAGCAACTACCACACCAAATCTTAGCTCAATATCAGTAGAACTGCCGGATTATAGCCATCATCAGCCAGAGACACTTGCAAAAACCAGCTGCTGAAATGTGGCAATAACAGCTTCGTGGTAGAGAAACGCTGCGATCCTCGCTTTTGTCTTAACACTATATATTGAATATTTTGTACCATCCTAAGTTGGTCGGTCGACAGGATTCATGTGTTTGGTGGGACTTTCCCTCAGCTTTGCCCTCCCATGCCACTTAAGGATTTAGGGTGAGTGTATCAAACCCGTGAATAGTCCCTCTCTAGCAGAGGATAAAAAGATTAAGGCATTTTAACCCCTGGGAACCCGCTGCCCTTTGACTCCCGTCAGCCAGGAATTAGTCCGACTCATCCAATTGTGTCCATTTCGAGGTGGTGACAGCCCGGCGACTTGGTCGGATGCCCAGCAGAGGCTTGGCACTGTGCCAGAAGGCGTCATGGCTGGCTGGGAAAAGGACCCTCGGTCTCCGTAATGGTACAATGGGAGGAGGGGGTGTCAGCTGGTAACACACCACTGCACCTTTTTCTCTCTTCCTGGTGCTCCTTTTCTTCATTCTCGTTGCACTCGTTGACTGATTCCGAGTCCCCTCATAGCCCCCACCCCACACCCCCCACCGTCCCCCTATCATTGTCCCTGCTGTGCCTGCAGCCGTCTATATATGGTGAGATGAATTCAATCCACTTTCAATCCCCTGGGTTTAGTTCAGGGGCTGCGCTCATTTTGTTGGAGGCAGTTTCGACCACCTCTCTAACCCCGTGGATTGCTCTCTGCCTTCTCGCCTCACTTTTCACCAGTTTTGAAAGGGTGCAATATAATGTACTTTATAAACCTGTGGAAACTACCAAACAATGCATAAAAAGGACGACTGTTGGTATCTCGTCTAATTCCTTTAAAACGCAAACCTGGCATTGTGTGAAGGGATGGATTTCACTTGTAGCCTCGCATGTCAAAATCTGAAATAAAGCTCTTGCATGATCTGTTAGTGCTCAAAGTATGTGTTGGGAATGACTCTCAGCAACTAACACAAACATTTTTAGCTTATATAGCCATTTTCCTGTTTGCTAAGAACACTGAGCTGCGGCAGCCATCTTAAATCAAGGTGACTCCAAAAGTTAATGGGTTGTAGAATTACATCCAAAGATCCAAAGATGTACTTCTACAAGTTTCATTAATAATCTATCTATATCCACCTAGTGGCTCAGGAGATAATTTGCTAACAGACAGTTATTGCCAAAGTTTTAGGGAAAAATATCATGCAATGTGTAGCACTCAGAGTATGTGGTAGGGATGACTCTCAGCTACTACCACATCAAATTTTCAATCAAGATCAGTAAAAGTGGCTAAAGTATTGCCATTTTTGTGTTTGCTAAGGTCAGTTGACCATAGCAAACCAGCCATCTGTAGCAGCCATCTTGAATTAAGTTGGCATCAAAAGGTATTCGGACGTAGATGCACATCTAGTGATACATTTTTAAGAATTTCAATAAAATCCGTCCACTGGTTTATGACATATCTTGCTAACAAACAGACAAACCAAAACATGCACACTCACAGTCTCACACAGTTAGGCTACACGATAGCCCATCTTTCATGGTGCCAGGGGATAAATACGTTGATTTCTTTGAATAACAACTTAAACCCAATACCTAAATTCTACTAAGGTGCTCCTAAATATCTCTTGTGATGCTGTTTCTATGAGGTAAACTATTGGACACTGTTAAATCTGAACCACATGGCACTAACAAACGGTGCAGGCTCTTCCACTGTGTATAAGAGAGCCATTAAAGTATATTTGTAGCAAGTTGGAAAAAGTAAAAATGTTAATACTCTAAAGAGGCCATTAAGCCAGGGGATACATGGGAATTAAGGCCAAGATTATAGAGCAAATAGTGCGTCTGTATGGTGAACTAAAAGATCAGAGGATAAGATACATTGCACCAGATGTTGCTCATCTTTCATAACATGTTTGTGTCACTCTGACTGTCTCCCTAATGCCTTCATCTGATACCCATGTATCCGTTGTTCTGCCTTTTCCAAGCCCCTCCGGTGTCTTCCAGATATAGACCGGCTCTATCGCAGCAATCATTCCGACGGAGTGATGGATATTTGTCTTCTCGGGTCTCACACGGAGATCTGAGAGGCTGGAATGGAATGAAGCAGGATGCTTCTGAGCTTGTCATTTCTCTTCCTCGCCAAATGAAAATCAATCGGCATTGATTAGAAAGTACATGCGTGATCGTTTCCCCACTCGGACGCTTCTCATTCCAAACCCCTACCCGTTTCCATTGTGAGGTGAAACGCCTGTCTGACGTGCTTCTGAAATTAAAACGTCTGTCTTCCAGAGACAGGATGACATACAGTTCATTAGAGGGCGAGGATCTTCCAGATCCAAAAGCAAAACAGCATTGTTTGCTCCCACCGTCTCCCTTAGTCGGCCTGCAGAGACTGTGTCAAGAGGTGCTGAGAATCTGGCTGTCTTTTCCGTGCCTCATTGAGCTTGCCTTTTAACACCACCATAATTAGTTTTTACCCAGCCTGCAGCCCTGGGTGTCTGGTTTTGTGGGCTGTGTCTCTGAAAGAATCGAACCTGTCTGGCAAACAGAAACAAACTGCCCCGCACGACTCCACTCGTTTGTGCGCTTCTACCCTCCCACCCCACCCTCCTTCCCACCAGATTGCTTATTGAACAGCAGGCGTGACAGCTTAAGGAGCTGCGAGAGGCCAGAGAGGAGGCGGGCGGATTCCCGCCAAGCACAATGTTTCAGGACACCTTTAATTTTTTCATCATTTAAAGCTGTCCCGTAATTAATCTGTCTGTACATTTAATTAAAAAGAAAAGTTAAGGGTTTAATTGAAAGAAATGCCCGCCTTGTGTGTCGGCCAGGAGAGCAATGGGAAAGGTAATGTATTGAGGCAGCAGGGATGCATCACGTTGGTTAATCCGAGGTCGACCTCAGAGCAACTTGGAAAAAAAGGAGGCAGCATAATCCAGAACCTCTCTTCCAAGCCGTATTTACAAACTTTTTTTTTTTAATTTCCAGAAATTAGCCTGTTAATTCACTCATATACACATAAATAATGAAAGGCAGGGGTTTTTGTGGGGGTAAAATTTTAGTTCATGTATATGGGAAGTCTTGTTCATGAGCAATGGCAGGATGGAGTGGGAGATGGACCAACAGGTTGGGGCATTGTTTAAAAAGCACCATCTATTGAAAGAATGAGCAGAGCCGCTGCTCTTCTGTGCCAAAAGGAGTCGACTCGGGTGGTTTGGTTATCTGATAAGGTCTGTTGACAACTCCTTCCAGAGGTTTTCCAAGCATGACTCACGAGGAGGAGATCCTGAGGCAGATCTAGGGCGTGCTAGAGGAATTGCATATCTTCTCTGGCCTGGGAATACTTTAGATCCCCCTAGAGAAGCAGGTGAGTATCTATGAGGAGAGGGATGTCTGAGTTTCCCTCCTGGACTTTTTGCCACTGCCACCTGACCACAGCTCAGCGACAGAAGATGAATGGATGATTGGATGGTGAGATGCTAAGCAGAATCGCAAAGGCAAACTGTGGTGATTTGGGTTTTTTCTGTGTTATGGTTTTTGTTTATATTTAGTTTGTTGGTTTGCTTGGTTTCTGTCTTGTCTCTTGTTTCATGTTTCATTTGCTCCTCCTCAGTCTCTCTTTATCTCCCGGCCACACCTACACCTGTCCCCACTTTGTAATCACGTCACCTGTCTCCATTTACCTAATTATCCTCAGTCTTTAAAACCCGGTCATTGCCTTCCACACTCCGCTGGTCCATTGTCTAAGGTTTGTCTATTGTTTGATGTTTGTTTGTTGCTGCCTCGCTCCAGGTTTCCTGTTTTCTGAGTTCCTGTTCCGGTTGTGCTTTTGGATTTGGTTTTTGTTTGTTTGCTGCCTCGTCAGCTTTTGTTTTCGTTTGTTTCTTTGTTTAATAAATTAGTTTTTCTTTAAAGTCTGCAATTTGGGTTCGTCTCCGTCATCCACAATCCTGACACAAACTTGCATGCATTCAGATTTATTACAGACCACTTACCATTTCATGCTGCAAATAGTTTGTTGGACTCCATCGTTTTCTCTCATTTAATTTACTGTGTAACCTCTTGGTCTCGGGCACCATCGACAACCATCAAGCCTCTAAGGATTATATTTAACCAAGCAATTAAGAGTTTGGACAGAAACCCCCTTAGATCACATCACTGTCATCCTCCACAGAAATTGAAAATGATGAACTTTGAAAAATTTTATTAAATTCTCTCACCTCCCACTTATTTTTAAACGCCTAAATGGTCAGACTCGGACAGACGCAGCCAGCTGCAACAGAACACCTCTCCCCGAGTCTGCATTACTTTGCACCCGCCAGCTGAAATGAATGATGGAAGAAAAGCTAAACCATGCACCGTCAGCCCGATTACTAATAGCACGTCAAATTCGATCCTGGCATGCTGCCACACTCAGCCAAACAACATCTGTGACACGTGTACGNTGGGGCGGGTAGGGGAACAAGGCTATTTCAGAAGTCATTTGAGTCGAGTCAGTGACGGTCCACCGACACTGTTTCTTGCTTGTCGTCAGGGGAAAAACAGTGACATGAGTAAATGAGAATAAAAGAACGACAAGTAGTAGGGCAACACAAACGAGAGTGAATAGAATTTCCTGCTTTGGTAAACAAAAACTTGGCATGCTGTTGTTTCCTACATTGTGACATAGTGGTCGGACTTGCTGTGTTTCAGTTCTTTTGCATTTAGAAAATTTCAATAACACTTGCAAATTCTGGATAACTTAAGACAAAAATACTTTTATGGCTTAAAATATTTAATTTTAGATTCTGTAAAGCAAGGCCCACCATAAAGGCTTTTATTTGTGCCACCTGTAGGTACACGTCAATCAGATTTTCAATATACTTTAATTTGAGAGGCCAACTCACAAAGAATTATCATCATGCCAATGACAAAGTGAAAATATAAAAAAATAAAAAGCTAGGAAATAAAAACATAAACCAGTTCAACCGTAAATGTGACTACAATAAGATTTATGTTACGTTTGGTAACTTTGAGTTGAAGTAGGACACAAACACAGGTCAGTAAGGGGAAGGTGGATGAGGAACTCAACTCTGATTTCTAATAAGCCAGAAAGCAACTAAAATCAGTGGAACAAGACTGAAACATGAGGCACAAGAACAAACAGGTGGATCTGACAGGTGTGCTGATTACTAACAAAGTACAGGTGGTACGTAAGGAGCTGGAAAAAGCCCAATTTTTTGTGGGACTGTGCTTGTATCTTCATTTTAAAAAAGGTGCACCAAAAACACACACACAAAAAAACAATTTAAAAAAGGGTTTTCTCATAGTTTTTCTGCTACAGACTTAACACCTCCAACAGGAGGTTATCTGTTTTTATGCATGTTGTAAGAATATACACGTTCTGTGTATGTGTCACAAACTTAGCGTTTTCCACCAGTGCTCTTCACTCTGACCCTATTCACTTCTGCGGACAAATATTTTGTCTTTATTTACTATTGTCTAATCAAGATCGTGGACAGGTCGAGTTTAATTAACCCAAGTTGGCAATAAATGGAAATGCCAAATGTCTGGCGGTGCTACAGCAATAAGCTTTTACGAGGTAGAGCCCCCGTCTCCGAGGGGGTATGAAACAGCTCCTTGCCGACCCGTTAACTCTAGACTGACCCAAGTCGGGTTATAACACTGTTACGAGACATGGAAAGCAGCTGGAATTTTACATAAGAGTAATATGAGTCATAACAGATCTTGTTATGCAGTTCTAATGAGGCTCGGCGGCACAAGCAACAGGTGAAATTAATTTTCAAATATAATCAACACTGAGTTTAACACTAAAAAAACATAGTGCCCACCAATAATAGGCTTTTTCAAAAGAGCTAATATTTGAGGTGACAGAGTTTGTCAGCTGTTGAAGCTTATTAGATTTGCTTTAGTATTCACTTTGATGTCTAAATAGACAAAAAAAAAGAGCAGAAGGCTCTTAGCAGACATTTGAATGGCAGAAGAAAAAACTGGCAATAATTATAGCTCAGTTCTATCAGTGTGCCTAAATGCTGCCAGCATTACTATGCCTTCCCAATTGTGAAGAAAACAAAATTGCGATGATAGTTATTAGACGCTGGTCAGTGTTATGTAGCCTCATTAAATGTGTGAATTTAAGGAAAACTAGAGGGGCATGTGGAGAGTACAGACCTCTGCTAAGAGCAATAGTCAACTTTTCTGTTTGTAAGTATGCAAACAACATCATTAGGTCTTAAAAATGTGAAATCTGTCCCATAACTCTTGTTGAGTTTGCTCTAAAAATCATTAGTGTAACTTTTCATGTCGATGGAAATAATTGTCGACCATGGCTGCAATGTCCCCCAAAACTGTGGCAAATTAGTTAGGTTCCCTAAAAGCAAGACACTGGGTGTATCCACCGGAAGAATATCCTATCCTAAAGCTGAAAATGATGTTTTTGTGTGTTCCTCCCACAAGACTGCGTCTGATCTGGAAGTCTAATGTTTATCACAGCTAAAATAATGTGCCTGCGACAAAGACAGGGTTAGAGTTTCCATTTACCACACCTGCCATTAAATGTTTAGCTCAGAACTTTTTGAAATGTAGCTTAGTGAAATTATCAGCAGCAGTGTTGCCAGATGTACGAGAGTTGTCATATTTCTACGGTTGTTTTAGGGTTGATACAATATGCAATGAATATATTTTTTTAAAACTAAAAATATGATAGTTTTGTATTTCTGTGCATCAGAAAAAAAACTTGTTTTCATTCGCAGGAACAACCACATATCACGAGAAAGTTTCATCCGACCAGCCAGCCCCACACCCCACCCCTGAGTGCACTCTCACTTTCAGTTGTTTGGGTCAAATTACGATCATTTTAAAGCAACAGAACGATTTTTCATCATTTCCTATCTGGCAACCCCGTTCAGCGGTTACTATCTTATCTTTTTTAAACAACAAAACAATCTCTGACGAAGACGTTCTCATGGAAAAATCAAGCCAACATTAGTCAGTGGTGATGTAAACTTACATTTTTTACCAAATCATCACGATACAAACACCAGATGAAGAATACATTAGTCATAGGTGATCCCTGCTCTTATCCTGAGAAGGGCGCATGTTTTTAAAAAAACTTTTGAGTCAGTTTTTGCTCAATGCTATGACAGATAAACATCAAAGATACCATCTCAAGCGTTCTATGTCAAAGCAAAGCAATAGTGGCAAAATCAAATGACAAAAGGAGCTTTTTGTCAAGTTATCCTGACAGTTTGTTTCAAATCAGCTTTGTGGAAAAGCTGTGCTCCTACTGATGAACACATAAGTGGTGACAAATAAGTGGATGCATGGAAAACCCAATGGGTCATAAATTGCAGGCTTTAAATCTATCTATTTGTAGATGTATCACATCATGGACATGGAAGATTCCGAATTGACTGCCAAATGTCAAAAAACGATTTTGTTAATGGTGTTGTTAAGGAACACAAAAGGTGGACTTCAGAATTGTAGAACAGTCTATGGAAACACATAACAGACACCTGCAAGATTTTCAACTGGAAGCAAACGCACCTTATTTTTTTCTACTAATTTATTATAGTAAAATTACCAGTTAATAAATATTACTTTACATGACCTCCTAGCTTAGAGTCTCACTATTAGCAAGGGTTAATTTGTTTTACAGTCTTTGCTTGGGGTGGGGGGATTACTGTCTGTTTAAAAGAGACAAAACAGTTTCCTGTATTTTTGTTTTTCCTGCTGTACAGAAATGAACCATGACTAAAACTGATATATGTACTAGACCTTGAATCACATGAACCATTACACCCCTATTGGTCAAGCATTAGACCATCATTTACATATTAATCTGTGATTACTTCCATAAAAGGCCATATTTTTCTCTGGTCCATTACAGTCATGCTTTATGTGAAACATGAGTTGCAAAATGAAACATGTTAAGCTTACCTGGCCAGAGAAACTATGTGATGCAAAATTATTGCGCTATAAAAAAATGTCAAAATAGCATTTGCTTTATATTCACACTGCATTTTGTCTGGATCAAACCGTTTTTCTGTCTGCTTATGGTGATATGTTTTCCAGCATGTGTTTCATGTAGAAACCTTGGTCATCAATCAGTGTCTGGTGCAGGTAGGACATTGATTGCTGATAACAACACCACAAAACCTTAAAAATGTAACTATTTTTTTTTTTTTTAACACAAGATAAGAAAAAAAAACACCTGGGATTGAAACAAACAAAAAAAAAAAGAAATTGCTTTCAGAATTGCTCTTTGTTCATTTCACATTTCCTTCTGTGGATTTTATCTTTGTATATTTTTGTAAGGACTATTTAATCATTGTTTTGGTTATTCTGCTAATTTTGTTCCTGCTCAAGGGAACTGAGATAGACCTTAAATGCTGTCGCTTAATAGAAATTTACATTTTCAACTCTCCCCCCCCACCCCCCACCCCCCAAAAAATCGCATATGGGATTAAAGACAAATCTGGTTCACAATCGACACCCAACACAGTTGATTTTCTCTTTCACTCGATCACACTCATTCATTCACTCCCACCGTTAAGTTAGTCACCGACTCCCACCCACGCACACAAACACTGTACATGCGGCTGCACAGTGCAAACAGATTATGGAGGGCTGAGGAAAATTGTGGGTTCCCGCTGCTCCCATCATGCGAGCCCTCGCACATCTTGACCTCCCGTGAAGAGCTCAGGCCCGGCAGTTTCCCCGCACTCCTATCAGACAATAGCGAGCGAGGCTGACCATCACTGTCTGAGGCAGAGGCGCCGCGGGTTCTCACACGCTGGTAAACACACGCAACTGGGTGACAGCTCGAACAGGAAAGCGAAAAAAGAAAAATGAAAAATACTAAATTATATGTATGGGGGAGATAAAAACTTGTGTTCAGCGCAGTGTGCGGTGTTTGTTTCTCAACCACACAGCCTTTGACGGACACTGAAAGTTCTGTTTTCTGACATCGGAATAATCCATTAATCCAACATCCAGCCCGCTCATTTCTGTAATTGAATATCATTTCTGATGGAGTGGTCTGGAAAACAAATACTTGAAAAATGCTGCTGTTGGGGGGGGTCAAGGACCAGAACAAATTAATTAGCAGGAAACGTATCTATTAAATTTTGCACTCAAGGGCTATTGAGCTGTATTCGCTTATTAACGGAAAAGTATACCAGGCGCAAATATTTGGTGGGTAAAAAAAGAGCAAATTAAACTGGGTAGACTCTTGTCTTGTTTACAAAATGCATCTGTAATTCATTTAATAGTGGTAATTGCTTGAAGTACTATTTACTGTTGATTGAATAAGCACGCTCTGTTTTGATATTCATCTTAGGA
This sequence comes from Kryptolebias marmoratus, assembly GCF_001649575.2. NCBI lineage: Eukaryota > Metazoa > Chordata > Actinopteri > Cyprinodontiformes > Rivulidae > Kryptolebias > Kryptolebias marmoratus. Next base: position 12,230,378 of record NC_051436.1, read on the forward strand.
GGCCCCCAAAAATGTGCATAATCGACTTTAATGTCACAATGTGAGCTTAAAAACCATGCAAAGTGTGTCAATACACTGTAAAATGTTTTTCTTTTTCTGTTTGTTATTTCAACATATGAATCTGTCAGTTTGGAAAAACTATTTGTGAAGTTTTGATCAAATTAAATTATTAAGTAATACCATTCTAACTGCAAAAGAAATGTTAAATTAAAATGTATTCTCTTAATGAAATACCTGCTGGCTCACATGCCAAAGTTTTAAATGAAGATGTTGCAAGACTTGTTAGAGCTCAGAGAATGTGTTGGGGGTGACTCTCAGCTACTTTGGTATTTGATTGTAGCTCAATATTTGAAAAAAATAGTAAATTGTTGCCATTTTTGCATTCTCTAAGGACCAGGTTGACCTCTAAAGTTAATTAGTTACTGACGTACATTATTTACTGTGAGTAAAACCTTTATTTCAGCCAAACTTAGGCCTTTAGAAGGAACTGAAAGAAAAATGAATTATTTTACAACTTTTTTTTACTGTGCCATGACAACGTTTTTCATTGTGCAAAGTCAAAGCTACTTCAACAGACAGTGCTGTATGAGTTTCCTTTTAAAAGAACTAGTTTAAACTTCCTCTCGTGCAAATTAAACTGAAATTATTCAAATTCAGTTTACCACTTAAAATTTTGGAACTAAATTTACATTCCTAACATGTCCCCACTTCATGTTCATAAATCAAATTTTACTTTTTACTTTTTAATACTTTTTTAGTATTATTATGCGATGATAAATGACATCACACATCATTTAGCATATTAATTTTGTCATCAAGTAAAATTTGAAATCTACACAATGCTAGTGTTCGCTCGTCTCCCTTCACACACATGAACTTGAGTGACATCCCATTCTTAATCAATAGGGTTTAATATGACGTTGCCCCCCCCTCTGCAGCTAAAAATAAGCTACTTCAAATTGCTAGACCAGACTTAATTCTTCAAGGAAGGCTTTCCTCAAGATTTAAGAGTGTTTATGGGAATTTTTGATCATTCTACTAGAAGCTCATTTGTGAGGTCAGACACTGATGTTTGACGAGAAGTCTTGGCTCTCAGTCTATGCTCTAATTCATCCCAAAGATGTTCTGTCGAGTTGAGGTCAGGACACTGTGCAGGCCAGTCACTGCATCCAATGCTTTGCATTGCACTTGGTGATGGAAGGCTTGAATGCAGCTGCTCGGCCATGGAAACCCATTCCATGAAGTTCTCTACACACTGTTCTTTAGCTAATCTGAGGGCCACATGAAGTTTGGAGGTCTATAACTGTTGATTCTGCAGAACGTTGGTGACCTTTGTGCACTACATGTCTCAGCATCCACTGAGCCCACTCTGTGATTTTATGTGGCCTTCCACCTCTGGTAAGTTGCTATCATTCCCAATCACTTCCACTTTGTTATAACACCACGGACAGTTGGCTGTGGAATATTTAGTAGCAAGGAAATTTCAGAACTGGACTTATGGCTCAGGTGGCATCCTATCACTGTACCACGCTGGAATTCACTGAGCTGAGAGCGACCCATTCTTTCACAAATGTTTGTAGAAGCAGTCTGCATCCCTTGGTGTTTGATTTTATACACCTGTGGCCACGGAAGCAACTGGAACACTTAAATTCAAGAAGAAGAAGGATTGGTGAGTGAATACTTTTGGCAATATAGTGTATGTACATCTGTTTGGTTTTCGCCTATTTTCTGCGCTCATGCTGCATTTTAATACGGCCAAACTTACAATGAAGATGTTCTTTTTCTTGTTAAAAAGCAAAACAAGTATGAAACTGTGGCTCAATAAAACTACATTTTTAATCAGATTCACTTTCAAAGCACCACAAGGTCAATGCTGTACTTTAATAAAATTCCAATTTCATGAAAGTACAATTGACAAAAGCTCTCTTCAATAAATTAAACATGTCAGTGTGGTTGCTTTGGGTACTGTTAAAGAACAAATTCATGGGTGAAAGAAAAGTTACATACTGTAACTCAATTCTGCATGAAGAAGATGAGGCTTGTCCTAATTCTGAATAATTTTGTGTTGCCGTTTTGAGCCGCATTTAGTATAAGTTCCTGAGACAAAACCAGCTTCATAAAGTTTAAAATATTCACCCCAAAATTTAAGCCACTCATATAACATACGCCACTCATTTATATTGTACCGTATGTGAATGTATTATATTATAATAAGAAATTAATTGATTATGCTTTGTTTCTGAGTACGTTTGTTGTATATTGGTTCTATATAAATAAATCAAATTGAACTGAACGGTCAACAAACCACATTGGTTATGTCAAAATTAATATTTTAGTTCAATCAGTTTCCACGTTTCATTCAAACGACCAGCTGCTTTTAATAAGCAAACACAGATTTGAAGATTCAATCACGTTGAGCAGTTTAACCAATTAACTAATCCAAATCAACTTATCTGAAACGCAAGGTTTACACAAATTACCGTTTTAATCAAACCGAAACAAATTTGCAAGTTCAAACAATGATTAAGCCCAAACCAGCCAATCAAACACAGAGGTTTACACAACAAGTGACTTTTAATTACATGAAGTAATATTAGAACAAATTGTTTTTTTCATTTAACCTAAAATCTTAAAATTTACTTTTTTTTACACATTTTTATAAGTTAAAACATTTTGTTAGATTTTACAGTCTAGACAGCTATATTTGTTTAGAGTAAAAAGCCTTTTCCTATTTCATCACTGCATCCTTTCGCTTGCTTCCCTTTAAGTGTCTTAACGACTCTCGGGGTCATTTTCACACCTACACTTGCTGCTGTGCCTAAAATCAGTTTGGGGCGTTCAGGCAGCTAACTTACCTGAGGCTATTACAGCTATTTTTACTTGCCAAGTGCTTGCCACTGTAACACAGTCTCATCTGCAGCTTCCCTCTCCCCCAACGCCTCCCCCCCATCTGTGCTATTTGATCAAGGCTTTGTCCGTCACATTTTATTGGTTTATACTGATGCAAAGGGAATGAATGAGAAACCAGGTCTCGGAAAAGGTCAATAGTCAATGATAAAATATGAATCTCTCTCTATCTCTCCCCTCTGTTTGCTAGAATGATATTATGTGGTATTTGGAATGTGCTTTGAATAATTCATGGAGGACCGGTGCCAGTCAAGTGGATGGTCTGCACAACAGCTTACTGTCAAAATGTTGCATTCCTCAAGCAGATGCTGAAAAATTTAAAGTTGCGTCGTATAGAGGGCTGTTGAGTTAAATATAACTGAAGATTCAGCAGCGATGTGACTACTTTCAATCCATTTTGAAGACATTTTGTTTTGCTTTCTTTTCATGTCAGGACACAGTAGGGGTAGGACTGCCTTCTTTTTTTTTGTTCTTATCTTTTTTTTTTTCCTGACAGCATTCTGCACACCCATAACAGAATTGATCTGTCTGCATCCTGCAGCACTTCTAAAGTAAATGCACACTTTATTCTCCTTCCACTAAGGGAAATTAAGCCAAGAAAGCTGTGCTCCCACACATCTCAGAGCATCTCTTTAAAAAAAAAAGAAAAAGAAAAAAGAGGAAGAAATCTGATCAGAAGACACTTACTGGCTCCAGGAGCAGCTTGTGAATTTGGATTGAGACCTCACTGAAAACGCCAGAACCACATGAGACTGTGTGTTAGTTTGAGTAATAAAGAGGTTTGTCATTGTTGTCATTTGCAATTCTTTTGCTCTCCCTGTCGTCTCGCTGCCTCTAGAACGTCTCCTAGATTAGATGATCATCAGAAACGCCCCCTTTTTCAGACCACCTGACTGCCTTACGCGAACGCAAGAAGTGGATCTGTGCCTCGACTTTCCAAATGAGTTGAGACCACTTCGGCTGGCTCGAGGGGTCAATCTCGGGGGGGTGGGGGATCTGATTGGGCCATAATTGAATTTGAGGGGTCAGATCAAACGCGCAGCTCTTCCCCTCGAAAGCTTCGGTAACCTCTGGAGGAAGGGGGGCGAGGAATAAGGAGGTGAGCTGGAAAGATTAAATCTATCAGGTTTGGGGTGTGTGTATGTGTGTGTGTCGGTGGGGGTTGGGGGTGGTGTTAATTCACTGTAAGTGTTTTGAATCGTACTTTCTCCTTCAGAATATTACAGTAAAATCAACAGATAGTAAGTTTACCGGAGGAAAAAATGTGTGATATTGGCTATTATAAACAATAAAAATACATATTAACACTTTAGATATGTACAGTTGCGTAACAATTGAATATATAATACCATGTGTTCATGACATATTTTGCTAACAGACAGACAACAGGACACACAGCCCACTTTGGCAGTGGGCAATATTATAATTTGATATGACTTGACTATCATCTACTTTGTTGTTGAGAGCTCTTTGAAAGACTATTAGGCTGTGATCAAAATGTCCACTCATTTATTGTATCGTGAGTCAGCCATTTTGTTATAGCGTACAAATGTTTTACTTTATCCACTAGATAGTGTCCTAGGAACTCACCATGTGGTTCAGTCCATGCTTTTATAAAAAAAGGTACAACACAACAATAGTACAATAAAAAGCTGACGTGTAATCTCAGATATGAGTGAAAATGTCAGCGTTATGGGGACAGATGATGCTAATTACATGTTCTTGGTCAAAATCACCAAAATTATGTTCTTCATCACCTCACATTCAGGAATGTACCCCAACATGTTGCACATTTAGTAAGTATCGTTGCATTCAAGCAGTGTTCGAAATGCAAAAACACCCCATCCCCCTGTTAGTCTACTTTATAGTGACCACAGTGTAGTGACCGAGAAAATGGGTGAACGAATGGACATTTAAAAGAGTTTAAGTCTAACTGGATTGACGGGCTAACGGCTAGTCTGCCATCTTAAAACAACACCAACCTGAAAATGTCTTAACACAAAAGCTATTTTATTAATCTTTACACCGCCATCAGTTTCACATCGTATGATTGTTCTGGCAGAAATATCATATTTCAGGTGAAAGTGCACTGGAAATGCTACAGCTGGCTGCTGCTGCCATTTGCTGCTACAGATACCCATAGAGTTCAACTTAATAGTGAAATGCAAAATTAACTGCTTGGAGCTAACCAGCTATTAGCTCCAGTCAAAATTAAATTCTATTTCTCCAAATTGAAGTTGAACAAAGATTTATCTTCATCACATTTCATAAAGCTTCTGCAGAAACCTACTTCAAAGACGATATTATTTTCTTTGACTTACATAATGCCTTTACAGCTCAAAATATCACTGTTTACTTATTGAATGAACACGCTCATAAGTGCACCAGGATATAAATTATCTGGGATGATTTTAGTCTCAGGCTGTGGCCTAACCCACATAAAGTGATTAAGCCGAGTTGTAGCGGTTTAAATTCAGTGTCCTTTGCCAGTTCAGTTCAGTTTTTAACCTCGCTTTTCCCCTATTCATGATGCATCAGACAGTAATCCAATATTTATAAAATGGAGTTTGCTTCCAGATCTGCAAGCAATGAAATAAAGTGTTTGCATTAATGACCGGTATCATCATCCTCTAAGCATCAGAATGTGGAATAAATTTGCTTAAAGCTGAATTGGAATATATTCATGGGAGCTCTGGTTTAAAAAAAATAATAAAATCACATTTTAACCAGAAGCTGTATGTATGGTACCATTGTCTTATGCCTCTCAAAAGCCTCCCCTCCTGCATTAATGCACGCACGCAACTTTAAAAGCATTTCAATCAATAAGACTGAGTCTTCTAATGGGGCCTTCTTTCAGGAAGGGGAGCTGGAATATACGTTTTCATTACAAGGACCAGATTGCAGTGTTCACTCAGTGCACTCAGCCCTGTATTGAAATGAGAGGTGTGCATGATTACCGGAGAGAGTAAAAAAGCTTCTGAGAGATGGAGGATAGCAAAGATGGATACATGGCTCTGTTTTGTCCCTTCATCTTCTCTTCTTTGATTCTGCGTTTACTAATGAAATGGAGAACTTTAGAAGAATTTGATGTAGCTGCATTGATGACTATTTATATTGATTGTGGTTTCCACAGACATGTACATGTAATTTTATAGAACCTAACTGAAGTGTCCTGTTTATTTCAGTACTTTTCTTGTATTTTATTCATTTATTGGCTGATTTTTCATCTGTTTATTTGTAATAACTATTGATTATGCTGCAATAAACCATTTAACCCTTATTTGTGTCCTACCTATCAGACTTTGTAAAACCGTAAATTGTTGTTGGCACATTGTTGTGGGATTTCTTTTTCCTTTTTGTTACACATGAACTGTTGTTTAAGTCATCATTTTGAGAATCTTGAGAAACACAATCAAAAGGTAACTGCAGTAATAGTTTTCTAAATGAAATAACATGCTTTTATTAAAGCCTTTTTTGATAAACATCGAGGTATGGATATTGGAATCTCTTTTTTTTAGGTTCTTGCTAATTGCCAAGTTAATTCTTCACAAATGTAAATTCTGTTTCCTGACTCTGTGGATCAGGCAAGTCCTGTTCTGAGAGTCTCTCTAAACCTCTTTTCGGTCTTTGAGTCCAACCAGCCCATTCAGGGCAGAGCCTCGTGCTTTGGGGATGACCCGGTTAAGGTGACAGAGGACGGGCTGTGAGAGGTGATGCTTATCTTCCTCTCCTTTATTTATGACATAAACATATCCTAATTCAGGTTAATTGTAAGCGTTTAAAGTTTCAATTTCTAAACTTCCTGCAAATATAATTAATCAAGCTGATTTGTGTCACGTTTAATGAACTTGCCTTTGGTAATAAATTGCGCTTTAGCAAAAAAACTTAATTACTCTTTCGTATTGTAATGTGCAACTTACGGAAATAATTTAATTAGGTCTCGGAACTCAGATTTCTGTGTAATGCAATATGTAACCAATAAGTTGGTGTAGATGCTCAGACATCAAGTGCATAGCAGAGTTTCTAAAAAAAAAAAAAAAAAGGTGATTTTTCTTTTTCTTTACTTGTTTAAAAGATGTTTCACTATGACATGTCTCAAAGAGGTTGTTTAGTTGTCTCTGGCACAACACAGGAGATTCTACTTTTCAGGCAAAGACTCAGCTGTCTACCTACATCTTAAGGATAATGGACACTCTTTAGGACAGAAATGTTTATATTTTGGAGAAAGAGAGAAGGGTAAAGGAAGCCATAAACGTCAAAGGAGAAAACTTTGAACAAACAACTTTCTGCTAAATGAAATGTGGCATTGAATCTAAACCCCACTCACCAATTCATGCAATAATAAATATAACCAAAACACTTCTAGTTTGGAGATGGCCAAAAAGGACCCTTATGACCCTCTGGAAGGAGGGATTTGTATATGATTCCATCGAGGATAAACAAAGCGACTCGGTGCACTTTAGGGGCTGTTTTTGAGCGAAGTAGTAGATTTTCTGCTGCTGTTCAGCCGTTCGTTTACACGACAGCATTGCTCGTTTCCTCTGAAACTGAAGCTTTCTGAACCCAGGTCTCAGAGTGGAGATTTTCAGGGGACTCCTAGCAGTGATGTGGAATGACACATGCCCAACAAAGACGGCTGCAGTCAGTAGCTGTTCTGCACAAGCAGATCAACAGCAGCAATAACAGCAGACAGCAGAGAGCTGTTTGTGCTGCTCACACTTTTTCAACATGTAGCAGCGACCCAACCTCACTGTTGGTAAAAAACAAACCATTCTAGATGGAACTGTTTCCATCCTCCAGACTGCATGCATGCCTCGTTGAAAGCCTAGCTTCAGTGTTGCCAGATATACGATAATTACAGTTTTTATAAGATAGTTTTAGGGTGAAGTCCACCTCCTTTTTTGTGCACATGTTCATCAATCACAAGTAATCCTACAACCCCCCTCCAAGAAAGCACATCTCACTCAGCACAGATGACAGCTTGGGTCAAAATACAATAATTTAAAAGCGACAGGATGATAGTTCGTCATTTCTCATCTGGCAACCCTGCATGGCATGGAAACTACAACAGATTCAATGAGCACAGCCGTATACATGTAAACGTGTTATTTATTTATTTTTCTTATTGATTTGCCACAATTAACATTGAAAAAACACTAACATTTCCGGAGATTGTTCTCATGTAAACCGGGTCTTGAAACCTCAGCACTTTTAAATTGGAATTGAGAAAGCTTCTTGGATGAGAAGCAAAACATCTTTAAAGAACAAAATCAGTCCAGTCACATTTTTAAAAACTCTTAGTATTTAATCAATAAATTAAATTGATTGTGCATGTCAAATTACTCATTTACAGAAAAAAATTAAATTGTCACTTTTATCTTAAGATTGTTAGCATTTTCATAGCTGTGGGGCACAGATCTGTTCAGCTCTTGTAACTTTACCTCTAGACATCTTATTTTAGCTCTTTCCAGTCCCGTCTTGACTTGTTGTCCTCATGTCTTCAACCAGGCAACTAGACCATTTTCAGCAGCTATTTTAAACAGAGCTCTGACCATACATAAGGGCACGGGGGCAGGAAATGTGTTTGCATTTTTACTTGGCAAATAATGGCGACTGTCGGTGATAAAAGTAAGGGGCAGCTATCTTAACAAGTGAATTTATAGTTCAACCTCAGAGCTCATTTGTGCAACAGTGCCGTCATCAGCCAATTTGAGGTATGCAGATGTGTGCATTTGCTGGAAAGTGATAATGTAATTTTCACTTTCGAAATTATGTAGATCCTAAAATCTATTCAGAATTACATAGCACCAAGTCATGCATTCATTATGGCTATAGTGTGTTTTGAGTGTTATAGGGCTGTTAATGAAAACAGCAAAAAAGCACCTTTTTAACTGTAAACTCTACTGTCACCTACTATCTCTGACTTTATTTTCTCCACCTAATACATTACAGTGAATTATGGTATTTTTCTGATTGATATAAAAAATACTTTTAATATTGTTGCTCATGCCCCACTTTGGATGGATGGACGGACGGACGGACAGATAGACAGACAGACAGACAGATAGTAATTTAGGATTATGCACATGATAAAGTGCATGAATAACGCTCAGATGTGAACCATATTACAAAAAAATTATTGTACAAAACATTTATTTTTTACAAGAACATAGTATAAAATTATTGCTCAAGTAATTAAAAATAAAAATGTAAGCAATGCTGGCAAAAAGCTCAATGCTATGGCCCTTTTTATACTTAAAACATATGTATTCCTTTTGTAAGTGTGCTTTATTGTCATTTTCTCAGAAAAAATTCCCTTGGGGAAAGGGTTTTACAAAAACTACTATTAGATTATTGGTAAGAAAAAAATTAGATAGATTATACACAGTAAGACTTAATTTTTTGATTACATATTATTTTTACCATTTAAAAACAAAAATCTGTCAATAGAAATGCCAATGCACTAAAAAGTTTGCATTAACACCATATTAAAATACATAGAAGAATATTCTTGGAAAAAAATTTTCCCACCTTTTTTTATTTTTTTATTTATTTTTTTTGGTAGCATTAACAATTTCCTCTGTTATTAACCAGTTCAGCAGATGATTTAAGTTTAATGGCAATAGGATAAAGCAAGATAAACAAGATAGAAAAAAAAGGTAAAATCTACACCATTGTTGTTTTGGTTTCTTAGACACAGAGCGGTAGTGGGAATTTAGTGACAACTAAAATTAAAATTCTCTCAAAAATGTTTCCAAAGTAGCGCACACCTAGTGGTGTGGCATCGGTATTACAGTGTCTTCATTTGAACATGTGGCTGGGGGGGAAAAAATATAAATTGAAAAAAATACAGTCAACCTAAAAATCAACCTATGAATAATTGGAATAGCGCAGACAAGGCCTGGATCTCAACTTTGAACTCTCAGTTTTTACCAGCTGGTATGAATTAGCGGAGCACTTTATTGTCGGAGGGCTTTTCAAGAGCAGGAGATCCCAGAAGAACATCACAGGGTTATGCAACAGGAAATTTTGCTTGCAGTAATTTAAACTAGCCAGCACTGTAGAGTCAGCAGTCCTTTTTTTTATTATTCGTCTTACACAGAACATATATTACAGTCACATATCTGTGAGTTATGTTCCATGAATTGGACAGCAGGGAATGAATCTCTTACACATCTTATTGTACGCGCCGACACGCAGGAGATCAGCAAAAAGCAAGTCAGTTGTGTGTATTTGTCAGACTTGATGCATGAGTGGGATGGGGGGGGGGTGTTGAAATGTTTCAGGTTCATGTGTGAGTGTGTTTGGTTCATGCCTCCCCCCGGGGCCTCACACAGAGGGGTGTTTATGCCTCACAACCTCACGAGCACCCCCTACTGCAATCCCACAGCAGCTTAGTAACATGGCGATTTCACAGCTTTGTGTGTGTGTGGACATAAGACTGGCAGAATGATGGCGAGAGGGCCTGACACCCTGTGGTGGTGCAAACATGGGCACTGAACTGACCGTCTCAGGTAAACTGGTTTCAGTTAAAGCCCTTTTCTTTGGCTTTTCCCTCCTTTTCACAGCTTCCAGCTGCTCGGGCCCTACTTTTCTCCAGATTTAGCTTCGTGCTAAAACATTCCATGATGAACGTGTCGCCATCCGCGCGCACCCTTGGATAACCTACTTTCTGATGAATACTGAATGCACATCATTGGGTGCATTTCAGCTCATTGATCGCGTTGTCGAGATCAATATTCCTCTGCGCTGTAAGTCACGTGTGTGTTTTGGATAATGAGGGAGGGCCGGTGCACCGCCCAGGGGGCCCTTTCCTGGAGCTTTCCTCCGACTCAGACAGGGGGGGGGGGATGATTAATGGAATGTAAATGTTGATGGATTATTGAACAGTGGAAATGATAAAGTTGGCTACATATAAAAATAAAAATAAAAAAACATACTGGGCACTTTCAGTCAATCAGTGGAGGACAGTGTGTATGTGTGTGTGTGTGTGTGTGTGTGTGNTTAAAAGGGCAGAACCTAACAGCCTGATGTTTGAAAGCCATGACCCCTTAACCTGCTTTTAAATATCTTAACAGACAGGCAAAGAGTGCTGCTGGTAAAGGTCAAACACAGTGCAAAATCAATGGGAGTTTGTTTTTTTTTTTTTTTACTGGGTTAACAATAGTCTGAGAAATGAGGATTAGGTTGAGATGATGCAATTATAGAACCCTCAATTGGATAATGACAGTAAATTAGGTTGCTTTTTTTGTTGCATGCTTTTCTTGTTGTAAATTCACTTATAGACTCAAGTCAAAAGCAGAGTGAGTGGAAAAAAAAAACCCTCTGCTCTTTGTCTTACTCAACAGCTCCACATTAAGTCGACTCAAGTGGTTCATTTCAGCTAAAAGGGAGATGCTGAAAGACTCGCTCCCAAATTAGACAGAATTAAATGCCGGATGTTACAAGGTCTTATGGGTTTAACTTTGATAAAACGGAAAATTTATTCTGAATTAGCAGATATAGTTAGTGGGTTTTTTGTACAAAGGTATATAAAAAAAGCTAAAATATTCAATAAATTTCAAATATAAATAGAGCAATACCCTGAGACATGTTTTCTAAACTTATAATCTCATGCTCTGGTACTTACCTCTGCACAGATACCTCGATGCTTTAAAAGTGGAGTTCTTCAGAAAGGTTATGAACAGTTTATGTCTTACCTGTTGCAGATAACTCTTTGACCGACCACAGTTTGGAGCCACAGAGTTTAATTTTAAAAAGCTTGATGAGCCTAATGGTAGTCGAAGCTGGGCCAGTTTGAAAGCAAATTTCAGCTGTTTTAATATAAAATCCTACCTCAAACATTTCAAATTTTTCAGTTGCATTACAATTTGTGTGTGTGTTTGTTTGCAAGAACAAATAGCAGCAGCTACAGCTACTTGAAGCACTTTTGGTGCAGGCTGGAAATGTTTTAGCAAAAATATGAATTTGTAACTTTAATCTTTTTGTTTTATATTATATGGGTGTTGAAATCTGTGCTTTATGTGTTGCATGCTTTTAACGCTTAAATAGGGCTGGGATAATCATGCAGAATAAACATCAGTGTAGGCTTGTAATGACGTTGCATCATATTGTATTTAGCTGAATCGCATTGTGTTTTATCATATATCATATGTAGTTGAGTTGTATTGTGTTGTATCAGTACAATCAGTACAATTTTTAAAAATCCTGATTACTGAAGATCCTGATGACTCAAAAAATCTCGATAAACAAAGACTTATAAAAGAGGAAGACATAAAACACTTGGACAACAAAGGTGCCTGCAGTTTGATTAGAGTGTTTCAGTGATTCAACAGCTGCAGCACACAAAGGCAACTAATGGTTGGTATAAGCTGGTCCAGAACATCATTTTCCATACAGATGCATCGAAGCCTTTTTTTTTCCAGTGATAAAACAATTTCCTCACATAACACCATATGCGTAATGTATTTATATTTTTAAGTGGCAGCTGCTGCAGTCTCAGCTTGCCTACGTGAGTGGTGACAGGAGCGGACTCTTTGGCTAACAAGCCAGTTGTGGAACAGCTCAGTTGTGGCACGGGGGCCTCCCCAGTGCTGTGCCATTACTCGACTCCCTGGCAGGGCTATGGGAGATCATCATTTCCACACAACAAACCGTAGATTATTATTTTGCCGACAGTTTCCTCAAGTGGAAAATTAGCTTCCGCCAACTGGGCGTCTTTACGCCCCCCCCATTCACCGGCAACAATTTACCACGAGAAGAAGAAGTGCGTAAATGAAACTAATCGTAGGAAAAGCAATCCCTACCTTCTGTTGGCAGAAGCAATCAACCAGCTCAGAGATGGGGCTGCTTACAGCATGCTCCTGAGAGGTGGGGAAGAGAGGCAATAAATTGTTGCTTGGGGTGCAATTTACCAGTATTTGTGTCCAGTTCATTTGAGTGCACAAATGATGGCATTCATTACAGGGATGCCTTTTGTTAAGCTTGGATTTAGCAGCTGGTGCTGCAAATAATTATCTGCACAATCTGCTGTTGTTCAGAAGCACCATCTTCTGTCGGAGTTAGCATGTGAAATGCGATATCTGAACACAGACTAACTGCGACTGTAAAAAAAATTCAGAAGATTTGCAATTTCTCAAATATTCTCATGAGGTTAGTCAGCTTTCAATGTCGTCCTGGTGGTCACCTAAATACATACGCTCAATCATTTCCTCAGACTGCTAATAGACATGCTAAATATTCTCGAAGTCCCACTGAGTGACCAATTTATCAGCCATGACGTTCATTAGACAAACTTTGTATTTATTTATTTTTATTTTTAGTTTCACAAAATGATGGATGGCTTGAGGGGTGTGACAGAGGTGTGTGCGACAGAAGAACATGACAGGTCGGGCACTTAGCTGGTACTTGAATGTCAAGAGACCAAGGCTCGTGTTGACATGGAGGGACTCTGGAACGGGACTATCAGATCAATGACCTCTACAGTCTGATGAGATGAATTACTCAAGGGTCATTCCATGTCAAGTCAAGGTTCTTCGCTTTAGATCTCTTTTTTATTACATTAATGTATCACTTATTTTCTTTCCCCCTGGTTCGTGTTCCACCTAAGAAATTTGTTTTTGAAATAATGCACGTTTGGACATTTTCATACTGGGGCTATGTTTTCAGACCATTCTGCTCTGTTTAAGTATTCATACTCGATTTACAATTTGACAAATTACTTGTATGTCTCGAGACGTATTTTTTATGAAAAGAAAGATTAATATTTTAATACAAATAATAGTCTTTTTTTAATTAATTAATTAATTTTGTTTCCATGAGTGACAAAGCTGTGATTGTGCATTAAACATCCTCACAAATCAAGCAACCAATCAGGTTTGGTATGCTTAAATTTTCTCGATCCCGTGTGAAGTGAATTGTTTGTCAGTCAATATAAAGGAACAAAATTGTTTGAATAATAAAAAAAATCATATTCGAACAGAACTATTTTTTAAATGGATTTACCGTTGAACTGGCAATTTAGTGAAAATTAAACTGTGAAGGTGACTTTTAATCAAATTTGTATTGTTGTTCCAATTTTTTTACATCTTTATTTGTTAGAGTCAAGGGTCCAGAACTTAATAATAAGCTAAAATTTGTGCTTAAGAATTACTGAAGCTGTAAACACACACACAAAATCAGTGTTTAGTTGACTTTTAACTTGTACGAATGACAATAAACCATTCTTTACTTTTCTTTTTTGTTGTTTCTGACCTGTTGGTGTAAGGACACTTTCCGAGAAAAGTGTGGCAACTGTCTGTGACTTTACACTATTTGTCATAGATATATCTTTAAATGGTATCATTTTGGAGAAATCAAATTTACTTATGACCAGGCTAGGCCAAGCGGGGCCAAGACCAAAGTGAACTGCTGATGTCTTGAACCAACTCTGATCTAAAGAAAAAGACAAAACATATATACAAAATATTATTTCTTAAATGTTTACACTGCCATAAGTTTCATCATACTAGGTTATTCTAGCAGAAATATTATGATATTTTGTGCAAGAAGTACTCCAAAGTGCACAAGGCTGCTGCTGTTGTTTATTGCACTTGAAATAACCACAGAATTCCAAGTAAATGATTGTGTAATTAAATTGTTGGCAATGTAAAGGTTCGTGATTCTGTTTCCTTGAACTACAATGATATTTTTTATTATTTGAGTTCTTTTGATATAGCAGGAATCCACTTCCTTCGTGGCCTCTTTCAGTCTAGCTGTTAGCTTGTCAATCCAGTCAGAAATAAACTGTATTTCCTCAAACTGAGGCCATTTAAAGAGCCTTCTATGACAAATATTAATCGTGCATAACCTTTCTACAGAGCCCCACTTCAAGATATTCTCAACTATCGCTTTAGGTGAACAATTAAACCACAATTTTAAAATTATTATATCCATATTTCCTCAACAAACACTGCTTCTGACAAACCTTTGAGCATCACTGACCAAATCCTCCATAGGCTAACGACTACCGGCAGTAGCTTTGAGTAAATGTCATGTGTTAGCTCAGTCTGCCAGACACACATGTTGTCATCTAGGCTAGCAAGAGTGAGTGTTTAAAGTCAGTGAGTCTCCTGAGGTGAGTTGTGATACCAATGTCAATGTCCTTTCCTTTTCTCCCTGAACCTCCCCGGCGACTACTCACAGTTTACATGAATGTTAAACCACCGCCGTCACCTCAATGCCTTTAAAAAGGAGAGCGCTGGCAGTTATACCAGGTGCATTTTTATTCAGTGATACCTGTCCAGACTTTAAAACTTTCATGTTTGAGAGTAACTCTTTCGAAAATCTACAGCAGTTGACTCCATGTCCAGCTTGTAATGCAGCTTCATGCGAAACATCTTTCTTTTTCATCGCTCAAAAAGACTTCACGATTACAGAATCTCAGTATAATCCACCTGCTTTTTTTTCTCCTTTGTGCAGTTTATAACAGATTGAAATGTAGATAATTGCTTTCATTGATTCAAACATTCTTCTTGTACCCACAAGTCCAGCGCGCATCACCTTCTTTCCCTTCACACAGCTCACTGCTCTCTAATAATGTGACCCCCCCATCCAAGCTCCGTCTCCCCCTTGTTTTGCGAGGTTACCCTCGTGGCCCGTCGGGATTAGACCAATTTAAGGCATTCACAGTGACGGGGCTAACATATCATTATGCGTTAAACCTCTGGACGAGCCACATGCTAATTAATTGAATCATAGCAATAGATGGGAAGAGCCAGAGGCTACATTCGGAGGGAAGTCGGCTTTGTAGATGAGAGACAGAAAATGAAGCTCTGCAGGAGATGAAGTGGGCAACAACCACATGGGGATCGTGGCTTAAGGCAACCTTCTTTTTTTTCCTTGCAACAGATCTTCAGTGCATGTAATTAGACAGGGCGAGGTGGGGGTCTTGGCGGGACTTTTTCATTTAATGGATTGCTGATAAATCCTTTTGTCGATGATGTATGTGTAGGAGAAGTGGAAGGTTGACAAAACAGCCAGAACCTGGACCCAAACAAATTAGGATTCATTTGGTCGGGCAGATGCATTAAATCTTAAAAGATGGACTAAGATGGCACCTTGGGATCTCCGAACTGTGGAATATATTAATTTCTCCCTGTTTGATCAAAACAACATCTGTTATGATGATAGACACTAGCTGTGAGCAAGCTGAAAATCACATCACGTTTGTACTTTTGTAACACTTCGGTGGTTTTTTCCACAAAAGCCACGCCAGTTGAGGCATGGTATGATTCTGATGTTGAGCAACATAACGAATAGCTATTTTGTCTTGGTCAGATTATTCTGTTTTTCTCAGAGTGTGTAGATAGTCGGATAAATGCTGATTGATTTTAAAGAGAGAAACTTTGGATGTTGTGAGGGTAGGTGAACTTATTGAATATCAGTATTTCATCCATTACAAAAACAGAAGTCCGAACATGATCAATCTAAAATATTAAGGCAGGAGTCAAGGTCTCAGGAAGTAGGGGTACAGAGGGTGCTGCAGCACCCCCTGATGGAGTCAAGTCAAGACAAATTTATTTATACAGCCCTTTTCAGGAACAAGGCAGTTCAAAGTGCTTGAGGACATGCATGTCCAAATACATAATTAATGAAATCATGAATAGAAACACATTTGTTTAGTGCTATATGTGTTTAAAGTCCAATGATATTTTATTTAATATATTACTGACTTTTGTAAATCTAGCATATAACCAGCAGTTGTTCTGTAGCTATGTGCAAAACTTACAACTGATAAAATCGACAAAATGTATGCAAATTAGCACTAGGTCATGATAGCAATTTTATAGATATTGTGTTTTCGAAATAAACAACATACATTCAGCATTACAGCCCAAACCTAACCTTTCCTTTAAATCTTAAGAAGATGCACTATTAGTTGGTTCTTTGGGGTTGAAATACAATATTTTCTTCTTATATGAGAAAAAGAACATTCGTTATCATAATAGACACTCTAGCTGTGAGCTGGCCACAGACAAACCAAATCGTGTTTGTACTTTTGTAACACTTTGGTGGGAGGTTTTATTTTTTCTGCAGAAGGCCCAATAAAGGGGAGTAGGGCATGTAGTGATTCCACCATTATTGAGCAATATGATGAATGGCTATTTTGTCTCGGTGATAATATTCCATTTTTCTCCGAGCATGTATATATTAGGATGAATGCCGTTGAACCTTAAGCTTAACTGTGATGCCCAATGATGTATGTTTGCAAGGATGGGTTTGAGTAGTGCAGAAGCCAGCAAGCAAGAGATAAAAAAACAGGAGCAGAAGCAAAGGCAGTGGGGAGAAAACACTTTACTGTGATAAAAGGAAATCAAATTAAAAAAAAAAAAGATTCAGAAGTCACAAAAACCAGGAGAGATGTGCAAAGCCACACACGAGTTTTAATCTCCACATGTTGTACTGTATTAGTTTATGAGGTAGCGCGGGAGAAGCAGAATAACTCCTCTCTCCTCCTGCTGTCTATTCCTTCCTTTCTTCCATGGAGCCAATGACAGAAGAAAATCTGGAGCTGCTGTAAATTGAACACAGTGTCCGGCCAACCATTCATACCACTGTCCCCTTCCCTTCCGCTATCACCAACATCATACTGTGCCGTCCTTCGCCAACAGCCTTGACTTTGAGTGGTTTAAAATGTTGACAATAGTGCTCAGAATGTGGAGTTTACCGCAGCGGGAGAACTGAAAGAAATGACAAGCTTGAATGGGCAGTCCACATGAATGTACAGCCAAATAAAAGTGTAATTTTGAACATTTGCGGTTGGTTCGTGGATTTAAAAACTGTGCTTTAGAGGCCTTAACAATTCAAATAAATCAGTTTAATCTAAAATATGACTGACCTTGCTAAAGTGTCCATCGAAACTAAAACCTCAATATCAAACACAAAGGATACATCTCTTCCCTTTCTGTCCTCTCCCTCGCTTCTTTATCTGTCTCTCCAGTTCAAAGCGCCCACCGCACACGGACAGGGGTGGTGTGGGGGGAGGGGGTGGACTCATTCTGCCGAGCCTGCCACAAAGGCGACCTTGAGGGGAGGTTTGATTGAGGTTTTCAAAAACCCCGGGGTGAAAAATAAGGATTGATGAAATCAAGCGAGTGAGATTACTTCGCATTCGGCACCACACCCCCTTCGGCTGACCGCGGGACCGGTGCCGCAGACTGAACCGGTGACGTGCCGCCAAACGTTTGGCGGGGATGGTGGTGAAATGGGTGTGAGAGCAGGGAGGGGGAAAAGGAAAAAGCAAACAGAGAAAAGACGGGTGAAAAAACTTCTGACACAATCAAACTTGAGAATAGCGAATGGTGATGTCAAGCTTAGTTCCACTAAACCTTGTGCTTCACTTGTACATTTGATGTAATAATGAACTTAATAAATGAATACATCTTTACTGCCTTCAATTAGTGCTATGTATTTTCCAGAAAACAAAAAAAGATGTCTGAATCTGCAGAGACGCTTGAAAACACGTTTGTTTGCTCGTGCCTCCCTTCTCTCAAGAGGCCAAAATTGCAGGTTCCCATTGACTCCTCCTGTTTGGCTTTGGAGCCACGCTTAGTGGAACACGGCTTATTTGATACATACTCATGCTTGTGTTGTTACATAAATGCTCCTTTGTGTGCATTTCCTTCTTTCATCTTCCGCTGCGTTTCAGAGAAGGGGGTGGGGTGGGGGGTGGGGGGTAGACGGGACGCTTTCGGCGGTACAGTCTCAGCTGCATTCATCAGTTACGGGAGCCTCGCAATTATTCCCCTCCTTCAGTCAGAAAAGTCAACCTGCCGGTACCGGTACACAGATGAATGACTATTGTCTCCTCTGTCGGATTATTCGCCAGGAGATGTGTCTCTCCCCTCCTTTCAATATGTTCCTCTTTGTGTTTCTCATCAGGCAAACAAAATGCTGTCATGAGGGACGGGAAAAGGCGGCAGACTAGAGTGCAAGGCTTGATGAGAGGCTTGATGATGACAAGCGTGAGGGATCTGATATGGGTGCCCCCTTGAAGGCTTTCTTGCAGCTGCTGATAAGATGAAGGAAAAGTACTTTACTACTTTTTTTTTCTTTCCCCCTCAGGTTGAGAAAGTTAAAAAGGCACGCAAACCGGCTGAAGAAATGAAATCATGTTGCACAAGGTTTGTAGTTTATAGCTATCGGGCAAATGTGAAGGTTCAATGAAGAAAGTTACCTGACACTACCTCGTGTTTATCATGATTAAAGCCATTGCATGCAATATATAAATCAGTAAAAGGTAACATCTTCCTGATTTCTACCCGCGGTTATCTTTCAGTCTTTTACTGTTTATAATTAAATGATGGGATGTGGGCTTTGCCTTGTCTTATTCCCATTAGCAGTCTTTTACTCTGTGTCCGTGCTCCCTAGACCGTTAAGCGGTCAGCCAGGAGAAAGTCCAGCCCGGGGCTCCCATTAATTTTGGTTACCGTCATGTGCTATGGCTTCACTATGTCTGTGACCGGCAATAGAGACCCAGGGCCCAATCATTTAGGACGGAAAGATGAGAAGGAAATCAGAGCAAATTGGATGGGGATTATCTAAGCTTTCGATGAGAATAGTCATCTATCACTGAGATTCAACTCGAGAAAACATTTTAACTTCTGGAGTAAGGACAGAAACTAATCACAAGGTTTTCCAGCCACTGAGACTCTACACTACAATTCGCTTAATCAGACAGTTTCACATTTACTGATACGTTTAAATCAAATGGAAGAAGGTAAGACATGACTAGACATTCTTCTGAAACAGTTGTAGCTTGTTTTTATTAGACTGTTTAGGTTTTTTTTTTATAAAAAAAGAGACTGAAGTTTAAATTTCAGCACAATTAGGACAAAGTTTGCCAAATCTAGGAAAAACAAACAAACAAAAAAATCTATCTAAACATCAGGATCATTGTGGTTTTTAGCAAACTCTCATCACACACAACAAATGGACATGTACAAAGTTGACTGCGGTTTAATTTCCTCAAAATCTTAGTTTGTCAAGTACAAACAAATACACTAAAAAGTGAGCTTTTATTAGTTTTTTTTTTCTTTTCAAAAATGCTATATATTTATAATATTTGCACCACTCTAAACAGGAACAGCTATTCTCAACATTTCTCAAGTAAAGAGCTTTGTGAAATAAGGATAATTTACAAGAAACATGTAGGAATTAAAAAGTCGTAAGATTAAACCAGCCCATGATTGTTTTCCTAATCCTCATGTACTTTTTTAATGCCTTGACCTGAGATACGCCTGTAATAATTTTATACCACAAATCAGTTTTCCCATGGGGACAAATAAAGTAAAGTTTTTAACCTATTTTTATCACCAAAATCTAACAGTGAGTAAAACAAAACCAACATTTTTCATGAAACAATGGGTTACCAAAGGACTTCAAAAGGACTCAGCAGTTTTCCGCTGAAGTCAGATTTTGGTTTTCCAAGTGAAATTCTAAAATCCTGAAAGTCTATCACATCTCCTTTTGCTTCAAAGGCTTGTATGGCAGTTCATAAGGTATGAACTCTTTATTGTTGCCCCCATACAGATTATATATCTTCTTTTGAAAAATTTAAAGCTACATTTTACTTTGGAAACTGCAAAAATGCTGCTTCCTCTCTCAGAGGACACGTTGGAGGCGGGACAAGACAAAACTGAAAGGCCAAACAGGAAATGACTGTTTCTGTCCAAGGCCTCCTTCAAACTGGATGACCACACTCTGCTCTTCGTGACGTATTAGAATGTGGTTGGATTGCGGCAAATTTGGAAAACTGAAAATGCCATGCTGTATATGCCTTCCCTGGCACAACTCTCTCGGGCTGCATAAGAATGCAGCTGTGAGGTAGAAGATCACGCCATGCTAGAACAATGCCACCATTGTGGCCATAATGTCTGTTCTAGGCTGTTTCTATGACTTTGTCACAATCAGGGCTGTGTCCAAGTTCAACTTCTCAACAACCAAGCCCTCTGGTGTGCACATCATATGCTCCCACCCAGGACGTCGATACACTGCCACAACCAAGCTACAAAAGCTTTGCGCATGCTCAAAAGCATACACAACCTATCAGTGCCTAATGTGGAGCCTACTATGTTCTGAAGACCCTA
Source organism: Kryptolebias marmoratus (assembly GCF_001649575.2). Classification (NCBI taxonomy): domain Eukaryota; kingdom Metazoa; phylum Chordata; class Actinopteri; order Cyprinodontiformes; family Rivulidae; genus Kryptolebias; species Kryptolebias marmoratus. Next base: position 12,251,413 of record NC_051436.1, read on the forward strand.
CAACAACCTGCCTCAATCTGTTGTAGTGGGGTCATCATCCAGTATGAAGGAGGCCTAATACATAAGAAAGCTGATGGAAAACATCTGTTTAAAAAGCAGTTGTTACCCTCAAATATAACATACAGAGGAACAGAGAGGAAAATCATTGGTAACACAACAAACCCACTAAACAAGAGGACCTCAGTGTCTCCTTTCTTAGTCTTCACCACAAGGAAATAAGTGGCTGAAATGGGACATCTTGTTGACTACTCACAGCAGTTTTGTCAGGAAGCGTTCACTCGACACAACACACACAAATCCGTGTTCAACCTTTTTTTCGAAGATGATTTCGGCTGATTTTTGGGCTTCCCGCGGCCCATCACGCACCAATCACTCTTCTGTTCATTGCTCGGCTGCGAGCCGCCGTGTCTCCTCATTCCTTTTCATGTGCCACGCGGGAGATGAAGCCCAGTGACTGTCGTCCCACGTGCGCTCAAATGACACCGAGACACAAACCTGACAGACACGCCGACGTGAACATAGATTCTCCTTTGCCCATCTTCTGCTGTTGCACAGCCCTCTGCCTCGTCTTCCTCCTCTTCCCTCCTCCTACCCTAGATATGTGCAGCAATTCCAGATCCGATTGTCACATCAGTTTCTGTCGTTCAGAGGAGGGAAATAAGTGAAAAAAAAAGGCACTGAAAAAAAAAAAGATGAATTCTCTCTTCTCCAGTCTGGGCCTGTCGTGTGCAATCTGCTTTGACATTACACCTCATCAGCTTCTCTATTTAACTATTTTGTGCACGAAGGACATAAAAAGCCTACAGACAGATGAGAATTCAGTGGCAGGTGTCTATTCAAACACTGAATATTAATGACGGAGTGGGGTGGAGTGAGGCCTGGACACGCGCGGCACGCAATCATCATTCAGTGCACCTAGCCATTAGTTGTCCTCCAATTTTCATATTTTGTCAATCTGTTTGTGCCATCCTGCTCATTCCTCTCACTAAATGCTTCTGACATGTCGCCGACAGCGATGAGAAGGAAATGTGAGCGTATGCAGATGAATGCACGCATGATCCTTGTCTGCAAGGATCACAAGGTCAGCACATGGAATGAACAAAGGCATAACTCATCTGAAGGCTGTTTCACTTTTTAAATCCAAGGGTCATGTTGGATTGGGTCTTCGGTGTCTTGAAGAGGCTTTTAAGAGACGTGTTGAACACAGGGTCGGTGATCAGAGTCTACGAGTGTCATCGGGAGCTGTGATGGTTGTTCTGCTGGAGAGGAAACTAGAGACACAAAACAAAGGTTTGCACGAAGCGCAATCATAGTTTAGGCAAGTTCTCAGGCACTGGTTGCTATAAGGGGATAAATTGTTTTAAATGTTCTGGACTTTCACCTGCTGACTAAAAGATTGAAGGCTGAGGCTCCAAACCATAGCCAGAATTTTTTGTGGCTTAAAAATCACTTTCCTTTTTTTTCATTTCTTTTTCTTTTCCATTTCCATTTTCACTTACTTTCTTTCTTTCTAATTTTTTTATTCTTTCCTTACTTCCCTTTCCTTTCCATTTTCTCTCTTTCTAGTTTGTTTACTTCCTCCCCCTGCCCCCCATTCTTGTTTCCTTTTCATTCCCTTCTCCATTTTATTCTAATCCTGCCTTTTCTTTTTGTCTTTTCTATTTTCCCTTACGCTCCTTTAATGTTTTTCCCTTCTTTTTTTCCATTCCTTTCATGTTCATTTTTTCCTTTCCTTTCCCCATTTCCCATGTCAATTTATTTTCTTTCCCTCTTTTTCTTTTTATTTCTCCTCTTTCCATTTCACGTTATTCCCTTTTTTAATATTTTTTGTCCTTTTCTCACTTCACTTTCCTTGTTTTATTTAATTTCTATCCCTCTTCACTTTCTTTCCCTTTCTTTTTTTGGTTTTACCTTTCCTTTTCTTTCTCTTCTTTAGTCATCCAGCTTAAAAAAAATTACACTAAATAAATGAGATGCTGCTGTTTTTCCACAGCGAATATTGTTTTGCCTTAATAAATGCCCCTGGTTAACAGCTTTCTGGACACAAAAACACTTAAAACAGTTTCGTAATAATGAGAACGGCCTGTTTACCCGGTGTTTCATTGTTTGTGGATCCAGGGTAAGGCTAATGCAGAGTAGGGGGGGGCTGAAATGGTATGATTCAAAATGGACCACTCAATATTTCTTTTTTTTCTTTGTGTACTCATTTTAAGCGAGAGTTTGTATCCTGCTTCATTAGGATGAGTGAGCGTTGTGCAGTTGCTCTGTGGGTGAAGTGGCTCTTGTTAGTGATTGAGAACAAGGTGCTGGCGAGGCGGTGGGCGTCGACCAAAACAGGAGTCCAGGCAGATGATGCACTGCTGTGCGTACAACAGCCAAGACAAAGCCTTGTGGACGGGCTGCGGGCTAAATAATGCTGGAGAAATGTAGGAAACTGATGATGGAGAGGATCTATTCTTCCTTTGGTGTAGCCGATGTTACGGAGTGCTACAAAGACAGCTCTGCATTCAGTAAAACAAATGCAAAACCTCTTTGTTCTCATCCGTGAGGTGTCAGATTACTCCGACGAGATCTCAGCAATGTCATCGTCCGATATTCACCGCATTCCTAATAAGCACTTGTTGACATTGTAGCTGTCATTTCTGAATGCAAATTGCCTGCTCTCAGAGGTAGAGGTGTGCAAATCATCTCAAACTGTCACCTGGAAAGGCAAGACAGAATGTACACGCTAAAGTTTAGCTTTGGGTATTTATTTTCATCGCTGTTTATTTGTGTTTGAATCGGATTTACATACGATTTTAACATCTAGAATTACATCTGCAGCTTTTCTTTAGCTCAGCAGAAGACCTCAAGTCAATAATGGCAGCACAAACATGATCTTCCCATGCATGCGTGGAACGTTTATGAGTACTTCTTTGTGTTGGTAGCCTTAGAGATAAAAGTTTTTCTAAAAGCTGACCAGGGATAGGGTCTACAAAGTTGGTAAAAAAGGCCCACATACAAGATAAATGTTGCATTGATTTATATTGATACATTGTTTAATGTATCATCAATGGTTGATATTTACTCCAAAAACATACATGTTAGGCCAATTGGTGGTTTTAAATAGACCACTTACTGTACGACCCTTTGTGGTTTTGTGTTGGACTGGGGCAACCTGATTAGGCTATACCCTACATTTCACCTGTTGACTCATGGAAATATATGTAGGTACCACCCCCCGACCCTGAAAGATTAGATAGAAGGAGGGGTGTATTGATGGACTGACTAAAAATGCCACTAAATGGTTACCATAGTGGGGCAAAAGCTGAATTTTGCACACCTCCATAGGACAAGCATGCAAATTGAAAAATTATGCAAAATGAGCACTAAAATTGCATGTAATAACGTCCTGTGTCATAATTTGTTTTTTTTTTTAACTTTTCTTCAGTACTTTGAAAACACTCAGTTTGGTGTATTGGGTTACTATTGGTTCTGGTATTTAAGTATTTGAATCATGTTTGTGTTTGTCCTCCACTCTTGTCATTAGTTGTCCTCAATAGTCCTCGTTTCCATCGCCTCACAGACCACCTGCTTTCTGTTAGTAGTCAACACAGGAGTAGATTTATACCATCTGTCCCCTCAGCATTTACAGTATACTTCTTGTTTTTGCAGATTTGGGTTTACATTTACAATTAGAGGTGTTTGTAGAACTCTGAGCACTTCTTCCTGAGCCACCCTGCATCTCTTCTTTGGTTGGTTCTGCAATGCCAACTTCATTAACAAAAGCTTACGTCTTTGCGGGATGGGGATGGTTTGATTGATGAATTATGATGGACACATGCATGCTAAAGAGGGACTTGTTTCTGTGCCGTACAGTTTCACAAGGAACTCCACTGTGCAAAGGGCTTATGTCTTCTACTGTGTTGTATATCTGTTTACTTTGGTAAATTATTAAAACTCATCAGACATGCCTGCATTTGCTCCTCCAACACACCAATAACATCCTAACCAAGCATTCACAGTAAATTATTTCTTATAATAAATATACCAAAACACAATATCAATACATAACCATTATTTGGACCAATACTTGGTCTGTAAAAGTTAAAGCTTCTGTGATAAAACCAGTGCCAACTAGTCTCTTCTTTGCCCCGTACAACCAAGCAACTTTACCAGTTCCCCAGGGAAACATGTGCCTCTTTTTCCACTCTTCAGCTTTGTCTGTCACATACAGTGTAGCTGCACCCTCCTCCCTCCTCCTGTACGCCACCACCTGATGCACACACACACACACACAAATATACACATGTGCGTACCTCGGTACACACCAACTGTCTAAACGTATTCACATATTTGATCTGTCACAGTTCTGAGAGCACATATATACACGCCTCCACGGTTACGTGACTGGCAAGCGTAGCGATAGCAAACCTAATTGTTCATGGTTGCCATCATGAGCGAGAAGAAAGAAAAAGTTTTCTGAATGAACCCAACACCAGCACAAAGACCTAATAATTAAATTAAGAGCCTAAGATAAGAAAGAAACGGCACAAATTCACGAGAAATCCGAAGCACAAGTGGCAAGCATGCAGCAAATAAGATACCAGTCCAGCTTTATTTTCCTTGTGTGACACAAGTCACCACTGTTTTGAGGCACGACAAGTTCCTGTCAGACTATTATCCCCCTCATTGATCGCTAATATGATGCTTCATAAAACAGTAATGGCACTGTCCATTTTACCTGATCTCCTTTCTCCTGGCAGTGCCCTCCTCCCTTCGCTCACATCTCAAGGCGGTAATCGCAGATTTATACGAGTCGCACAACACGTCGTGAAGTTTGCACGATGCAATTTATTGAGGGAGAAATTACTAAAATAAAACCACTAATACAACAGAATAAAAATCAGTGGACTAACTGGTGCAAAGTGTAGCGGAAAAGCTAGGTTAAACTCTACAGGAAACACCCTGAGGGTGCGTTAGGGAGGAAAAAACAAACTGAACGGGTTTCTCGTGTGCTCGAGAAAAAAATAATCCATAAGTTTCATATGTTCACAAAACATTGTTTTATTTATTTATTACAAATGTTCCCTTGGGGGCTCAGTGGAATCCCCACAGACACGTTAAGGTGTTGTGTTTGTTCGAACAACTGAGCAGATCCTGCAACATGTAGTGTTGGCAGGTAACACGTGAACTCTGGCAGCAGACTACAGGAATAGAACCTCACAGCCCAAAGATCAATATCTGGAGAGCAGACACACATTTAAAGCGCACCAAAAAATGGTAATCCCCAGCTGCCCACAATCCTGTAGCTTTGTATCAAAGCTGATGTATAATTAGCACACGGCTATCCCATAGAGACATAAAGAAAAACAGAAAAAAAAGGTCAAACTTAGTTCTTTGGCAATATACAACAAGCAGTTGTTTTTGCCTATTGTCATGCAGGATTCAGACCCTGTCCACACAGTTTGCTTTGAAGATTTTTTGATTAAAAAGTGAGATTTTCTGCCGCTTTTGCGCTTTTCGGCGACACACAAAACGAGAGCTTTTTGGTGAGAGGTGCGTATGTTCAAAACATATTTCAAACTGAAGATTCTTTTAAGTCTTCCTCTCTGGTGGATCATTGTGGACAGGACGTACAGAACTTTACAGTTTTACACAAGAACACCATCTAACAAACTAATATCCAGCTGATGTCCCCCCCCCAAAAAAAAATTTTGTCTTTATGTACACACAAGGTTAATAAGGGAAAAGAAGCTAAATTTTGTTTAAAAGGAAATCTGGAAAATCTGTAGTTGTACAACAACATCACATAATATTGCAGTTTCTTGTGAGATGTGTGAGCACTCAGAGTATGTGTTGAGGATTACTCTCAGCTACTACCACGCCTCACTTCAGCTCAAAATCTGTAAGAGCCATACCCGTTTTTGTGGTGCTAAGGCCAATTCGCTTTGGAGGCTGGGTTAATTCTAAAGGTTAATGAGTTGTAGGTGTTCATCCAATGATTGCTTTCTGAGAGTCTCTTTAAAATCCATTTAGTGGGCCATATTATATTTCGGCAATGCCAAAGTTTTAGGCAAAGATCTTGTAGTGCTCAAGGTTCGTGTTGGGGATGATTCTCAGCTATTACGGCACCAAATTCTAGCTCAAAATTTATAAAGTTGGTTGAGTTAGAGCCATTTTTGTGTTTTCAAATCTCAGTTGGCTGTGGCAGACATATTGATTAGAATTCACTCCAAAAGTTAATTAGTTGTAGACAAACATCTAATGATTACTTTTTGAAGGTTTTATTAAAATACATCCAGTGGTTCATGAGACATTTTGTTAATAGGCAGACAACTCAACACAGGCACAGAAACAGTTATCAAACTTTCACATTTATATATAAAAAAAAAAAAAATTGTATTTCGTATCTGTTAGTGAGCAACCTTTGATATACTTTTTGCAAAAGCTCAATCAAAGCAAACACTTTGATTTGTTTAGCAATTACCGCTGCCTTTTTCCTCTCCCTCTCTCTTCAAGTAAGCATTGATCAGTCATGCTGTTCGGGATTGGAAGGATTTCTGAGCAGAAATCAAAATCACCACAGATAAAATGCCAATCAACGCTCCTTATTTTAACTTGCAAATTCACACTAAAACGGATAGCCTGCAGCTCCAGGTTAAAAATCATCACGGATGAGTCTCGCCTTCCGCTGACCCCCTGCTGGCTCACCTGTCAGTCAAACGCGCCCAGCGTCCCACACCTGCAGACGCAGGAGGCTTACGGGAGCTGTTACTGGATCTCAAAAAAGAAACAAAAAAACCCCACAATTTTTGTCTTTCAATTTGATTTGAAATCATTAATAATACATGTGAAAGTGGCTTTCATAGTACTGTAGAAAAACACGAACAGTGGCTTTTTTATACGCCACAGAAAAGAACAATTCGATGAAGACTGCTTTTAAGCTTTAACCCAAATAAAATTTAGGGACTTTAAAATGTATTGTTGGGATCTAATGAAGTGGGATTCTGTGAAAAGGTTGTGAGTGATTATTATCTTACCTGTTGTAGATAGCTCTTTGGATGACAAGCTGGATTATTAACAAGCTAACGGCTAGGCCAAGCATGCTTAGCTTCTTTTTGACGCTGTGTACAGTTTAACGGTTACATTGTCTTTTTTTGAACAGAAAAAACATACATTTGAAGTAAACACAAAAAATAATCAACTTTATCGATAACTACAAGAGGAAGCTTCAGCTATCATTTTCACTTTTATGTGTGTGTGCGTGTGTGTGTATATCTTGCTTCATATGTGATGTTCCAAGGCACCACTTTGGACTATTTCCAAACGTGAAAACGCTTCTTATGCGCAGTACCTCCCGCTGCCTTCGTAAATGGGAGAACGTGGACACACCTACTTTACACTCATTTCTCAAGCCGTTTTCTGGTGTTAATGTATGAAAAACACTTTGGGTTTGTTTACTTCAGTGTTTTTTTTTTCCTCAGTCCAAAGTGACTATAAAACTTAAAACTGGGATTTTTCCAAAATGTCCTACGGTAACTGACTGGAAGTCAGCGATTGTTTGCTGGAGTGAAACATTATACGCATATGGAATCCGATTCAAGATGGCTACCGTGGTTCATAAAACGTACCAAACACAAAAATGGCTACAGTTCTCTCAATTCTCCAGACACTGAGCTCAGATTTGGTGTGGCAGTAGTTGAGAGTCATCCCCAGCACATACTATGAGCACTCTCAGACTGCTTGAGAGCTTTTTTCATCCTTTCTGCTGTTTCGAGTTTGTTTGCCTTATTTTTTTTTTACCACCTTGCCATCGCTCTCTTTTTTTTTTCCTTTCTTTTTTTCTTCCCACCCTGGCTCACCTCTGTCTTGCTTCCCATGTTCCCTCCTTTCTGACACTTGGCTCAGCTCTTCCCACCTCCCCTGAACCCCCCCCCCCCTTTTAGTTCCGTTCCTCTTGTTCCTTCTTTGCATTTCTGTCTCCTCTGCCTTCTTTCATTTCTTGTTCCACATCCAACCCCTCTCTCTCTCTCTCTCTCTCTCTCTCTCTCTCTCTCTCTCTCTCTCTCTCTCTCTCGCCTTCTATCTTTCATAAACTCTTCACTGTCATCCACCATGTGTGTGTGTGTGGAGGCTCATTGCCATGCCTCGGAGCAGGTGCGAAGTCCAGAGAGAGGGCTTTGGCTAGACGAAGCGCTCCCTGACAGAACAGGAACAGGATCGGTTGAGGAGAATTAACTTAGCAGGCCTCTTTTTATTCCCTCCCTTCTTCCCTGTCCGTCTCTCTCTTTTTCACTTTCTCCATCTGTTAGGACGACGTTCCCAGAATGTGACTCACACACACACACAGGAGGTGGTGGTGGTGGTAGTGGGGGTTTGACGGTGGTTCTGCTTGACAGTGTATTCCAGCTCAGGTGCAGAAGAAGAGCAAAAGTTTTTCAACTCTTTTCTTACTTTTGTTCCGTCTTCTCTTGCTTTTTTTTTTTTTTTCGGAATTCCACTAAGATCTTTGCAACGTTTACTGAAAAACGTGTCTTTAAATTGGGATACAATGTTGATGTTTAATCTAGCCAATGAGTATGTCTAAACGCTTTGCATTACTTGAAGGAAAGCATATGTCCTACCATCTTTTATGCCGGAGTTTTAGACTAAAATCCTTTTGGTCAAACATTAAAAAAACTATTATGAACAATGTCCTGCAATCCTCCAATATTTAGCATGATCTGTTACCAGTTGGTTGATGCATAATGAATCAATCTCAGCTCTTACCACATCAAATTTGAGCTAAATAGCTTTAAAACTGACTGAGTTAGTCATTTTTTGTTGATTAATTTTGATGAGCGATGGCAGCCATCTTGAATTGTATTGACACAAAAAGTTAATCAGTTGTAATTGTCCATCCACTGATTACTTTCTGAAGGTTTCAATAAAATCCTCCCAGTGGTTCATGAAATAGACAAACAGGCTTGACTCCCAACAGCTAATGCTCAAGTTTGAGGCAAAGATCTTGCACAATGAGTAGCACTTGCAGTATGTTTTGTGAATGACTCTCTGTTACTACCATACCAAATCATAGCACAATATCTGTAAAACTGATGGAAATATAGTTTCTTTTTCGTTCCTTTTATAATGTCAGTTGGCTGTGGTAGCCTTTTTGAATTGGGTTGGCTCCATAGGTTAATCACTTGTAGACGTACGTCCGATCATTACTTCCTAAAGGTTTCGTTAAGATCAATCCAGTGTTTCATGAGATATTTTGCTAACAGACAGACAGTTGAATCTAAGATATTAGTGGCAAAGTCTTTACCAAAGATCTAGTGTGATCTCTATATTCCCAAACCATGTGTTTGGAATCGGTCTCATCTACTACCACACAAAACTTTAGATTAATATCTGTAAAAATGACCGAGTTAGAGCCGTTTTTATGATTTTTACGGTCAGTTAGCTGGGGCAGCCATCTTGAATAGGGCTGACTCCAAATGTTAATCAGTTGCAGATGTACATCCAGGTATTACCTTCTAGGAGTTTCATTGACTTCTGTCCAGTGGTTAAAGAGACATTTTGCTAATAGACATACACAGACAGCAGTAAAAACATTACCGTTTGCCTTCGCCTTTTGGCTGCGGGGCGACAATAAAAACCCCGAAACTTGGCTCGGCTGAGGCGGTTATAACCGCAGCGAGGGGGTTAACCACAGGTGCCTGTATCATGTGGTTTTAATTTGTCAAGCTGTCAGTGGGAACACACATATGTCTGTATTTATTTTGGTGCCCTCTCAGGCTCCATTAGAGGGTCAGGTTATTGCTTTTTGATTGTATTTATTCCCTTCTGCCTTTCATTTCCGCTATCTTCACAGAGAAATATTACCAGGAAACACACTTCCCTTTTTGCTGTTGTCAAAATTTGACTGATTAGTTTTAAAATAAATATATAACTGTTGGGTTATTGAGGTGGTATGATGAAATGCTATGTCTGTACAGTACAGAGGGGTGGGGTGGGGAAAAAAAAAAATCACCTTCCTCTCCTCATACTGTACATTACTTACTGGTATGGAAATTACTGTGGTTTATGTAGTTCTTCATATCAGTACTTTGGCGCAGTTAGTCTTACAATATGGAAAAGAAGGATGTGACCATCACTGCTAAATGTGAAACCAATGCAGAGGAGACCTAAAGGGATAGTTTTGATTGTTCAAAATGGGGTTTTGTCAAAAGGATAGGAGCATTTAACATCTTACCTGTTGTAGACAGGTCTTTGAACAATCTCAGTTTGGAGAAAGATCAAGTTCGATCAGATGCACATCTACAGAGTCATAAAACAACATTTCATCGCAGTTCTGGTAAACACCATTTTATAAAACTCTACACCGCCCTCCAGGCATCAGTGTTTTTATTAATTTAAACAATGTGGTGAAATCGAGCAGAAATATTATGTTTGAGCTTGCAAATACCCATAGAGTTTTCTGTAAACAACTGTGTGACGCTACGGGTCTTTAACATCTTGAAAACTATAGGAATGGGAATAAATTATAAGAATCAAAAGTATCCAGAAATGACGAAAGGATGGTTTAATTTTTTTTTAATTAAGCAAAGGTCATTTTTAGGGATGCCAATTTTTTGTCAACAGTGCTTTTCCCAGTCAGGGAGCTTTTTTGACACAGTAGTCACCTCCCAAAAGAAAAAAAAAACAAGCTCTGAGAGTCTTTTTCTGCCGTTGTAGTTTATTTTGAAAGGATTATAAAGTGGAATCTACGGTCACGGGTGAGCTCAACTTTACAGAATACCTCCACTTTAATTCATAGGATCGGTGAAAATGAAGGAATATAAGGGTCCCCGGCTAGCAGAGTTACTAGCAGCACATGCATCTGTACCCGAAGGTGCAGGACTTTGAGGTGAGCAAACTTTATTTTATTACAAGTTCCAACCATGTGAAAATGATCAGTTTTAACAAAAAACATTAAATAAGCAAACAAATTAGAGGAGTTTATGCTTAAAATGCCCATAGCTACTATCTATCTATCTATCTATCTATCTATCTATCTATCTATCTATCTATCTATCTATCTATCTATCTATCTATCTATCTATCTATCTATCTATCTATCTATCTATCTATCTATCTATCTATCTATCTATCTATCTATCTATCTATCTATCTATCTATCTATCTCTGTCTGGTGTGGTAGACCCTGGACTCTATTGCTCTTGTGCTGCCATGATTAGTACCTCTGTGTTGTCCTTCAGTTCAGTCCTCTCTAGCCACTAGGATTTCTTGGCATCAGTGACTTCTTCAATTTTCCGGTGGTTCATGCCGTTCAGGGGTTCATCTTTCCAAGATGGTTCCTCCTGGTACTCCTCTTGAGGCAGACTGAGGAAGTCACTGATGCCAAGAAATCCTTCCAGTGGCTAAAGAGGGCTGGACCTGAAGGACAGCACAGAGGCACTGATCATGGCAGCACAAGAGCAGTAGAGGCTGGGGTCTATCATACCAGAAAGGACCCAAGATGGAGGCTGTGCAAAGATGCTCTCGAGTCCACCACATAACAGCAGGATGTAAGATGGAGGCAGGCAAAGCGTACATGGAACACCATAATTAAGTGGCTGGAATCAGGAACATCATACTCGGTACAGGAACATCTGTACCGAGTATGAACTGGAAGTCCCACAGTCAAAGTGGGAGACTCCACCTAAGGTGGTGGAGAATGACAGGGCTAAGATACTGTGGGACTTCCAGATCCAGACTGACAAACAGGTGATGACTAACCAACTGGACATTGTGGTGATCAATAAGATACAGAAGTAGGTGACAATGTGACTGTAATATTAGGAAGAAAGAACAGAAGCGGGAGAAATACGAAAGCCTGAACGAGGAAATAGAGAAGTTGTGGAGAGTCAAGGCTTCAGTGGTACTAGTGGTCATCGGAAGAACTCGGTTCTGTGACCCCCAAACTGGAAGAGTGGCTCCAACAGATCCCAGGAACAACCTCAGAGATCTCTGTCCAGAAGAGCGCAGCCCTAGGAACAGCTGAGATACTGAGGAGAACCCCTGAAGCTCCCAGGCCTGTGGTTGAGGACCAGAGCTTGAAGTGAAGTGGAGCCGCCCACGTCGAGGGCCGAGTGGAGACTTTTTTCCTTTAAACTCACTTGAAGCCTTTCACGACTATAAAACCAAGAGATACAGTGAATACATTCAGCGAGTTAATATCAAGTCAATAACGCAGCAATGCCTTCTGCAGTAGATTATTTTTAACGACTTATAGTCGTGATGCTGGATCTGTTTGATGCCAGCATTGTAAACAGGCTCCGCACAAACAGATTTCTGATGTCTTGTGTTGATACTGATCATTAGAGCTCCTGCCTCTCCCTCTCTCTCTCTCTCCCTCACTAGTTGTTGCTTCTTATAAGCTTTCGGGATCTCACAAGAAAGGCGCCCAGCAGACAGCGCGAGAGGCGCAGCGGAGGTGGAGGAGCACGAAGTAAGAGATGCAGTTAATAACAACTCTCAATATAATCCCGTCCCCCGACTGATGCCTTTGGATAGGAGCCAAGATAAGACGGCACAGGAGCAGAAATCAGCAGGGGGGTGGGAAGGAAAGGGACTCGTGAATGTGTCACACTGTGCGGGGGGATAAATGTGGATGCCTGGAAATACCAGCACAGCGTATGACTTAAACAGGCAGTGATAAGATGAGGTGGGGGGAGAAGTAAAAAGGTTTTATCCTTAATTCTTCCTCTGGCATGTGTGGTCATATTGGATCCTCCTCACAAGCGCTGTTGCGAAGGAAGTGGCACGGCGAGATGGCGGGGAATTGATGGTGCTAATGACAACAAAGGGTAATCCTGTTTGTGTTGTGACTCGGCTCATTTGCTAATTAAAGGCCTAACATTTCTTGAAGAAATGCATCTAAGACTAAGCTCATTTTATGTTGCACAGTGAAGGAGTTGTAGCCATTTTGGTCAAACCTTGAAAATATTTTTGTCTACCTCATGCAATATTGAGATATGTCACGTTCAGAGTTGTGGATGACACTCAGTTACAACCACACCAAACTTGAGCTCAATATCTACAAAACTGACTGAGCAATTGCCATATATGTGGGGGCTAATGTTGATTGTTTGTGGTGGCCATCTTAAATTGGATTGACTCCAAAGGTTAATCAGTTGTACATGTACATCCATTGATTACTTTCTGAAAGTTTCATTAAAATCCTTCCAGCAGTTCATGAGATATTTTGCCAACAGACAAACTGGTTCAACACAAACAAACATTGCTGAAGTTTTAAGCAAATGTCCTGCTCAATGAGTCACACTTGGAGTATGTGTTGTGACACACTCTCAGCTACAAGTACACCAACTCTTAGGACAACAGCTGTAAAACTGACTGAATTGTAGCCATTTTTGTGTCTTCTAAGGCCGCTTGGTTGCGGCGGCCCTCTTGAATTGGGGTGGCTCCAAAAGTTAATCAGTTCTAGATGTACCTCTGACAATTAACGCCTTAACATTTCATTCAAATTAATTTGGCAGTTCAAGAAATATTTTGCTAACAGATTGGAAGAGTTGACTGTTGAGTTAATGAGAAATTTGTTCAAAGCAAAACTCTTGTGCCACCATTTAGTGCTCGGAATATGTGTTGGGGATCAGTGGCAGCTACTACCTCATCAAATCTGAGGAGAATATTTTTAAAACTGACTGGGTTATAACAATTTTTTTTGTTTGTTTTAGGGTCAGTTGGAGTGTGGCAGCCAACTTGAATCTAGTTGATTAGGTTAATCAGTTGGTGATGTACAGTCAATAATTAGTTGCTGCATCTTCTGTTAAAAATTGTCCAGTCGTTCATGGGATATTTTGGTAACATCCATCTACAGCAGTAATGCCTACTGACTGCCTAGACTTTGATTGACACTGTTGGCTTTACTAAAGCCATAAATCCCAAACCTCAGGGAGGAATACATACTGTAAACAGCAGTAAATAAACACTGAAAGACTCATCGTTGCATCCATAACTCCTGTCTTTGTGCATTACTCCCTGGCAAGTAGGATAATCCCCCCCAGACTTTTGTGAAGCCGAACAACAGCTAACAAGCCCGAGTGTTGCCATGAGGATCCTGTCAGATTTTTAGCTGTACAGACAAGATTGGGTAATTGTTGAATTGATTGCACACTTGACAGTGGGATGCCAGGAAAGAGCACGCAATCATTTGTAATTTACTTAATTTACAGATGCCAGTCCGGAGCGTGCAATCGAGATTGGCGTTGTTTCGTCAAAAAAAAAAGACGGCAGTGGTGGTGGGGGTGGGGGGTGGGGGTCATTCGATGTGGAGAGTGCTTGTGCCAGTGCGTCCGTCTGCTCTGGGGGAAAATGATTTGTCAGCCTGCAGCCTGCGTGTGGCTGGGGCTGCAACAACGCAAAGATGTACAGAGCCAGCCCTAATGGTGGTTTTAAAGGGGTAGTTTGGCGATTCTTGAAGTGACGTCCTGTCGAATAGGCAGGGACGGCTGGTATCAGTGGGCTAGTCAGGCTCAGTCCTCTCTGTTGTTTACAATAAAAATGTTAAAATACCTAATAAACACAAATTAAAAATATCTTACCACATTTTGTGAAATTTATAACAAAACCGGTGCCAAACAGTCTCGAGTAAACCCCAGAGTCTTTCCAAAGGGCTAACTTTTCACAGCCCTGATCCTTTAATATCTTTCCTGGTGCAGAATGATTGACAGACGTCTTGTCCTGCCCCCCTCGGTTTGCTGCTTATTTGGGCTCATTTAGTTCAGCCCAGGGTCAGTCCAAGACCACAGGCTTCAGCCAATGAGGGTGGACGTATGATAACGTGCCGTGTACATGGGCGTGGTTTGGCGTAGACTGTGTAAATGTGATGGCGAGGCGAGCAAGATAAACATAAACGAGGTGGATCATTTAAATTCGGGAATCAGACGGGAATTTTTCTGGACTGGTAAAACATTCCATGTATGTGTCCTGAGGGGAAAACTGCCACGTTCTTAAAAATTGCCAAAAAAAAAAAGATGAACAAAATAAAGCTCTGTTGCTGACGGCGGGCAAACTCGGGAAGGCTTGACCCAAAAAAAGGGCTTCGTCGGAATGGAACTTTTCTGGACTGGTCAAACATCTCATTTAGGTGTCCTGATATCAAAAACTGCCAAAGACTAGAAAAACAATGCTCTGTCGCCATCAGCAGAGTGGACTTGGGCAGACTTGATCGAAAAATAGGGCGGAAGATGCGGCTGGAGGCAAGAGGGTTGATGATTTAAAAAAAAACAACTCTGGACTGGAATTTTTCCAGACTGGTCAAAAATTCCATTTGGGCATCCTAAAGGAGAGGGTAGGGGGCACTTTTTCAAAAATTGTGATAAAATGAACAAATTATTGATTTAAAACAGAAAAAAACAAACAAAAATATGAATTGTGGAGTTTTGTAAAGATAAAAAAAATCAAATTAAATTTGACATTTATATTTCAGGCAAAGATAGCTTTAGACGACTACTTTATGGTGGACAAAAACAGGTAATGGGAAATGGACTGTACTTACATAGCACAGCGTCTTTCTAGCCAACCAGGCTACTCAAAACACTTTACAACACAATCTGTGCCCTCATTAACCCATCCAGAAACACATTCATACAGCACTCTGCTACATCTCTACAAAGATATTCGGAATAAATAGTAAATGGCCTGCACTTGTATAGCGTTTTATCTAATCCAAGGACCCCAAAGCTCTTCACACTACAATCATTCACCCATTCATTCACCCATTCACACACTGATGGTGGTGTGTTAGTTAGGCTGGCTGACAGAAGTAAGGCTGCCATTATGCTGGCGCCGAACCACCGAACCCTCTGACCACCACCAGTAGGCAAGGCAGGTGAAGTGTCTTGCCCAAGGACACAACTGGCAACCCTCTGAGCCACCGCCATCCTATAGAGTCTAAGCAGTGCTAACTTAGCCTCCATTCATACACCGATGGGGCACATTGGAGGCAACGAGGGGTTTTGCCCAAGGACACTTCGACATGTGACTGCTGCCAGGAATCGAACCTCCAACTTTTTCACTGGAGGATGACTGCTCTACCCACTGACCCACAGCCGCCCCTAATAAATAGTATTTTTTATCAGTTACGTAATGTGTTTGATGCCCCCCACCCC
>NC_051436.1:12267596-12329687 GCF_001649575.2 Kryptolebias marmoratus
CACCCAGGAACACTTACTGTATTATCATAAAGTTAAAGGACCCTCATAACAGTGATGACTGACGAGTATTCGACAAAACGTTTCGAAAACGACCGGACGATCCCTTTTAAGGAACTCTGGCGGCATTCGTGGACAGAGAGAGGCCCACTCCCCCTCCCCTGACGGGCATCTGTCGCTCCGTCTGTGTGAGCGACCGAGCGCCCGCCCATCTGACGGCTTGTTTTGAATCGTCACGTCATGGCAAAACGAATATGTCTGAGCACACCAAAGGACTCGTAAAAAAAAAAAAAATCAGACAAACGTGTGTAGGTGTATGTGTGTGTGTGTGTGTTTGCCATTGTTTGCCTCGGTGTTCTTTTCCCACAAGCCACTGTGGTCGTCTGCATATTTGCATTATTGACTTACATGCGAGTTCATCAATAATTAATTGCTTTAGCAGCTTCGCCACAGGCTGGGATCAGGGCCAAAAACACACTCAGAATGAGTGTAATATTGTGACCTCGTGCTCTGCCTGGGCACCCGTTTGATTATTAACAGGAATATTCAGGCGTTTTGTTTGTTTGTTTATTATGACTGCTTCGTTTCACCGGTATGTGTCACCGTATATAGGCAAAGTTCGCCTGAACGCAAGTAAGAGTCTCATGACAGTACGTTTCACAGCTTCATGCTATTTTTATTGGCTGCCATCATGAGTAGCAGATGATCGTGTAAATGCCTGTGTGTGTACACAATTTTTTTTTCGTCTGTCTGTTAGAAAAATATCTCCTGAACCACTTGACAGATTTTAACGAAACTCTCAGACAGTAGTCACTGGATGTACGTGTGCAACTGATTACCTATTGGAGTGGGCCTGACTCAATATGACAGCCACAGCTGATCAAGTTCAGCACACAAACATATGGTTATAACACAATCAGTTTTAGAGATATTGTGCAACAATTTGGTGTTGAAGTAGCTGAAAGGCATCCCCAACACATAATTTGAGCACTAACAGATTGCACAAGATCTTTGTTTAAAACTTCTACATAAACTATTAGAGTCAACCCTGTATGTCTGTTAGCAAAATATCTCAAGAACCACTTGATGGATTTTAATGAAACTTTCAGGGAACAATCACTGGATGAACATCTACGAGTGACTAACTTTTGGAGCCACCCTAATTCATAAAATAGCTGCCACAGCCATCGGCATTCCTTCAAGGATTGCAAGATCTTTATACGGTCGAGGAAAAAAACAAAACTCTGTCTTCAGAGAATTCTCAGTTCTGTTCCCGTCATGCGGTAAAACGTAAAAAGTGTGGGCGGATGTTTGTAATTACCAGGGATATTAAAAACGAAATAAATCTCACAAATAATCAAGTGTCTAATTTAGGTGATAATCCTGCCTGGTTTTCCTTGACTGGATTTACTAACCTGTGTGGGAAGAAGGTGTGTTTTTGAAGGTGCGTTATCTACTCACATCCCCCCAACCATTACACCAGACGCCTAATAATCAGCTTTAAATAGAGAAGCATCTCCAAAGACTTAAGCCCTCCTCGGCTATTAATGACTAACAACCCGCTAGGTTCGTCTCTGCCGCGCGTTGCGAGGTCATCGAAGGGCGCTGCGGTGGAACGCTTCTCGCACGCGACTGTTTGGGCTCTCCAAAAGCCATTTAGAAAGCGCATTAGCCTTGTCCGTTCAAGAATATCCAAACGCATTATTTGAATGGCCTGAAAAAAACTGTCGGCAAGGGAAACAAGCACAACTGCTTGGATCATTAGTTCAAATGCTAATGGTAGCGTGGAAAGGTAGGGGCCAAAAGTGGCAATGTAAGGAGTGAAGAGAATCAAAATAACATTAAAAAAAGTGGTTTTATGAGCTCCTCTGAGCTGGGCTTGCTTGTGGTAAATAGCTCTTTGAACGACCCCAATTTGATGAAAGTTTAGTTCGGACCAGACTGATAAGCCGACAGCTAGCTCGAGGGAGTGTACGGCCAAAGTAGATTGCCGCCATCTTGGAAATTACTGTGAGCCAAACTTTGAACAGTGTGCCAAAGATGGGAAAAAAAAAAAAAAAAAAAGAGCGAAGTCTTTATTATTACTGCAGAAACTATCTGATAACCAGACACCGCCTCTAACATGCTCTGCATCTGTTTGCCGATCGATTCTTCCTTTTTCACCCAATCGGAAGCGATCGTCTCCCTGAAACCGCTCGCCGACCACAAAGCCAAACGAGGCACCCCTCCCCACCCCACCCCACCCTCCGCAATACAGTTTCCCAACCCCTCTCTCCCACTCCTTTCATCTCGCCCTTTACCTTTGAACCCGGATCGATAGCTTTAAGTGTGGAGCGGTCAATACTCTGGGCATTACCCTGACGCCTGAGGCGCTAAAAATACCCATGGAGTCAGCGAGCAGCGGGGTCAGGCAGCCGGCTTTTACTCATCCTGAGACGGCAGAACATAACGGCACATGAAAACAGATTAGCTGTACAGTTAATAAGCATTATCGATTCTTTTGTTTCCTGCTTTGTTTCATAGTTAATTTTCCATTGTGCTGCTCCTCCTCCTCCTCCTCCTCCTCCAGTAACTCCCGCACAGCTGATTGGTGCGAGGGATCATCTGGGTTTCAGCCTGGATGGATGGAAGGGTGGACGCATGGGTCAATATGTTTCCAGAGTGGATTGGGCCCACAAATGAGGGCTGGACTACCTGAGGAAGCAGCCAGGGGAGAAGACGCTGAAAGCCAAGCGAAGAATGAAGTTCCGAAACACAGGATGCTGCATTTTGTAGCATGTGAATTACAGTCAAACGTTAATTTGTCATTTCCCTCTTGTACATTTGTCTGGTTTTCCTGCCGTCCCCACTCTTAGTCTTGACAGTTAGTGCTGCATTTCAAAAACACATATACCATTCCTCCGCTAGCAGACAGTTTATTTCTTTGCAGCAGCCCAAGACGACAAACTGTAACAAGCTGATAATGAAATACAAATTTCTTTTTTTTTTCCAAATATGAGGCCATTTAAAACCATCTGTTTCTCCTGACGCAGCCCTGCTACAAACGTGTCATATTATGCGTAATTGGAAACTTGCTTCAATCAATATGCAATTAGAAGTGTTAAAGATAGTTCTGCTGCATTTTAATGGCCTGTAAATAATGATAACCTATTTACAATGTGTGAAGTTCTCATTGTGTAGTTAAAGAAGCTGTGGGTTCTGACAACCCGGGTTTCAGTGTGGGGTGTTTAAGGTGCCATGAAAATGCCACCAAATTAGTTCTGTTAATGTCTGCATAGAGAAATTGTACTTTATTTTCCCCACAATTTTGACTCGGATATGTCACATTTAATAGAGAAAAACACGGCTATTTAAGACAGTGCGATCAAAATAATATGAAAACAAATCCACCAAAATGACCCAAATTTTAGATGCAGCTTTCACACTGTTGTTTCCCTGTTTTTATTTTATTTTATTAAAGTTTTGGGTTGTTTTTTTTTTTGCCAATCCAACTACTTCTACAACTATTGTAGAACATTCAGCTCAGTCAGGAAACAGCCTATATGACGTTTGCAACTTTTATACTTTTCAAAATAATACAACATTTTTTCATTTACAAGTATTTTCCCCACTTTAAATGTACACATGTTGCGGGACGTCTTTGCTTGAAGCCAGTCAGATTTCATCGAAACTCATGGAAAGTGATCCTTGGCTGTTTGGAGTTAACCCAAATCCGAGATGGCCAAATAATCTTAGTAAACACAAATCGTCTTAAAGAAATATTTAAGGTGCCAATGGATCATGTGTGGGGCTTTTTTTGCTTTTAGTTTTGACATACAAGCCTTGCGTAGTTTTTTATTTTAATTTAATAGTGGAGGAAAAAAAATCACATTTCAGGTGTTGTTCAGCAAAACGAATAGATTTGGAGAGTAAAAATGGGATCAGTATTACTTTCATGTGTGAATGTAACAGTAAAAACAGTACAAATGAAACATCATTTGCCCAGAATCTCAAGAAAGAGAAGACAGAAAAGATTGGACTCTAGTAAAGCAATCTGTGCTCTTAACTTCCCATGTTGGTGCTTTTACTGTCGCAGCAAGGCAGCTAAGGCTGATCCGCAGTGCTTCAAGAGAGCAAATGCAAAGAAATAACGCAGAGTGGAGAAGGGGTGACACGGGGGCATAAACTAAAGTACTTAACTACTCAATAAATCACCCAAAACTCAGCGCAAAACACTAAAATGTTATCGATCATGCTGGTGTTTATAGGTGGACGCGGAGCATTACCGTCAGCCGGACTAAAAGCGAAACAGCGAAGCGATTGCATGGAGAAGCAAAGACCTGGGAGAGCCCGAGCGTTCGCGTGAGCAGCGTGGCTTCTGGAGAGGAGAGGCTCACTGGAGGGATGAAGGATGTTAAACCCAGAGGCTGTTTATGAAAGAATACGGGGCAGGCTCGCTGCTTGTTCAGTCACGGTTTTGATCACATGGCCCGATGTCTCCTCGCTATTCTTTACTAAGCTCGGGGAGCTCTGGGAATATGCTACTGTGGCATGTGAATCAGCAGAAGCATTTGTTTGCTTCACAGGAGCAGGAAGGAGAGCTTGACAGGCTGCTCAGCATGCAGACCACTGGCTGTGGATAAACATTTATACATTCTGTCCAGGAGGAGGCCCAGTCAGTCCTAAGAGAAGGAAAAGCTTCTCCGAGATTTTTTTTCCTTCTCCATATAAACACAAAGCTCTTGATTTTGTCATAAATGGTTCAATTAGACACAAACAAAAATGCATTCTTTACATTTTACTTCATGTCATAATCACATTCGCCTATTGTTGCCCTTAAATTCAGGATCCACAATGATTAAAAACATGTATTAGGTGAGTTTCAAAAATTAATTTAAGATTTCTTTTAATCTTTTAGTGCCACCCAGGTGTTTAGTGGTGCCGTTTTCTCATTGGGAACGCCTACTGTTCAGGAGGCAAACAGCAGCAGTGCTGCCATAAACAGCAACAAACACCCTGAATGTGTGCTTCACCCTGATCGTGTGGCTCGACTAATACTTCAGAAAGAAAAGGTTAACTTGTGTTCGATTATATATGATTTGCTGCTCGCTGCTGGGTTACTGAGAGAATGTTAAATAGATCTGCTGCTGGCAGTTTTATTAATTTTGCACCAGGCCACCTCTTGTGAGTCAGGTTTAATCAAAGGGTTTAGTAATTTTGAAACAAGACCTGTTTGTGAGCAGTCACTTTTTTTATCTGGTAGTAAATAATTAGTCTCAATAGCTGACATGGGACACTTCATTTGTTTTGTTGTATTGCAGGGAATCTCAAGAATAATGAGAATAAGACACATTGAATTGCATCCCATCGTGACTAAAGGCTGAATTCCATCACAGTTAAAGGCCGAACTGCATTGCAACTAAGGGCTGGATCGCATCGTGACTAAAGGCTGAATAGCATTATGACTAAAAGCTAAACTGCATCATAATTATAGGCTGAATTGTATCACGATTAAAGGCCTAATAGCATTGTGGCTGAATTGTACTGCATTGGATTTTGATGAATGAATTGAATCATTGCCAGCGTAAAGAGACATGCATTGTATCAGCCATAGACCAGAAATATTCAGTGATATTGGGTTGTTTCCACAAAAGTTATGGACTGATAGTTAAGTAGCTGTAGATACAGGAGCTCGTTGAACAACGGAAGTGTAGAGAAGTAGAGCTTAATTCTGACCAGATCCAAAAGCTAATAGGTAGCTCAAGCAGGACCAAGGTTAAAGTGGGTTGCTGCCGTCTTAAAAATATTTTCATTCACAAAAAGATTTTACAGCTGCCATGGCGTTCATGGACAGGAAAGCAGCAGGGGTGGACGATTTCGTTCCTGGTGTGCTGGCTACTAAAACTGGTTAATTTAAATCAAAGAGAACCAAACCGATGCCTTGAAGGACTGTTGCAGCTTTGTTTTTGAAAACCTTCTTGGAAAACATAAAAAAAGGGTATTGTAACAATTTTGCTACACAGTGTTACTTTGTAAGACTGAATAAATTGACATACAACACGTCATCAGTTCAAGAAGGGAAAGTTTCCATGGCATCCTACTTAACCATCATTTACCCTTCCCCCCAGTAAGCATCTTCCCTTCAAAACCAAAAGGGAAAATTGGAGATGGCCTAAAATCATCAAGGGCAAAAAGGTCCTTTTGAGCAGATAAATAATGTACTCAGGCCCTGGTTTGGATTCATGGCACGCTGTCAGTGGATAAAATCATATCACTTTTACTCTGGTTGCAGCAGGAAGTTCGTATCAGCTTCTGCGATCTTAAATATATGTGATTAGATTCCCTCAGCATGGCTTAAGGAGGGGTGGGGATTGTGTCAGAGGTTGAGGGAGCCAGCGGAGGGAGGAAGGGTTTGGGACTGAGGAAAGTGGAGGTCAGACAATCTGGCCCCCACAGTAAATAATTTAACTGTTCAGGTTAAATTCTAGAAAATCACCGGTGTGTCCTTGTAACTGCTGTTGTCGGTGCTCAGACGGGTACAAGGTTAGACTAAATGACTTTACAGCGAGTGCCGGGAAAACGCATGAGACATAAACTGTACTTTTCCTAAAATAAGAATGAATTATGCATTTGCGCTTCCCATTAAACCTAATTAAGAAGCAACTCTCCTTTGTTGTGTGTGGTTTTAAGTTCTTTTAAAAAATGTTTTCCATCATTTGTCTGTGTTAATGTTTTATAAATTAATGACTTCTCGTTTGTTATTTAAAGGCTTTTTTTATTACTTTTTTCAACACTCAATTTAAGGCCTCTTAATGGTTCTTTAACCCCCGCTGACACCATCATAGTAACAACGCAAATATTCGTGCTGTCTCAGACATTAAAACAACTTCTAAATCTAATATTCTGCCAATTATGGAGACGGTTTAATAAAAATATATTCCCAGTACATTGTAATGTCTTACTTTTGTTTAACAGTTTTATTGTTTAATATACAGCAGGCATATTGCCAAACCAATTAGAATGTCAATAAAACTTAAATGGTTTGATAAGCATTGTAGAAATAACCTACAATATATTTCCAAAAGTATTCACTCACCCATACAAAGGCGTTCCATTCACTTCTATGGCTACACATATATAAAATCAAACACCTGGGCATGCAGCCTGCTTCTACAACATTTGTGAAAGAATGGGCAGCTCTCAGGAACTCAGTGAATTCCAGCGTGGTACCCTGATAAGATGCTACCTGTGCAGTAAGTCCAATCATGAATATTCTGAGCTACTAAATATTCCACAGTTAACTGTTAGTGGTGTTATAACAAAGTGGAAGTAATTGGGAATGACAGAAACTCTGCCAAGATGTGATAGGCCATGTCAAATCACAGAGTGGGCTCAGTGGAAGCTGTGGCTTTAAGTGCACAGAGGTTACCAATGTTCTACAGAGTCAACACCTACAGACCTCCAAACTTCATGTGGCCCTCAGATTAGCTCAGGAACAGTGTGTAGAGAGCTTCATGGAATGGGTTTCCATGGCCGAGCAGCTGAATCCAAGCCTTCCATCACCAAGTGCAAAGCGTTGGATCCAGTGGAGTTAAGCACATCACCACTGGACTCTAGAGCAGTGGAGACGTGTCCTCTGGAGAGACAAATCACACTTCTCTGTCTGGCAATCTGATGGATGAGTCTGGGTTTGGCTGCTGTCAGGAGAACGGTACTTGTCTGACTGAATTGTGCCAAGTGTAAAGTTTGGTGGAGGGGGGATCATGGTGTGGGGTTGTTTTTCAGGAGTTTGGCTCAGCTGATTAGTTCCAGTGAAAGGAACTCTCAATGCTTCAGCGTACCAAGACATTTTGGACAATCTCATGCTCCCAACTTTGGGGGAACAGTTTGGGGATGGCCCCTTCCTGTTCCAACATGACTGAGCACCACGGCACAAAGCAAGGTCCATAAAGACATGAATGATGGAGTTTGGTGTGGAAGAACTTGACTGGCCTGCACCTCAACCTGATAGAACAGCTTTGGGATGAATCAGAGCAGAGACTGAGAGCCAGGCCTTCAGTCCAACATCAGTGTCTGACCTCACAAATGAGTTTCTGGAAAAATGGTCAAAAATTCCCATGAACACTCCTAAACCTGTGGAAAGCCTTTCCAAAATAAGTTCAAATGTATGTGAGGGAGGAAAAGAGCAGATACATTTGGCAATATAATGTATAGATGAGTTTAATGGGTTTTATGAATATATATGGATTTAAATTAAAGTAGCAGTCCTTGAAGGACCACACTTTGTTCACCACCTATGATACCTTTAAAAAGAGATCAGATAGCGCTCAAACTACGTGTTGAGAGTGATTCTCAGCCACTACCACACCAAATTTTAGCTCAGTGTCTGTAAGGTTTTTAAAGTTAAACCCAATTATGTGCTTGAGAGGTTGATTAGCTGTGGTTGACTCCAGTGATTGTTTTCTGAAAGTTTCAGTTAAAACATGGCCAGTGGTTCATGAGATATTTTGCTGATATTTAGGGAATTACATTATCGCATGGCATTCATGGCTGTGGGAGATAACTGCAAACCTTAAAAAAAGACCATTACAATGTGGCACAATTTCCACATTTCTTTAGAAGGTTTTGCTTATAGATCAGCACTCTACCAAATCAATACAATTTTCACTTAGGTTAGGCTCAAACCAAAGAAACACTGTAGCTGCTCCGTAAAAGGTCTCATACAGAATCGTTGTGCCACTGTGACTGAAGAGCACCGAGAGACTTGTTGTCCTTTCACTGTGCCTGACATCTGACTCCACTGTATACTTTATAAGTCAGTGGTGCCTTGTGATGAGGGCATACTAAATGTGACATTTGCGATTGCAAATGAGCTTGCAAATCAAGGCTTTACTGCCATCACCAACCGGGGCCGGCACATATTCATTTATTTATACTCTTAGATTGCTGCCATCAATCAGAGCATCATAAATCTTCCCCCTCATCAATAGGCAATCTGCTAATGCATGCAGCCGATCAATTCCTGACTAGCAGAGCCAAGATGCAAAGCAACTCATCTCTTTCCCTCTCTTGCTCACTTACACACGCTATTTAAAAAAAAAAAAAAATCTATACACTTAGGCAAACACGCGCCGTGTTCAGAGATCAGACTTTTGATCCAAACCAATACAGTGCTGTTTTCTAACATGAAGGGAAAAAAATGGGCTTAAGATTAAATAATGGTGCCCTGCATCACAATATGATATGATCAGTAACCGATCCCAAATCCTGGCCATAACAGAAGACATGCAGCTCAGAAAGCTTAAACTCCATATTGTCCTGGAGTTTTCTGTTGGAATATATATATATTTTTTGGTTCTACTACAGTCTAATAAAATCATTTAATGTGTCTCATGGCGATTGAGAAACTGGAAAATAAAGAACACAAAATAAAAACTGATCTTTAAGCAGTTCTGTATGCACCGTTAGCTCATGCTGCCGACTCTACTTCTCCAAACTTGAAGTCGTTCAAACAACTATCTGCAACAGTTAAGATACTAATTCACTTTTCTGGAGAGCTGCACTTCAAAAGATCTGCCTAGTAGCTCCCTTACATCTAGCATTTGTGCTACTGATTACCAACAGGAGCTAGCTCACTAAACTGAACTGAGTTTCAGAGTGGGAAGTTTTTATTGAGAAACCTTAGCAGAGGTTGTGTGTAGCAAGGGTTTGGGTAGTGGGAAGTTTTAAGATTCTAGACACACCTTAAAGCGGAACTAAATGAGGGGCTTAATACCATGGTTCTGTCTTAAAGACTAAACACTGGATGGTAAAGCATTATAACAGCTTTAGTGTAGAACGGTTCAAGTCATTTGGCCTTTTCTTTATTCAGCTACAAATAATATAAGGTATAACTGATGACTGGTGCGGAATTGCCTAAAGTGGTCAATGTTTCAAGCTACAACATTATCCCCGTTGTAATTACGAGTCACAACTGAGAGAGTAAGAACAAATGGCAGGCTGTTGGAAAAGCCCTCTGACAGCACTTTTGAGCAGAGTTATAGAAGCGCAACATGTCCTCGAGGTGTTCGGTGACATGGGATCTTACTGGAAATGATAGCTACTTCGTGTAATGAGAAGATATGTCACCAAGGAGTGTGGTGGAATGTCCCCCACCCCCCCGGATTATTCATGCAAATTGTAAAGAGAAATTCAAAATGCTGTAGAGCAATATAACGCCAAAATTAATAGTCTTCATTTTCCGCCTTTAAAAAGACAAATGATTTCGCTTGTTCTACCAGCTGACGTGGTTTTATAAAGTCTTATTGAAACATGTGGCATTCATTGGTTAGAATACAACCATTTCAATTCCTTTTCTAAGAGCTGCTTTTATTTGCAGTTGATCTTAGCTGCTCTGGAGCCTGTGGCTTTGGACATGGTTGTACAGAAAACAACTGAAAAGAACCTACAGCACCCAACTCGAACGTGCACAATCGACGAAGACAAGTTGAGCTCAGAGGCTCTGCTGTAGCCATTATTGTGTTTGCATCATATTATCTAATACAACGTGACACTATGCTGTTTTCTCAGCTGTCTATCAAAAAGAAAATATAAAAAAAAATACTTTGAATGATTCATCACCAGGAATTTGACACGGTTTTTGTGTTTTTGCTGTCGTCGAGGAAATAACCGTCTAATTGCTGATAACAGCAAACATCGTCATGCAGAATTTCTTGAAAACACGTTTAATCTAAGCCTGCTATTGCTTTTGTACTTTAGTAATTTGTCAAAGCCATTTTTAACAAATTCATTAAAAAGAAATTAAAAAAAAAAATTGAGCATATAGATCAAATTCCATTTTCTAATATTACGCCTATCCATTAATTCTATGTCACAAGTCATAGTGGTTAATTTATTCTCTTGCAAAATAGTACACACCTTTAAGAAGCCAATAAGTCATTAGATATTGATGTTCTACCTGTAGGAAAACAGAACGTCAATATGCCCATATATATGTACCTAGTTATCTAGGTAGCAGCAGACATACTTGCAGACATACAGTATTTTTTCATGCTTGTTAAAGGAAACTTAAAATAAATCCAAATGTCTAATACATTGGAATACAGTCAGTCAAACTAGATAGGGTAATAGTTTTTTTGTGATAAAATATTTTAAGCAAAAAAATTGTGAGACTATTTTCAGTTTTTTGCTTGAAAAAGATAATCAACTATATTAAACAAAATAAACCAAAAAGACGTCAAACCAGAGAGTTTAATGGTTATTGTGACCACAAAATAAAGTTTATGACATTTTTATTTGCAAGTGCAGCTGATTCCCCTCATGTGAAAAAGGATAAAATATTTCTCATTTTGAATGGTCAAATAACCCTGCCACTTTGACCCCTCTTTACTTTACTAAATAACCAGACACAGGACTGAAACACAGAAGTTGAAACAGAAAGTACAAGATTGCCCCCTTTAGGTTGGCTTCAGTAGAGGTTTAAGTCCATGTAAACAAATGGAACAACAAAAAAAAAAGGTCTAGACTTCTCTGATTCACATACTTGTTACGTTGCTGCTGTATTTTAAAATATTTGTTTTTCAAATACATTTTGCTGCAATTATGTCTCTGACGCTTAAGAAAAACCATGATTGTGTACACCCAGAGTGCACAGACTTTGTTACCAACTACACAACATGGCAGTGCTCATAAACCAGATACCGATGGCTTCAGTTTTGTAAAACAGGAGGAGGCAGAAACACTTCATCCATCTTTTTTATGTCAATGATTGGGACACATTTACCTACAAATGAATGCGAAAAACAGGGTTAGGTCAACGGAGTGAGAGGAAAAGGCAAATTGGGATTCGGCCTCTGCACCAACAACTTATCAAATTCCTGACTCAGTGTGTGTTATTGGCCACTAAACAACTGATCCCTATCTAACAGCCCTGAGTCAACTAATGCACATCTTTAATAAAAAAAAAATAATAAGCTGAAATGGTGTTTACCAGACAAGTACTTTTAGGTTATCTTGCACACAAGATAACGTGGCCAATGCACATTCTGTATAAACACAAATAATGGAGGGTGACAAAAAAAAAATGTATCCACGTTGCCAAACAGCCTTTGACTAAAAACACACAGCTCATCAAATCCATCACCCAACATCCCCGACCAAACAACGAAGCCAAACAACAGGATGTGTTCCGGCTCTCACCTTTACCCTACACGACGTGCGAGGCGAGATTTACTGCAGTTAGCCCTGGCCGTGCCCTTGACCGCCCCTGCCCTTTCTCCTACGCAACGTAAAGATAATTATCACTTGTCTCTCGTCTAATAGGTTCCCCCACTCATTGTGTCCTGGCCCAACTCACCCTCCCCATGCTACAACTCAGAGCAGATTAATTGCCATAACAACGGGCACAGGCGACGCCACGCACCTCCTGCTGGACATAAGAGAAGGAGATGACATCATGTCGAGTTATTAATGCTGACATTAGTGGAGGCATGACACTTCCAGTGGAGAACACAGTCTAGACCTTTGTAATGCAGGCAGGGATGGGAAATGTCACTTAAGAAAAGAGTATGCTAATTATCTTATTTAAGTAATGGCCTTCATTCCTTAATATAGTTTGAATACCAGCCAAAAGAAGACCTAAGGGAAGATCCTCAGGTTCAAGCGCTGTATTGTAATTTATACGCAGTGCTGTGAAAAAGTATTCCCCTCCTTGCATATTAAACAAATGTTAAAGGGGAAATGAAAAAAATATATCAAAGTAATCCATTTTCTTGTTTTTCCTTTTAGTTAAACACTATCCCAAAACAACCCAGTGGTTCATTTCTCTGATTTTAAACGTTAATGGCTTGTTTTTAGAGTTTTTTTGTGAAGTGTGGTGATTGTGTGGGCAGAGTTACTTCCTTGGTTGGTGACGTAGAAGCTGTGGTCGACCGCTGTAGGACACTGAGGAGGTTACTGTCTCAGTGTTTATCAGGGGAAATGGATCAGAAGAAGAAGAAGCAAGTTTTGATGACAAGACTGCCGGTTTGAAAATATGTTTGTTTTTGGTCTGGAGTGATGCTGTCGGGAACTGGAGCCCCACCTTTCACAAGAGGAATCTCTTACCTTTACAATAATGTCACACAGTCTTCAAGGAGTTTCCGATCCGGACAACGGGAGGAGGCCGGTGCCCGCCCAACAGGTGGTGGTTCTTCTATTAAAGATTTGAATTTCAGGTGGTCCACTTCAAAACATTACCTGCTCAGTCAGTCAGCAGAATTTGGGTTGTAATTTTCACCAGGAGCTAAACTAACTACATCCATCCAACTTTCTTGTCCTTTGGAAAGCAGAAGAATGACTCAGCTGTTGGGGTTTTGGGTCGGTTTACTCAATTAAATACAAAAAACTGAACCATTTTACCCCCACACTGTCCATATTTACTATTTACTGTCTTGATCGTGTTCCTGTGTTTGGCTCCTGATACTTCAAATTTCTGAGTGATTACGGAAAATCCTGAAGAGACCCGAGTAATTTTCGCTATCTTTGATGATTAATTTTAAAACAGTGTATTTTAATTTAGCTTTTTATATGACAGACTCAGAAAACAAGCACCTTTTATTTCTTTTAATTTATGTTAGCTTCAAAACACTTCTGTTTCCCCTTTAATATAAGACAAAGATAACCTGAGTAAATACAAAATGCAGTTTTGAAATGATTACTTTATTTATTGAGGGGAAAAAAACTATCCAAACCAAACTGGCCCTATGTGAAGAAGTGATTGCCCTGAAACATAATAACTGGTTGTGCCACGATTTGCAATAACTTTCAATGAGTCTTTCACGTGGCTGCGGAGGAATTTTGGGGGTGGCTTTCGATCATCATTCTGCTTCAGAACCCAAGTGCCCTTGAGCTTAAGGGCTGGACGTACTCCTTTAGGACTTTCTAGGAGGGCAAAACTCATGGTTCCATCACTTACGGCAAACTGTCTGGGTTCTGAAGCAGCAAAGTGGCCAAGACCATAACATTGCCACCACCATGCCTGACTGTTAGTATGAGGATCTTTCACAGTGATTTAGGTGTTGTTCTGGGTTCTTTTGGGACCTCCCGGATGAGTCGTCGATGCGCTCTTGGAGTAAGTTCGGTTGGCGGGCCACCACACGATAGGGTCACCGCCGTCCCACATTCTCTCCATTTGTGGATAACGGCTCTATTTGAGTGACTTCTTTATTCTTACAGATGTGGCAGCAATCAGGCCTGGGTGTGGTGACTGAAATTAATCTCAACTCATTTGTTTGCTGATCTGAAACATTTAAGTGCAATAAAAAAATAAAAAATAAAAAACAAAAGAAATCTGTACGGGGGCAAGAGAGGGTGTGGTGGTTTGTGTGTGTGTGTGTGTGTGAGGGGGGTGGGGGGGGTGGTATTGAACCTGCAATGTTTGGTAGCAGAGCTGACAGACTGGAGCTTTGACAGCTAAACATATTTGTTTGCACGCTCCCGCAACATAGTGTATAGGAATCACAAGAACATGAGTCATGTGGCGAGGAGGTTTCTCAATCCACAGTAGGTGGGTGAAGGGGCTTGTGATGTACTTGACTCCTACCTGCAGGTACATGTAGCCAACGGGCAGATCACAAACCATGTTGTTCCGATACTTTCCTGAATACTTTTCTTTACCTTGACTAATAAAAAAAAACAACAACAAAAAACATCTGCTCGAGGAACGGTCAGGGCCAGGTCACAGCTTACCGACTGTCTTCCATTGAAAACTTTGATATGGCACCATTCAAGGAGGTGTCCATGGAGGTGCTGCAGAGATCTTAGAAGCAAGAGAGAGAGAGAAGCATGCACCATAAACAAGGCGTCAAAGGAAGGAATTATATGTGGAATACAAATGTAGGTAAAGGCTGAAACACTGAATGACGAGCACCAATAGAGGCCTTTAGTGTAGAAGTCACTGCAAAAACAATGACAATCGTGTCATCCAGACTGATGTGACGAATGTCTCCAGAACACAAAACACACCGCTACAAGCACTGTTAGAGGAATTAAACCATTTTTATTTTCTCTCAATCCTGGGCCTCATTTAGACGACTCTGTGTACTTTTAAAAACAATAAATTTTCTGCTGTGTGTTCGCTAAAAAACAAAGTTTTCGGTGAGAAATGCTTTTTAGAAACCATTTTGCACGCAAATCATTTTGTACCCTAAAAACCAAACAACTCACTGTTTTTTTTACAGTTTTTCTAGAGTATCTCACTTTACCCCAGCTAAGCTACGATTGTGTGCTGAAATGGTTAATAAATGAGAGGAAATTGCAAATAATTTATATATATACTTTAAATGAACTACGATTATTTGGGGCGAATCTTTAATGAAGTTAAGAATGTTTTCTTTTCTTCTTTCTCTGTATTTTGATATGTCATTTATGTGGATGTTCATGTGGACAATATGAATAAATGGAGAAAAAAACTGTTTAAATAAATATTTGGAGTAGTGTAGCATTAGTTCAGATTAGGGGGTTTCCTAAACATGCAGGAAGAAGTATTACAGTATTTGTTCTGACTCCTAAGAGGGTAAACCACGACAGCTGACACACAATCCCTTCTTTTGGTTTGTATGGTGCCACAGTACCGATATACTGATATTCTTTTGCATCGTTTCACTGAATAAAGTCTCCCCGTTTGGACACAAAAGTGTCCGTTAATCATCCAAAAAAAGAGCCACGCTCCAGAAGACGACAGATCCCTTTCTGCTTTCACTGGGATTAAAAAACTACTTTCTGATCACTGTCACAAAGCTATGATCTGACGGACGCAGACATGTTTGCTTACAGTACAGTGCTCACAGTACTGATTACCAACAGTAAACTGAGATTTTACACTCATGTCTTTGCAGTGTTTTCCCCATTGCTGAGGCGCCAACGAAACACGTCTACGGTGGAATTAAATGCCTTCGTAAGACATTTTAGGCCTTTTTTTGGGATGCAGTCCTCTCAGGAACTGATGACTGAAAGGTGTAGGATTTTAATGCAGTTTAAATGTTGCAGTGTAGCTGTTGAATGCTCAGGAATTTAATCCATTTTTCACAATTTTGTACAAATGTCAACGCAAGTGCCGAACCTGGGTTTGTACAGTTTTTTATTTTTATAATGAAGACTGTTCAATGTGGACCTAAGTTTCAAACCCCCCGTTTGAAGCTAGCAGGTAAAAAAAAACATCCAAATTGGGTTTTGAAGGAGCTAAAGGGTGGATTACAAACACGATTGTGCTGTCATGTAACACCCTATCAAAATCTAAAGTACACACTGATTTTCAGCTTTTGTAAAGTCTAAACTTCAGTTCATGTAAAAAAAAGAAAAATGGCAAAACTTTTTTTTAAAATAGGCTGTGGCAGAAGCATCTCATTCCCACAAGTCAGGCGTAATGAAATGCATGTGTCAAGCCTCCAGTCAGCTCCATGAATCACAAATAAAGTATTAATGCAAGAGTAATTAACTTACTAATTAGAGCGTTTGCTGGCATTGGAGTGTCCTGTGCAACAACTCCTCCCTCTGTCGACTTAGTCTGGCTTCAAAGATCAATTTTGTTTTGTTTGTTTGGTTGTTTTTTTCTGTTTCTTTTTACTTCTTGGGCCTTGATGTGTTTTGACTACATTTGTGATCCAACAACTTCTCCCTTTATCCTCCAAACTTCTCTTGAATGTCTGATCTCCGTGAACCGCATCAAATGTTGTTTATTTGCACGAGCACTTTGCAAATGCAAATCAGAGTTCTTCCGGTCAACCGCGAAACAAGTGTCAGCCCGCTGCCAAGAGCCTTCAAAATAATAGCGTGGCGCCGGCAAAGAGCTGCCACAAACAGTTTGACATTCTCTGGAAGGGATGCAGTTTCCGCCGCCTCATAGGCTCGTGTTTGACAGGATGTAAGGCAGCCAACCGAATCGGGCCACATGGGCTCCAATCCGAAAGGTCGGGAACTCGTCGAAGCAGCCGCCCAATCAGAGCTGAGATGCAGCTGTCATGATTGGAGGAAACGAAGGAGCAGAGTGGAAGAGCCTCAGGGCAGCACTTCCTGGAGTGTTGCAATTACAGCGGTGAGTCAATGAGGCCGTTTCAAGCCAATCTGACGCTCCGGGTAACTCCCCGCTGACCTTTAGGGACCCAAGGATCAAGAAGACGGCTCGACTCTGACCAATTGGAGCTAAAAAGTACACTTTAAACCTGAGGTCAGCAAACCTGGGCCACAGATGGCATGCGAAGGGGTAACTGATGTACGTTAATCAGAAAAGGTGTATAAAAAATAAATATGTACAGCCGGGCCACCAGTGTACATTCCACTCCACCTCGCACATACATCAGTTGCGCCGCTTCGTAACGATTGTATCCTCACTAACAGCCCCACCTTCAGCATGTAATTGGCTAAAGAAGAACGTTACTAGCTAGTCAGCCTAGCCAAATATGGCGCCGAAGTGAGTGAAAACAGATAATTCGCAGCCTTTTCTGATGATGCTGTATGTGCCCTTTGCCTCGAGAGTGTTGTCAGCTGGATCTCCAGTGTTACACACAAAGAGTGTGCTTGGTGCCTCCCGTAGCCGTCTGACTGCTGGACACTCAGGGACCTGTGTGCTCCCTTAAAGTTACTAAGTGTAATCCCTAGATAACAGAACTGACAAATACAAAGCAGGGTCAGGGATCTCATTAACATGTATATCCCTGTATTAACAAACAAATCATATTGTCAGGAACGGTGGAGACAGAGGCAAACCCAGAACGCAGACTCATATTTGAAAATAAACTAATTTATTAAACTAAGGACAAAAATGAAAACAAAAGCTGTCGAGGCAGCAAACTAATAAGATAGAAACTAAAACAAAAACCAACCAAAACAGGAGCAAACACAGGAGCAAACACAGGAGCATAAACAGGAACAAGAAACAGGAACGGGCAGGACAGAAACTAACAACAACAGACAAACCTTAGACAATGGACCAGCGAGGTATGGAGAGAAATGACCGGGTTTTAAAGACTGGGGATAACGAGGTGAGTGGGAACAGGTGGAATGATTACTTATTTGGGACAAGTGAAGATGGGCATGGCTAACAGACAAATGAATGACTGGGGAAGAGTGGAAATGAGAACACAAACACAAGGAGGACAGAACCAAGAAGAAAACAAAACCCAGATAACTAAAAATAATAAACAAAAACAAAACACAAACCAGATAACTAAAACAAAACCCAGAAAAAGTCAAATCACCACACATATTGGCCTAGTTTCTTTTTTCCCATCATTGTTGTGACTGGAGACCATAAATACCATTTCAATGTTGTGTTGTTCCTTTGCTGTTATGGTGTTCTAGTTATGGATAAGAAGTCTTTTTTGAAAATAGCTGATCTGCACTTTGCCAACATCTGTCAACAAATTTAGTTCGATAAAATTGTTGCACACAATCACACGCACACACACACACACACACACACACAAACACACAACACATTTGCTCACCAATTCACAGTACTTTTTTCTCACTAAAGGCCTTTTGTTATGTATGTTGTACTGTGGTGTATAATGGGAAAAATGAAAAGTTGTATATAGTGTGCAACTATTCATATGCAGCATTAATAAATTTATTGTTAATGCAATGGTTGATATGGTCCACTAACTTCTCAAGAAATTTTAGGTGGCACTCATCATCAGAAAGGTTGCCGACCCCTGCTTTAAACAATTGCATTGATGTTCTGGGTTTTGATATCAAGGCATGTTGGAGACATTTTGAACACTCCCGCTCCACATACATTCAGCCTATTGTTGTCCGGTGTTAAAAAGGACAATGGCGGATGAATAGATTTCAGTGAAACTTTCAGAAAATAGTCACTGGATATTTATCCACAGTTGGATCACTTTTATAGCCAACCCTATTCAAGGCCACAACTGTCATTTTTCAACATTCTTGGCCAAAAAACTGACAAGAAAGGCAGGAGGTGATATGGATTCCTTCAAGGAATGCTACGCTTTTATTGTCTACGTTTTGATTGGTTTTGAGAATAAACACGAGAGTTCCTCCTTTAATGTGCCTGTCTTTGCTGAGGGCGTGCCACCGTCGCAGAAAAACACAATTAACGGTCACTTTTCATTAGCATGTATCTGCGTTATAGAGCAGACATGGAGGCACACACCATTGGGTTATTGTATTTGCCTGAGATAGCCGGGTCGTGTCTGTGCTGTCACTAAAATCCATGTTCTTAATCAAAAGATCTGATTCTTTAAATCACAATTGAGGTGGGGTTGTTGGAGTCTGACACATAATGTGGCATCACAGCTTTTTCGGACGTCGCAAGTTCGTCTTACCACGCAAAAATTCTGTAACACAGAGTGAAAAAATAAAACTGCGTACTGTGGAGATGCAGCTTAGCCTTGATTGATAAACAACAAAAACGGACACGAAACCATCTTCACCCTGTAATTGCGCTTGCCGTGCCTTAAACCTTCTTCACAAGCTCAAACGCGGCGCGACAATGAATTCAGCCCCCTTAAATAAAAATCACCACAGAGGGTGAACAATGATAACCGCTTCTGCAAAAAAAAAAAAAAAAATCTGAAGTTTTCCCTTAACTTCCTCTTCCTTTTCCCTGGGGCCAAATTTGCAAAAGCGGGTCATCCCAGACTTCATCTCCTCCCCCGTGGTAGAGCGGTCTCATTCACCTACCGTAAAGCCTCCCAGAGGATATCCCCGGCAATGTAAATTGGGGTTTTTTCAAACGGCAAGAATTTAGGGGGGGGGGGAATGCATCTCATGGCAAGCTGCTCTCTATTTCACCACTTCCTCTTTGTTGATCTTTCCGAGGGCCCCTCTTCCCCCTCTTATCTGTCTGCTGTTTTATCTGTTTGCCAAGGTCAGACAGGCTTGAGGCGATCAGTCGTGATAAAGGCACAATGTGGAGATGACGGTGAGGGGTGGGGGTGAGAGCGGCTATAGGAGTCGGGGGTCCAGTGGGTTCTCTCCGGCTGTTGATGGGCACATCCAAACATCCCTCAGTGCCATTAAGGTAACTTCTGTAAAATGACTACCCCCCAAAGAGATCATTGCATTGTCTACTTGGGTCACTTTGGAATGTATTTATGAGTAAAGGATATTACTGCTGTAGTTTTAAATAACATGTCTTTAGACTCTTTGACAAACACCATCAGAGAATGACGAAGGAAAACAAAACGGAGCAGGTCAGTTGATGAATGGTGATGGAGGGGGGTGAGGAAGATCTTATAACACCTGAAAATTGCCACACGAGGCTCTGGAGAGAGACAGATACACCACAGAGACTAACTCATCTCTCTCTTATTCCCTCTTTCTGTCTTCCACGACAGGAAATGGATCAGGTTGGCGAGAGCCCGAGGCCCTGATTCCTTTAACATCTTCTCTCTGTTGTGTATTATGATTTTAGATTGATTGATCCGCCTTTTGTGCACCGGTGGGAGCTGGTTTCAAGGCATGCCACGGTGTTGCAGACAAAACAAAATCAGTTTCAAGACCACCACAGTGTTTCGTCACACAACATTCCTGCAAATGAAATTTCTTTTAATAAGACGCCACATTGTGGGTTTTTCTCCACTTGCTTCTCTTCAGCTACCTGTTTCTGAAAGCTGAAAAAACAAACAAAAAGAAAAACAAAATGCTGTCTGTATTAATGTTTTTGATAGCCTAAAAAGGCAGTCGTGGAACATCTACCAGAAAAGTGCCACCCATCACTGCTGTTTTAAAACTAACATTACCAACAATCTACAAGATTTACCATCTACTGGTAAAAAAAACAACAAAAAACAGCTGACTTGAGGCCGTTTACCTGGCTAAAAAACTAGCTAACATCAGCAAGTTAGGCTCCCAAAGTTAAAGAACAAACCAACAAATAATATTAATGTTTTGAACAATATGTACATTTACAAGAAGTACATTTTTATTTAGGTTTATCCTTTAAAACAGGTCGCCGGTGTTTTAGCGTACAATGATTTCACTTTTAATTTTAACAAATCCAAATAAATTAAACTTTAAGTCTTTATTTTCAGATTGTCAACATATGTTGATAATTTCAATTGGTAAAGAAGAAAGAAAAAGGGTTGGTGTTCCCTAACTTCCCCTGTGTTTATGTGTGTCAATATAATATTTAAAAAAAAGTAAAATATATGTTTGAATAAATATAAGACTAATTAACTGTTGAAGTAATTTAAGATATTTAAACAGCTGTAGTAAAAGTAGGTGCATTTCTATTTTTAAACAAAAGCAGTCAAAGTGTTAGATACATTTATCTTTTTTTTTAACACCATGATATGGTAAAACGGTGGTATTTTAGCTTAAGGTTATCAAACTATTCCAATCCTGTACTGACACATGCCGAGGTGGAATTAAAAATTTGGTGTCAGGAGGTCGGATTAATTTTACATTTATTCATTAAAAAATATTCTGAGGCAACTCTGTGTGCTTTGTTTGACCTTTTAGCTGCCGTTCTTTGAGTGAAAAAAGTAAAAAAAAAAAAAAAATGGTATTTTTAAATAAAACAACAGCCTTGCTTAAGTCAGGTTAAGGCTGAGAGAGTGCAAAAGTAAAGACAATAAAGAGCAAGGCACCGTAGAAACATCCAACAACACAAACATAAACATATTTCTTTTTCTCTCTCCACTAAGGGAATGGGAGCTCTATTAAATAATTCAAATGGCTGTCCTAGGATGCCAATCAGAAATACTACAGCCATAAAAGCTGTGTCTATACTTTGTGCAGAGTGGAGGCCCCTGCAGCAAATGAAGGCATTATTCTTGTTATCCTCCGGAGGACGAAGCCACGCTAGTATTTCTTCTTTTTCTGCTTGTCGTTCGATTTATTTCTTTATTTATTCTCCGGGTGCAACGAGGGAGAGATGTTTAGGTTTTGAAGCAGGACATATCTGCGGGGGAAAAGCAACTGTCAGCCTACTTTATCCCCATTTGAATAGTGCCTCACTGCTCGCTCCAAGGTGAAGCACGCTCCGTTAGAAACTGGGTTAGAAGAAAAACTGCCACGGCAGACTTGCAACAGTGCTGGAAGTAAAAAGCATGACAAGCTTCTTCCCCAACCTCCGCTCGCCTGGCTCGACTGTAGTGAGTTATCTTGTGCTGTTAAAAAGATTCATTATTAATCTCTGCTCAGGCCTGGGCTGTGTTCAACAATCAGTGATTTTAAGCCTCCACGGGTGCACCATCTCAGCTGTGCAACAGTACTTAATGGCTACAAAGACATGCAAGTCGCTTTCAAGCTGTAGCCCTACATATTTTAGAAAATCAATATAATTTAGGCCTGTAAGTTCTGCAAAACCACCAACACTAATTACAAAAAGGCACGTTAAAGCTGCTTCTTGAGTAAGTTCTAAAACATTTTTACTGTGAACATATTTTAACTTCAGCATTTCAGCATGGGGCCAGTAGGGATTGATTCTCTAGTAAAGCAGTCAGAGATAATGTTGTATATTAAAGGACATTATCGCCACTAGTTAGGGGGAAATGCTACTTGTCCTTCTACTCCCTACACCTTTTTGCTTCCCACTTTGTGCATTTATCAAACAAGGAGGATAAAAGAAAGTCTGAATCCCATTCCTAGGTGTTTAACATACCCCTTGGCCCTTTATTCAAAGTCACAAAGGGGTAGGAGTTAAAATAGTCCAAAATGAGTCATTACTTTAGGAAGTCAATACATCGCTATCTATGACTGATAGCTTTTTTTTTTTTTTTAAACAAACGCAACCGTCAAAATGTCCATATTTGGCGTGTAACTATTTGGCTAGTCTTCCT
The DNA here is from genome assembly GCF_001649575.2 of Kryptolebias marmoratus. Classification (NCBI taxonomy): domain Eukaryota; kingdom Metazoa; phylum Chordata; class Actinopteri; order Cyprinodontiformes; family Rivulidae; genus Kryptolebias; species Kryptolebias marmoratus. Next base: position 12,290,360 of record NC_051436.1, read on the forward strand.
AATTTTTCTGTTGAGGAACAGTATTATGAAATTGTAACACTTTTTTTTTAGATCCAGTTTTTTGCAGACTGGTAAACCTCTGCCCATCTTTACCTCTGAGGAATCCAGCCTCTGTAAAATACTCTAAATATTCAGTCCTTTTACAGATCTGTTGCCAAAAAACCTTATCTAATTTTCTTCCTGCTTCTTCTTATTCACACCACTTACTTTCACAGTATTTTATTGTCTCTGTCCATATAAAGCTACAAAACCTTTTTTTCTTTTTAGCAGAAATGGTACAGTTTCTTAGCTTAAACATCTGTTGTCTGTTCTACATTCCATTATGGGTCAGATATAGGTTCATTCTGTTTATTAACATGTTACACAGCATCCCAAACTGGGGTTGTGTTTTGCTGGGATTTCTGTTCTGTTCAGTCATTACTAACAAACCTCAAACATATGTTTTTGCTGCCATTTTGTGTGAACCACCAACAATAACTAAAACCTTATGAATAGGCAAAACAGTAAAAAAAAAGTTTTTAAGGAAAAATGTTTTATTTATTTTTTATTTTTTTCAATTTAACAACCTTAATGTATTTGGTGAAGTATCCCAAAGCCCCGGAATCCAGTTATAAACTGAGCTAATGGATGATTTAGGCACCACTTACCCAAAACCACCAAACCCTACTCCTACTCATCTCTTTGGTTACCTTCAGATGATGTCATTCCCTCGCCCTGGGAGTTTGTGCACGGTTGCGTATTTTTGTGCAAGTGCAAGTGCAAGTGCAAAAAAACAAGACAGCCAAGGTCAACCGCTTATTGATAAGCCCCCAGTGGAGCGCTCATGTTATCTCTTTTGCCCGGGGACCCCACCCACAGCAACGTCTGCAATTAGCTATCTTCCCCTTACTTTTAGTACCAACCCCTCAACCCAACCCAACCCAATGACTTGCTAGGCTACCCCCCACCCTACCCCCACCACTGTGTTCGAATTGGCACTTATGAAATCCTTGGACAGAACGAGCTGAAACATGATGCAGCCCTGCAAACAATGTGGATTTGGAGCGCAGCAAACTTCACCGGAAATTCACCATGAGGCGTTCGTGTATTCGACAAAGTACATCCAGGGGAAAAAAAAAAACATATTATGTTCATTTCAGGGCATATTAGTTAAAAGACTATTCGTGTTTTGCGCAGACGTAGCAGATATTTATTTATTTACAATCGAAACCCAGATAAAACTTAGGATAAAGCGAAATGTTTGGGAGCATTTACCGTACTCACGGTCATTTGTTTCTTTTCCCCATATCTGAGATGTTAGAGATCTGAACAAAGTAAAGAATTACTTTGACTTCACCAGGAACTGAAAGAGGCAAACAGCCTCAGAGAAACTGGCATCACATGACACGTTACAGTAAGTGATCAATTATTAAACACGGGCACACATTGAGAGCTGGCACATTTGTGGGGTGTTAGGTTTCACAGGACTGTTTAAAAACACGACATGCCTTCCTTCACCTGTACAAGTTCACCTCTCCCAATTGTTGCACAAAAACTTTATTACCCGACACAAACTCTTTGCTTTCATTTATTGCTGTTAAAGTTGAAGACGTTGGCTCACCTCACACAATAACTGATGGTGTTTTTAATTATGTATTTTTCTTGCAGGCTCTTCAACTGAACTCGCTCACTTCGGTTCCAATTTTCTCTTTTGAGTCACAAGTTTTATGTCCTGCTTGTGGAATTTTCCAAACAGATAAAAAGTAAAAACTGGCCTTTTTTAAACACTCCTTTCCTTTTGTTTTAGGGAGGGGGACTGTACTTTTTGTTAGACCATTTTACATGTATCAGAAATTGTGCTTTAGCCTTGTGTTAATTTTATTGTTTTATTCCAATAAAGTCAAGTCACATTTATTTAGAAAGACATTTAAAACCAATAGGTGTTGAAGCACAGTGCTGGACACGTAATAGGTACTTTAACAACAACTAGCAAAGTGTCCAACCTACAGCTCATCATCTAAATTGTTCCTTTGTCTTAAGACAGGTTCAGAAATCAATCTATTGCTTCAAAAAACACTAATGGCTTCAAAACTTTTTAAAATTTTTCTCCGTGGGTTTTGTCTGTGCACTCTGAAGCCCAGAAAGTGCTCTGTGGAGCTCCTGGTGGCCTTCCTGTCTCCTTTATTCCACTTTCCTTTTTCTTAATCAGAGCAAAACGTCTCCTTTCTTTATTATTTCAAGACACGCACCGAGCCAATTATCTAATCATTACGGCAAGGCAGGTGGTGCACTAATACAAGATAATAACACACCTTGGGCATTCAGAGCCATCGCACAGCTCAGGGCCTGCGCTGCTCTGCGCAAGCCTAATTGGGTTGTGGAACAAGGGGAGATACAGGATGGTGGTGGTGTGTGTGTGTGTGTCTGTTGGGTAGGGGGGTCATAATGCTTAGGTAAAGTGTTCAGACGGTAACTTTTGTGCCACCTATTTATTGAGGGACTGAGAAGGACAACGATTGTAGTTAGAAAGAAGAAAAAACCTGGAGCAAAGCTACAGATGGTTACATTTGTGTTTTACTTCAAACAATACACCTCTGAAGACAGATTCTGAGGAACAAACAGATAGATAAGCATTGGGCGTCCACTGATCACCTGCACGTTTGAGGCAATAATAGATATGAGGGACAGCAGTTCATTTGAATATGATGTTTGAAGGGTAAACTTTAGGTTCCGGCATTTATCTGCATTTCCTTTGGTCTAGTCATTCATCAGAGCCCCTAAGGATCGTTGCAGGTCAAGTACCCACCTCCAAGGCCTTGTTACGATCATAAAACCACTGACCTCTTGCCTCAGGACGACGACATTCCAAAGTCTTCTTGGAAAACTTAACGGAAGGACCAAAGCTTTGATATGGTCTCAAATGTTCCAGAATTCAGTAGTTTCAAACATCCAAAAGAGGCTCAAGATATACCAACAGTGGCTCCACTCCTTGAGCTGTACGACCCAGATGGTGCCTCCGTCAATAAATATGCCTCATGATTTCCAAGGAGGAAGAGTAATCACTGCCTTACGCTGGACACGCTTGGCAATGAAATGTAGAAATAAAATTGTCCATTTTGACTCGCAGACATTTAGATTTTAGAATTTTTTTAGATTAAAATACAGCTTAGTACAGATGTAGGTGTTGCAGGAGGACCCAGTTGCAGGTCTGAAGGCAGAATTTATTGATATACGTTGATATCATGATGCTCAGTTCTTGCTTTAGTTAGTCTGAGAGACTTCAAGTTGTCCTTCGACTGTCAACACAAGTCGACATGTGAGACTCCATTATCAAAGCACAAATCCTCCAGGCTTATTTTAAAATAGCACTTTGTGAACATTTGAGAAGGAAAGCACCCCNCCCCCCCCCCCCCCCCCGACTGCCCAAATGTGCCGGTGTCTCCGTAAATGTGGTTTACTGTGAAGACAAACTGACAGTCGCGAGCGTCAAAAGTAGTCTGCCTCCATTACAGCCTCCCCGTGCGCAAGTCACACCTCCGGTATTTATAGAAACAGCATTTAACACACCGTCTCGTGGAGCCGTGGCGTCTTTCTTTCATTATGTTAGCACCTCCGAAGGGCAAGGATGCTGTGTTCCTGTCCCGGTCTGCGAATGACACGGCGGTTATGAGCAACAATAGCTGCCAGGGCCCAGAAGGGAGCATCTAAATGAACTGACACTGGCACTGTGAAGACAACTTGCACCGAACCAGCTGACAACATTGTTACACTCAGGATTTTACACAGAATGATGAGCCCCGGAAAAAAAAACGGTCCAACATCCTGTCCGACATCAGTTTGTAGTCATTTAGGAAGATGTCAGTTATGAATGGCCAAACCCAGCAGCACAGGCAACGTGGCAGCTGAAACCCTGAGTCCGTGCCCGGGCTGTGCAGTTGCTGGGCAGTCCTGATCCAAGGATGTTGCCTTGGCCATGGCCCCAAGTCCCCCTCAATGGCCTCTTAACTTACTGAGTCCCATTATGTCCCATTATGACTCTCTGTCCTGCCCTTCTGCTTGAAACACCATTATTTAAATGGAATTCCATGCATATCTATGAGTGCAAAAGTCAGCAGCAAACAGTAGCACTTCTGACAGGAATTTCCCATCTATGCCAGAATAACCGTACTGCCGAATTGATGGCAACAACAAGATTTGTAATACCACACTTGCACAAACCACTTTGAGATCGAAGTTGTTTGGAGCCTGCAGTGATCCCCCTATGGTCTTGGTCAGACTAAAACCATTCCTCAAAACTGAAGTCGTTCAGAGAGCCACACCAGGCAAGATAATATTTGTTCAAATTCTATCCACAGAAGCACAGGTTAAAAACTACCCTAAAACCTGATAGGCAAATGTTGAGCTTTGGCAAAATTGAGTTAAGTATTTTCAGACTTTGAGTTAAAGAAGATGTGAAGAGATTAAAAAGGAAAGAGCAAAACTGTGGAAAATATTGGAGTTTTATTTGCCTGGTGTGCAATTACGTGCTGCTTGTTGAAAGAAATGTGTGCCCCCAGGCTACATCCCATCCCCGTGGCTCCTCACAGGGGGATATCCGAAGAAAGGCGAGGAAAATTCCTGCATTCAGGCTGTGTGGATGAGGTGTGGGTTCTGAGGTGGAGTGTAAGCAAGAGAAAGAATTAAACCACTAATACTTGAGAGATGACTGATGTAAAGTTTTGAACGTACGAGGTAATGAGTCAAATTACTCTGCAAAATGTGACGGCGTCCTTCAAACACAAAATCAAGCCATAAAATCCACCAAACTTTCTGTTTTTTCCAAATTAAAATTAAAGAAACTTAGTATTTTGGGTTTGTCAATTAAACAGTGCTGAGACAAACAAATCTATGGATTAACTGAACAAAGCACCATTATTAAAAGGCGTATTTCAGCCATTTTGATGTGATGTTTTTAATATTATCCCATAAGTTGTGATTAGCTCATTTTATTGTTGCTGATTGCCTGAAATTTGAAACTTGGCAGAGCCTTTAAAGGGGTAGCCCAGTCATTTCTGAAGTCATGGTCTGTCAAATAGTTATCAATAAATAGTATGTTATTAGCTGTGAGGTCAGTCATAGAGCATAGAGTATGCAGAAAAGGGCAAAAGTCTTCATTTAAGCAAGGCTGGCTAGCCAAATGAGGTCTTTTGTTTATCATTTTTCAGACTTATAAAACAATTTTTTCCTCAAAACCAACATACTGGTGTACAAGAATATCACATTAGGTAAAATTAAACCACAACACTTTTTGATTGTTGGTATTTGCTGTCTTCTTATCTGAACAACGATCGTGTTACGATGCAGAAGTGTTTGTACTGATCATCTATAAGATGTTGGTCCTGAGGCTGCAAATCTGTCACTCTGCCAGGAGTTGAGTAAACTATTGGATGACTAGACGCACTGATCAGGCGGACTGATACATTTGCAGCCTCGACATTATCAGCATAAACACTGTTCGCGCTCAGCACACGTACATTTGCGTAGTAACACAAATGTTTTGTTGAGAAAATGGCGTTGAACTAAATAAACGTCATCGAAAAGTGTAAAGGTTGGATATTTGATAATGTAGCATTTTTTCACATTAATATATCATCATTTTTGAGAGTTGTTTTTTTAAGCCTGAAAAAGAATAAACAACGGGCCCTCATCATCCCTAGCCTGGATGAAAACTTTTAGCCCTTTTCTCCATACTCTGCTGTGACTGATGTCATGGCTGACAAGGTACTATCGATAACCATTTGACAGAACACCACTTCAAAAGTGACTAGACTATCCATTTCAGTTAAAATACCTTCTCAGTAGTAAATCAGACCAGTATGTAAGAAGGATAATGAATCAATTTCCACACAGCAAATAAAATTCCATGAAAGCAAAACTGAGTGAAAAAAAATACAAACCATCAACTAGTGAGAATGAATCTATTTTGTCAAGAAGCCATGTGGGTGTTGAATTCCCTCTCCAGGCACTGAAGTGAGGATAAAATAATGTGCACGCAAGGATTGGGGGGTACTTAAGGCGGCGTGCAGAGAAAACCAAATCCCCCACCTTTATGGGGGAGGCTGATATTGCCTTGATGGCTCCCTGAAGTACCTCAGCTGAATCACGTCAAAAGCAATTGTAACTTAAGTGAACGAAAGCAGTGACATTGTGGCCTGTAACATCCCAACTGAATTTGGACACAAAGTAGTCTAATAGAGCAGAAGAAATGTACCCTGTGGTTAATGTCCTTTATGCACAATTCACGTTAAGGCTAAAATCACTTTGTCCTTGCACTTGGTATTTTGTGGTTTTCTGAAGTGTTTTTTTTTTCTCTCTTCCTTTGTGACCCTAAAAGATCACACCTTGTTTTCTGTTTGCTGGTAATATTTCTGTGTTTTATTTTTATTGTTTTAATCTTTGTTTTATGTTTGAGGGTTGGTGTAAATTGTGAAGCACTTTGGTCAATTGCTGTTGTTTTAAATGTGCCATACAAATAAATTTGACATTGACACCTTCTGATCTTTTTTTTGTGTAGCGAAAATGATCTGGAATTTATTAGAAGTTAGTGACCACCTGCTTAATACACACATGCTGCTGTTAATGTACTTCTAAGGTAAATGTATGCATATATTTGCCTGAATGCAAACATGCTACAGAAGTCCAGCCATCAATGTTTACTGTGATCATGGGACCATAGACACATCAGAGAAACTTGGTATTGAATATTGATGTCACTTTAATGAGATTGGAGAGGTGTTTTTCCCCTCATCATCCTATAAACTTATCACAGATTTTTACCAAGAGATGAAATCTTGATATATTTATTTATCTGACCTCTAAATTTAAAAACTGTATTGATTACAGTACAGCAAAGTTTAGTCATGGATTCTACGAGCTAGCCAAGAGGTAGTCTCTCTGGGCTACTGTTGGAAAGTAGTTGGCGGCTCAGAGTTGCAAGAAAATCCCCCTACAAATTTTTTTAAATAAAACAATCCCCGTTGGAAGCCCCGGTCACTCCCCTATCCTAAAAATAAAAACTAAACCTAGCAAACAAAAACCCGAAAACAGAATGCCCAGCTCCCAAACTCCACTAACAGTCTGAGACAACTAACACAACAGTGACAAGGTGCAGACAGGCAACTATAGCCATAAATGAGGAGACATCAGGCTGACCACCCCCCTCGCTCTCCAAGCAGCCAATCACATCTGAAAACGGAGGGCTCATCATTTAAAGACACAGACATTCATTCATAATGTGAGGCAGGCCTGTAGCAACAGCTCGTAAAACTCTATTCTCGGCCATGCACATTTTTTTTTTCCGCCCACAACGTACCCACCTCGGCCCGCCTTGTACCTACCTTGCCAGCTGCCCCTTCAATAGAACTTAATATATCAGAGAACACTTCTGAAGTTGCAGATGTGGGCCAGTCCTTCTAATGAATTCTCGTCAGTGTGGTTTGCAGGTGTGGGCATTCAGGGTTGTAGCCTTTACTGATTTCTGCCAGAGGAGAGCTCCAATACAGATGCCAAAAAACGAGTCCGGGTTTAAGAGGCCAAGGCTAACCTATAAATACTGCTAATATTAGTATTAAACACTTATAGTACTTCAGTAGAGGTTTTTCATACACATTTCTGTCAGGTCTACAAGTTGTATTTTGTGAGGGCTGGTATGACTGTAAAGATAAGCAAAATCAAAATTTCATTCTAGTGAAACAAACAAAAAAGAGCTTGACAGCATCGGCACATTCTTACACTGTGCTGCCATCTTGTATCAGCCTTCTGTCCGCTGATTGTGATATTGTAGGTTTCTTTATCAAATAAAAACGGTGTGGAAAAAGAGAAGAAGATTCCCGGAGCAGACACAGATTTGATCACACACTCACAGAAAAGCAAAACAAAAAAGAAAAAAGGCCAAACCGGATCGGACAGCGGAGACAAAATAATTGGACTTGTGTCGGTAAACTGAGTGGACGTGGACCCATTTATCTCCTGGTCTGAAGAAAGGGAGTAACATCTTTCTCCAAGAAAGGTCACGGCAAAGAAAAGGGCTGTGGGAAAACATCCAAGTCCTTGCTCATTTACAAACAAATTAAGACATTTCTTTTTCTTTCCATTGCTTTAACTGTAAAAATTTATATATTTATATGATTCCTATAATTTAAGGTTTGAAAATATTTTTGATAAAAGCTACAAGAAGCCTGTAAATTACACTCAATACCAGGAATTTGAGCGTAATGTCTTCTGGATTTTAACTAAATTAACAGACCTTGGGAAAAATAAATTGCAAATTTATGCATAAACAAGATTAATCAACAATAAGCATTGATAAAACCACGGTATTGGAAATAATATGCACACTCAAAAACTGTTTCTTCTAAACACTGTACTCTATATGTATTTTGTTTTATTTAGATTTTTGTCTACATGTTTTTGGAGAAGTGTGGGGTTCAGTTTCCTGCCAAAATACACTTTGGCACGTGGTGAGGCTGGGAACTGAACCACCGGGTGTAAGACGTTTACTTTAGCAAATGATAAATGCAACTGAATGCTTCAATAAGGTGATGCAATTTAAAAAAAAAAAAAACACCAGTCAGAACACGAGTACGATAAAAAGGACAACTGGACAAGAATAAAAGCTGAAAAACAATGGTGTAGCTTGTTTTTTTTTAATGCACTTTAATAATGAATTTTACTGAGCACCACTGTTGTTCACTAAATATTATTATCTGCATTTTCTTCAGAACTAACAACCTTTTCACAGTGTTCACATGATAGGGTCGCAAAGGCGATCCCCTCTTTAAGGCGCCTCTAGTCTTTCAAAAATGCACCAATTGCACCAATTCAGTCAGCTTGCGACACTGTATGTTTACACAAGGGACATAAACATAACAGAACCAGCAAGTGGTAGCAGAACCCATGATTCGAGTGTGGCTTTACTGACCCCACCCCTCCACTTGACACTTAAAGCTCCATATGAAGTCAAGAAGTCGGTTTGCAGTCACGTGGTTCACGAGACACTCCCAGGAAGCTTCTCCCTCCTCCTGCAGCATTAAAATGGGTTAATTCCCACCAGCATCTTAGCTCTCCTGTCCTTGTACAGATTTTTGTTTCCCTTCCTGCGACCGCATATGTTTATTAAACAGACTGAGACAGAACACGCTGTTTGGCATTTGCAAATTTGATGTTAAACAATAATGAGCGAATGAAGGAAACGTGTCCTTACGCTGCCCGGCCCAAGGTGCACTTCCTCCCGGCCACCACTGCCACAAAGAGCCACCTGTGTCTCTGCGGTCTTTTTAAGCTCACAGGTTTCTAAGTTTTTACTGGAACAATCGTAAAAATGGCTGTAATTTCTAAGAGACTCGGCCAGCTGCTTCTCAGCGGAGCAGCAGAAGCAAAATGACTCCATTAAAGCTCACCAGCTTTTCCGCATAAACACGCCCAATTTCTGACCAATCACACGACACTTGGTGCAAACCCCTGAGAGAAAAAAAAGTTGGTTCAGGGCTCTGTGTCATAAAGGAGCAGACAAAGCTGATACGAGAACAAAAAATACACGCAATTTTGGTCACACAACCACATGACTGAGAGCCGACTTCATGACTTCTAATGGAGTATAGGGAGGCCTTTACTCACCCACTCAGCTCTGTGACTACCTCCCTTGGTGGCTCAAAGGCATTATAACAAAGGCCGCTTCAACTTCAGCCACACACGCTACCTCTGCCCTTATATAAATCACTCGAAAGTAGTGAAAAAAGGTGTCTCAGGCCATGTTGGAGTGTTATGTCAATGTGGTAATACAGATAGAGGTGCACTCCTCAGGAACATGTAGGCCGGATAGCAGGAAAGGGAAAACTGTCTACTGTAAACCACTGTGCTTTGATTAATAAGTTGTCTGGCACTGATTTGATCAGAGCTACTTACCTATCCTTCTCTCCATTATTTCATTCTGCCAATACAACAAAATTTCCGATTTGTTAGCACGCTTTTATGCTAACATACAGTTTCAGACAACTGCATAGAGAGATTTGCTCATGACCATGTAATCTATAGGTTGTATAAATGGCCGGACAATCTCAGACCAATTTCGACACGGTTACAAAAATATCAAAACACAAAACCAACATTTGTTGTGTTGACTAAAGTGATGGACCAGCTTTTTTGAATGTTTGGCTAGAGATGAACCTTCAGTCTACAAAATACAGAACAAAGACATAAAGGAAGATGCTATTTTTAGCACACTTTTTAAATGAAAACTATTATGCTTTAAGTTTTGTTGAGTGTCCCTTTTCATCTGCAAAACATGGTCAACACAAAATGATAGACCTTAAAACATCAGCCCTTTAGGTTCAATACATTTTTTTTTTTTGCTTTTCTATATATATATATTGTTTGTCCACAAGAAGTACACATTAATCCTTGGGGCTATTGTTTTGATACGACTCAATTTTTTCTTTTCTTTCTTCTTTTTTGGCTGTTCTGGAGCCCATGTTGAAATGTTGATTGAGCTTTTGTGGGCTAGACAGCCTTGGAGAAAAAAACAAAAACAAAACACTGAAAGACCCGTCTGGTAAATAACATGATCTACACTGCTCCACGTACACAGTATGTCCTGTACAGCAAGATCGCCCCAAACTGCACGTTACATGGCACTGCATCAAAAGGCAAACAGCTTGAGGGAGATAAAGAGAAAAAGGAAAAAAAAAAAAAAAAAAAGTGGGGAGAGCGGGCGGAAACTGCACATGAAGCTTTGCGGCGCATCAGCCATGAAACATCGCCTTCCTCATAAGATGATTATGTTGTTAAATGAGATATGGCAATACTCTTGTAAGCGCTTTAATCCAAGGATCTCCAGCTGCCATGCAAATGGAGCGCATGTCAGCGGGATGACACAAAGCCGAGGAGTTGGAATTCTGCTCATCCTCCGCTCCAGCGCTCCACCCGCTCCTCCCGCTAGCTCCTGCATTATTTTATAGGCCTCCGCTCGCCTGGGCTCGTTGTGCTAATTCTGTCTCCGAAGTCAAGGAAAGCTGCGGCAAAGCAACTCGTCTGGTCAAAAAACGACGGCTTACGAGTCCACTTTTGCTTTCGAACGCAAAGTCAGTCTTTAAAAAGGGACATTTTTGGTACTTTTTGAAACAAACCGTTATCAGTAGTTGGCACCTTATCAGCCACGACATCAGTCATGGAGAAAGAAGCTGCAGTCTTTGTCCAGGCCAGGCTAATAGGTAGCTAAACAAGGGCCTGGAAGGACTCGTTCTAAAAGTGTGTTCTTTAACACCAGTATGACTTTTCTTTGGAAAGTTTTGGTTTATGAACATGAGAAACAACAAGTAGAAGAAGAAGGGGGGGGGGGGCTCTTGTTTGACTAGCCATTAGCCTAGCCTGGAGGAGGACGTTTGCCTCTTTACTCATCCTCCGTTGTCTGTGACAGGCGTCATGGCTGATGAAACACTTAACCATTAATCACCACTTGACAAAGCATCAGTCAAAAAAACAAAACAAGACCAGACTAAACCTTTTTTTTTTTAAAGTTGGGAGTGCTTGGATATTCAGAAGCACTTTCAAGTTTTGCCGCGGCGCTTTCATGCAGCTCTCTAGGCTTTCCCAACTGAGATGTTGGGAGGTTGGGGGGGTGGGAGCGAATGGACTGAATCGGGGAAATTTTCTCCCACGGGCAACATTAAAACAAAATGTTCGACTCGGCCTTCTGGGGATTCGTGTTGGTGACATCACGACGAAAGAGGGGGGGGCGGTGCGCAATTGAAACACCGCTCCAGGCCCAATAAACCCGATGGCGTGATCATCTCCTCTAATTTGCCATCAGTCGGACTAATTGCGTCGGACTCCAGAGAGTAGCGCAGCTCACCCGAATTGGTTTAAAGTGACTGCGATGAGCTATGCTTACGCTCATTTTTTTTTTTTTGGTGTCAAGTGACGTGGGATTGTTGTCAGAACTGCTTAATAGCTGCCAACGCACCTCCCTGATGGAGTCAGCTGCTTAAGGAATTGAATTTTACTGTTCAACATATCAGTTAAACAGCATCCAAAAGCTAGCATAAAGTCTAAAAAAAATAAATAAAAAAAAGAAACACATGTACATTGAGATAAAGCTTGTCAAATCTCAGTTGTCGAAAGTACTTAGCGCTCAGTGTACGGAGAGGTGGTTTTTCCACGCAAAAATGTATGTTTCTAACTGCCCCTTTCTCTTTTCTTTCCCCTTTCCTTTTATCACTTTTTTTTCTCCCCTCCACTCTCTTCTGCGGCTCTCGGAGCTTTGTGCTCATGTTTGAGTTCTCACTGGCTGACAGGTTGTCACAGATAATAAGTTTTAATTCCCTGTGTGGGACCCGGACTCACTTGCCTTGTAATTTCCTCATAATTTTATTCCCTTTTGAAGCCCTTGAATGCAGATTGGTGAGATGTCAGCTATAAGTGGCCCGTGAGATGAGCCGATCAGGTGCTCGGCTGCATTAAGACCGGACGCTGTCAAATTAGTGGAAAAAATAAGCCGTTCTCTCATGATTTTGTGTGATTCCGACGGGGAAGAGTGCAATCAGCGCTGGGTTTCAATTTAATTCATTGAAGCGATAGTTCAGATCGTTTGATGTCGGGGGTTCTGTGGAAAGGTTCTGAACAATTAATATCTTACTTGTTTGTGGACGGCTCCTTGGACGGCCTCGGAAGTTGGAACGTTGATCTGAGGATGATGTCACATTCAGCTTATCCGTGTTCTATCTACAAAACTAAAAACCAACAGGATGTGGTAATGGTCAGCCATGCTAACTGTTATTAGCTTAATGAGCCAATAAGGATGCATTTCTCTGCTTTTAGAGCGTTCAAACACTGCCGCGATCTGTTTCCTATCAGGTAGTTCAGTGCTAATTTAGTGAGATACAAATTGACAGAAGAGAAAACACAAACTTTATAAGCGCAACTTTCAAGCACAAAGCAGCCTGATTGGATTGTTTTGGTTGGGGCATATCAGCTGATTGTTTCAACTTGGTGCTCAGAAATTCCGACTTCCGGGCACGAACGGAAAGCACACGGAGCTCAACTCCAATCCGACTGATGAGCTAATGGCTTGTCTGAGCGGGATCAAGACCAAAGTGGATTGTGGCCATGTTTCGACAACTCCAATCTGAAAAAAATTCCATAGAGCCTCGTTGAAATGCTGTTTTATTTATGTCTCAGTCATTTAAAAAGAATTCTATAGTTTTTTACAGTTAGAGCAGCAACTAGCTGTAGCACTGCCAGTGCAGACTGGGACAATCATATTTTTGCAATAACACCGGTGAAATGTGAAATTAGCAGCAGTGTAAAGCTTATAATAAGGCTGTTATATGATAATAAATAAATAGGAGTTCTTTTAGCAGCAGTCCGCTTTAGTTCACACAGACTAGCCATTGCCCCGTTAAAATGGTAAGAATTCAACTTTTTTTATTATTGCTTAAAGAACAATCTACAACTGGTAAGGCATTTATTTTCCAAAGCATTTCTAGGAACCCCCCACTTCAAAAATATGTGATCTTTCCTTTTAAGAACTTTCTGTTTTTCTTTTAATTAAAAGTTCAAATTGGTTGATAGGAAGAGCAAAGAAAAAAAACAAAACAAGTCAGCCTGCAAAGCTTCAGATGTACTGCGGCGGCATCTGTACAGTGAAACGGGTGGTGCTGACTTGCGCAAGTCATATGATTTCACTCCAACCCCTGATCCCCATTTGTCCCAGCGGTGATGTGTCTAAACGCACCACAGCAGCTCTGATGGACACTTCGCCTTGAGCTCCTGTTCACCCCTTCCACCCCTCAATGCCACTTTCTCCCCAATCCGGAATAATGAGCCTTTCAGAAATTCAGCTCAGGGATCCCAGCCCAGTGGTGTGCTCGGCAAGTCCAGATTTCTCGCCTTCCCCTCTCGCTAAAGCTTCCACCGTAGCGCCCCGCAGCTTCCAGGCCGCTGAGAAAGAAAGAGAGAGGAAAAAAGAAAAAAAAAAATCACAGCTCTGTCGGCCAAGTGTGGCCGCTGTTTCAGCAGGATAAGTTGGCGGGGAAAGTATCGTCTCGGCCCCCTTGAATGTAAACGAAGAACCCTTTGCTGTCACCCCGGATGGCTGATCTGTCTTCTGCCTTGGATGGCTGGTTAGGCATTCTCTACCTCATAAAGGATGCAGCTGTGCTGTTTCAGGGGAAAGGAAAAAAAAAGGCGACTCTTGCGAATTTATGCTTTGGTCCCCCCCCCACCCTAGAATTGTCACAGAAATGCTCAGACTTTCTCCTGACCTCGCGATTAGAAGGTCTACCATGCTTTACAACCAATTAGAGCTTGAAAAATGTATATATGTACATGTCTTTTACCTAAACAGAGAACTTACCAAAGGAATTTTTGTGAGACAGTTGGATTAATCCGTTGAAGATGAGCGTGCACGTGCTGAGCATCACCGCCCTCGCCTACTGTTGTATCACCCGTGTTCTGTGGCGGCTCTCCACGGATCGCGTGAGATGGATGCCCTTAATGAAGGGGCCTTAATTTAAAAGCCACCTGCGGGGCTCCAGCTTTTCCCCCCGCGCGTACGGCGGCGCCATCGCCGACCCGGTGTTCTCTGCGCGCCGACAGAGCAGGGCCCGGAGAGGAGCGAGGCGATGGAATTGGATTTGAAGCTCTGAGGCAGGTAATAAAAAGCAACACTCCCACACACCAAGGAGCGTGATTTCCCCAAGTACCCCTGGCAGACATGTTGAATTTCTCGCCGTAATGTATAGGCAACCAAGCTATTCATAACATGGCGGGCCCGGCGTGTACACCAGCCTGAGCTTGTTTTCTCATTAAAAGACTCGAAAATGTGCCTTGAACTTTAATCAAGCTGTGTGTAATGCACTTTCAGTCCATGCAATAGCTCTTCCTTAAAATGGTCTCGGTTGCCATGGTAATTCATCGCCGCGTTGAGCAACAATTCATTTGGTTAACTAACATGGAAGGCTGTTTGCTACGAAGGGGTTCGACTAAATCGGTCAGGAGGGTTCTGTGAACCTAAATGCACTGAGGACCACATATTTAGGCCAAATCCCATTTCCAAGTTTTATCCTGCATCCGTCTCTTTAAAGTTATGTTGAACTCAAGAAGAGTGGAGGTTAAAACAGTCCACTACGAAAGGACACAGCCCTTCAAACGGTTGCCTCTTCATCAGTTGTTGCCAATTTTTCTTTTTTTTTTTATTTAACACAAGCAGACACAACATCAGTATGCCCATATATGGTATATGAAACTACCTATCAAGCTCGCAACAGACCATGCTCATTAAGGAAGAACACTAATTACACCAGAGGTAGTGCATCAACTAGCACATCTCGTAAATCCAAATTTGAAGGGCCGATGAGCTCTACCCCAATAATACTCCCCCTACATAAAAAAACTATTGGGCACTCCTACCCCTGGTGTACCCGCAAAACATAGGGTTTAAGGGCTGAACTGGTGTTTTATGTATGTCTTTTATTCCTGTCAGAAAGTGTAAGCAAGGAGACTATACATGCACATTGAAGCAGAACGTGGAACGGAAGGCTAAATGTGCCAACAGAGGTACATGGGAGTTTTAGGAACCTTTTAGTTTTAGGAACTCAGTGAATTTCCCCTTCGTTTCTATAGGTTGATTTAACGATTTGGTGCACACACCCAGGGCTGCTACAACACCAATGAATTTGTAACACTATTATATTGGGCGGATAGCCGCAGATGACGCGCTTTAGTTTTCGAATCCAAAAATAACAGGAGCGAGACCTGAGCATGGTTGTCAAGTGACCCTGATGGCTCCGTCAGAGTGTGTGAAACGCGAAAGGGGACCACCTCCTGGCATTGGCACTTGTTTTGAAGTTTTCAAAATAATAGGAGTCAGTCAGCGATATGATATGAGTGATATAATATTAGTGAGTAGGTGTGCAAATGGTTGTTTGTCCAACTGACGACCCGTCCAGGTTGCACCCCACCTCACGTCCGATGACCTCTGGAGATAGGCACCAGCTTCCTGTGACCCAGAAAGGAGAAGTGGGTAAAAAAAAAATATGAATGGATGGATAAAATTGTGCTACACACAGTTCTTGTTGAATTGTTTTCTAGCATTTTTACTTGTCCCCGAGCCTTTCCTTAACATTCCCTGGCCTGTCGGGAAGAGACCAAAGCTAAATGTGACATTAGCTACTTTCTGTTAGCCTGCAACACAAAGCTTTTATCGTTGTAGCACGTTCCCAGTAGAATGAGTGCACAATTCTTGTGTTCCGTCTTGCAGCCTACTTGTTTGGCTGCCTTTTCCGCTCAACAGAGAAGTAAAAATGGGTAAAAGCTTAATAGATCCCGTGTTAAACACGGCTGGCAGCAGGTGTCGGTCCTGCTTAGGGCCGACCTTGCAGAATGGCTGCATATTTCAGTTTCCCCTTCAGTCGTTCCAGAGTGGTGTCCTGAGAGAGGTGGGAGAGAAGGGGGTCTGCGCGCACAGGGCCCCTCGGTAGCTGCTTGCGCAGGGCCCGCCGGAGCGGCGGGGACAGCCTCGGGCTGGAACTAAGCCTCTGACGCTGATCCGCCTCCCTTTGCCTCGCTGCACACCCTAAATAAAGCAACACTGGGCACAAAGGTTAAAGAAGATGGAGGCTTTCACTTTGTGTCATCTAAATGATATTGAATTCCCCCTTAGACATGCAGCTGCCAGCTTTAGTTTCTTTTTGTTATCAGCTTCATTCAAGGATTTGCATTTAACATGACACTAACACATTTTTGACATAGTAAGGACTTTCTATAATCTGCTGGTAAAAGTGCACAGAGCAGCCATCCTTTTAGCTAATGCTGGATGGTAATTAAAGGCCTGGCATTCCCAGAAGAAAATTCAGCTCCCCTGCCACCGTTCATGGCAAAGTTTTAAACAAAGCTCTGAGTGCAATCTGTTACTGCTTGGATTATGTTCTGGTGATGACTCTCAGTTACTACCATACGAAATTTCAGCACAATATCTGTAATGCTGACAGACCCATAGCCATTTTTGTGTTTGATAAGGTCAGTAGGCTGTGGTGGCCATCTTGAATGGGGCTGAATACAAAAGATAATCAGTTGGAGATGTGCATCAACGGATTACTTTTTGAAAGTTTCTATAAAATCTGTCCAGTGGTTCATGAGATATTTTGCTAACAGACTGAGTTGACGAATAGTTAACGGCAAAGTTTTAAACAAAGCTCTCGCACAAGGTGCAGTGCTTGACTTACATAGTGGAGATAACTCTCGGATACTACCATACCAAATTTTCGCCTAATTTCTGCCATGTTCAGTAAGTTATAGCAATTTTTATGTTGAGTAATCTTGAATACCTGTGGTGGTCACTTTAAATCAGGTTCCCACCAAAAGTTAATCAGCTGAAGATATACATTTAGTGATGGCAATCTGAGACTTTCAATAAAATCTGTCTAATGCTTCATGAGATATTTTGCTAACAGACAAACACAGTTAACTCCAAAAGTTAATGTTTTTAAAATGTTTTTAACAAAGACCTAATGGTGATCTATTAGCGCTCAAGGTATATATTAGGGATGACTCTCAGCTATTACCACACCAAATATTAGCACAGTCTCTGTAAAACCGACAGTTATGGACACTTTTAGGTTTGCTGGGTTTGATTGTATGTGGTGGCTATTTTGAATTAGATTGACTCCAAAAGTTAATGATTTGTAGATGTCTGTTCAAGGATTACCATCTGAAAGTGTCATTACAATCCATCCACTGATTTTTGAGATATTTTGCTAACGGACAACCACACGCACATTGCGTAATCAAACGCCTTCTATGGCAACAGCCAATGACATTAGATTGATACGTCACAATGGAGCCTGAAACAATGGTGTCAATCATGACACTGTGATGGTGGTCTGAACGGCACTTTACCATTAGTAAAAAAAAAGTATTTCAGCACTCCAAGTCTGCCCTTTTTTTTTCTTGAGTGAAAATGTTGTTTCGGTTTTCATAGAACAGTCAGAGAACGCCTCAATCCCCTCTGTTGATCCTCAACCCCAAAGATGCATTAGCAAAAGTGCTGAATGGATTTTCCCTTTTTTTTTTTTTTTTTTCTCTTCTTCCCCTCCTGTCCAATATCCACAGTCAGCAAGGAAGAATTGAAAACAGATGACCATCATTCGATCAAAGGAAACACTCATAGGCTGCCAGCACAGCAGGATGTTATTGTAGTGCAAAAAAAAAAAAAAAAACGCTGGCTGCTGCACGGAACATTAATGAGCAATTTGCAGCGTAATTATTTACAACCGGGGTTGTTAAAGCAAAGAGACGTGATTTAACGGTAAACAGTGCTGGACAGAACCGTTAGTGGGATGGAGTCGTTCTCAGGCAGGGGGTCCCCAAATGGTGGGCTAGGGTCCAGATCAGGAGCCGGAATGAAGCCTTATCTGGACCTACATCAGCTACACAATTGATATTTTTAAAAAATAGATGTATGTATGTATGTATGTTTCTCTTCTTTTCTCAAACTGATAGTAATTCAGTTTAAGTGGTGTAGCCTTTATACAGTTTAAAATAATTCATTTTGTGCGTTGCAGCTTTACAAATTTTCTCGCATTTATAGCAAGTGCTGCAGTTTCTCCAGCATTTCCAGTAAC
Source organism: Kryptolebias marmoratus (assembly GCF_001649575.2). Taxonomy (NCBI): domain Eukaryota; kingdom Metazoa; phylum Chordata; class Actinopteri; order Cyprinodontiformes; family Rivulidae; genus Kryptolebias; species Kryptolebias marmoratus. Next base: position 12,308,995 of record NC_051436.1, read on the forward strand.
TATTTTGTGTCGCAGCTTCTCCAGTATTTACGGCAATTACTTTCAGGTGGCGCAGATTTTCTAGCATTTACCGAAATTCAGTTTAACTGTCACAGCTTCCCTCGCATTTATGTCAATTCATTTTAGGTGTTGCAGTTATTTTTAGAATTTACGATAACTTCGTTTTTTTTTTTGGACAAAATCCATTTAATCTTTTTAAACATTGACAGTAATTATTTTGTGTCGCAACTTCTCCAGCATTTACGGTAATTTATTTTAGGCAGTGTCGATTTTCGAGTATTTATGGTAATTCGTTTGATGTAGTAATCTGTTTCTTTTCAATTGATTTTAGGTGGTGCAGATTTTCCAGCATTCGCAGTGATTCCGTTCATGTGTCACAGCTTTTCTAGCATTTACGGTAATTCATTTTAGGCGGTGCAGCTTCTCTAATAATTCTGATCATCCGCACATCTGGTTGACAGAGAGGCATAGGCCTAAAAAAGGCAATACAGTGAGTGAAAGAAAAACTAGCGTGGCTGTCACTGAAGAGAATTTAAACATTTATATTCTGTACTTTTGCTACAGACAGACTTCTTTGGGTGGACCTCGCCGCATTTTAAGTGAAAACCTCTGCTGTGGAGGATGCGGTGGCATTAGCAGTAAAGCACCTCGGAGCGCTTGATATGAGAACTGTTCGAATGCCTCGCAGCAATAACCAACTGTCTGCCATTAAGAGATCCAGACCAAAGATAGAGAGGGAAAATAAGAGAGTAATAACTAGGAGGCAACAGGGGTCAAGTGCCTTCACTCTGTCCACAGCTGAGACTTTATGATAGAAAAAAAAACTGCCAGTGAGTCATTTTTTAACACTTGACATTATTGTAAAATCATGGCGTTCGCCGCTCAGGTTGTGAGAAGTCAAATGTCGGTCATCCTCGGGGTTATGGTTTTCAAAAAAAAAAAAAATACTGTGAGGTGACAGGTGAGACTCTACCAGTCAATATACAATCATCACATAAATAAAAAACTGCATATTTACTCTTAAGTGTTTCAAAATATCTGACGCCGTCAGTCATAGGCGTCCCAATGGTGAATGATTGAGGCAGTAGGGACTTAAAGAAGGATCTGACAAAGTACTCTAAAAGTACCGGAAAGTTTAAGTACTGAAGTACTGGGAAAGGTCAGAGTGAAAACAAGTGTTGTTTTGTTTTTCGAGCTAAATCTCTGGGAATTTGAGGTAATATTGGACTTTCTTTTTGTCAGGTGACAAAAATTTAAAGTGAGATCATCTCAGGTTGAAAAATAATGGATTTGTGGCCATTTTGGTCAATCGTTAAAGAAAACAGTTTTGCGCAATCTTGCTTGTTTTCTTAGGTCAGTTTGCTTACAGTTACGATTAGTCCAATGTAGATTTCGGAAAGTTGTGTTAAAATTTCTCCACTGATTTAGGTTATTTTGCTAACAGACAGCCAAAAGCTGGGCAATAATGAATGGAAAAAGGGTGGCCCAAATATGCTTGGTAACTAAAAAATATTTTTGTTACACTGCCCCCGGTGGCAGTTAACTGAAGTACATGCAGTTGCCTATAAAAAGTAAACAAAAAACTAATAATCTGCAAGCTTTTGAAATAATCTTATATATTTTAACTTGAAAGTGACTGTGGCGTAAAAGTCTAAAATATGTTCTATTTTAGTATAAATCAACAATTAAAATGACTTGGCTCTAAAACAGCCCCGGCAAACAGCACCTGTAGGTTTTTAAATGAAAAGATCGTGTTCAGAAGAATGAAATATTCCACATGAAATCAGATAAAAGTGACAAAGCGCACGAACCGAACGCAGACGGAAAATTAATAATTCAAACCGACGGAGCCCTTTCCTGAGACAGAGAGGGGAGAGGGAAAAAAACAGAGAAATAGGAAATGCGATCCCCTCGTGTGAGAAAGTGTGTGTGTGTGAGTGTGTGTGCGTGCTCACTTCCCTTTTTCTTTACAGGATTTATGAAATCTGGGACACCCGAGTTATATGTGTTTAGATTTCCTTCATGTGTACTTTTTTCGCACAATATCCTTTCTTCCACAAAGTCGGAGAGGGAGGAAAAACTCGGATGCTGGAGTTCATCGCCGCACTTCAGACAGAAACGAGGCGAGACGTAGGAGGTGTCAGTTGGGGGGAAATAAATAAATAAAAAAGGGGGGGGGGGGGCTCCGAGAAACGCGAAAGGTTCACGCCGAGGTCGAAGGGAAATTGCTCTTTATCTGTTGATTAGGCTCTGAACAAAACATGGCGTTGCTGTTTGAATTCGCGGTGGTGTGATGAGCCCATTGATGTGTTGCCAGTCAGCGTCCCACCGGGGTTAATAATCCAATCTCCTGCACTAGTTGCCTCCTAAGTGATTCAGCAGAGGTGGAGTGACCTTAGCTATCTCCTTGAGGAACATAACGGTTGTTTATTGTTTTCTCTCTCTCTCTCTCTCTCTCCCTCTCTCCTTGCATCTCCCTTCCCTGTGCCCGTTGCTTGTTTTCGTTTCGCTTGGCTTCTGGGTATGCTTTCCGGAGATGCCCTTTTCCTTCCGTTGCCCTAGGTGCCGGTGCCAGTCTGGGGGCTTTAGAGGAAAAAAATAAATAAATAAATAAAACACCCCGTGGCTGTCCTGGTCCCCCCTTTCCTCACGATCCCAAAGCATCCAGAGGATTAGTTTGTATTCCTCATCTCCTCTAAAAATCCACTCTCTTAAAGGGATGGTATGGTTATTTTTAAAAAGTTATGAAATGTATTGTAAGTACCTTATCAGCTATGAGATCAGTCATGGAGCACATAGTGTGGAGAGAAGGGCTGAAGTCTTCCTCCAGGCTAGGCTAATGATTAGCCAAAGGAAGGCTCATTTTCTTTAGAAAACAACTCGCCAAAAAAACAACATACTGAGCCGACGAAAACGCTACATTCGCTAACACTATGGCTGTTGTCCTACTCTATGAGAAATCATAAAGTCGGGTCTCAGTTAGGTGCTGCTGAGAAAGCGTCCCTCCCAGCCCCCCACCTCGCTCAACACATTTGATAGTTTGGGTCAAATAACGGGCCGTGTTTAAGCGACGACCACTACGATTTTTTCGCCATTTCCTATCTGGCAACCGTGATTTGCAGTCTGGACCCAGTGGGGTGAACATCTCCTGCTCTGCCAGCAGCCGGTGGGGGGTTTGAGCTGCCTGAGGATGATCTGGTGGGGGGGGAGTATGAACAATAAGTGCATTCACATCAGACTCTCAGAAAGTCTCCAGTAACACCGGGAGAAGTCATTAAACACGTCTCTATTCGCTCTTTGGAACAAATGAGTCACTGAAGGGGTCCGAATACTTCCTAAATACAGTTGGGAACACTGTCCTGAATTTACGAGTCTGCTGGGAGTTGAGTAAACGGTTGACTGACTGAAAAAGCTGATGAGGCAGTCTGATATGGAACGCCAACGACATGATATACACGGCCTACGCGACAAACTAAACATTCGTTGTCATGCAGAAGTGTCGAGGCGTAATATTAGCTAACGCTCTTTCACAGCGGCGTGTCGTTTTTAAGAAGAACGTGTTGAACAATCCTGAAAACCGAGCCATTGTTTGGTTAGCCATTAGCCTAGCCTGGACAGAGACTTCTGCCCTTTTCTCCGTACTCCCCCCCGTTCTACGGCTGCCACGGCTGGTAAGTACAGACTTGTGTCTCTTTAACTGTTGGTTTTGTTGAAACTCATGCATGCATGTTGCACCCCCCCCACACCCCTCTAAGGACATGCTGTTGGTGAGGCCCCGAGTTTGCAGTCAGTCGCGGGGACACACGCGCGCACGACTGTTTTCCCGCCAAGTCGGATTTGTAGTGTGTGTCTCCCCCCCCAAAAGAATCTCATGGCGTTTGTCTGATAAGCTTTTATCCTGGCAGTTTTTGAGCCGCCTGGCACCGAGACGCATGCGGAGCCTCGGAGACCTCCTCCATCATTATTCATGAACATCATTATTTTGCAGCCGTCTGCATTCTTTCAATGAAAGTCGTCCCAGCCCCAAACTGCAGGCAGCCTCTGGTATCAGCATGTCGCACTCTCTCTCTTTCTCTCTCTCTGTCTATTTTTTATTTTTTTGGCTTTCACTCCAGAAAATTAAGTATGTGTGAACCATCCTAAAACATGGAGCTGACAGGCATTTGGCTAAGTCTTTCGAACGTTTCATCGTATCTCGCCCCCCTCCCTCCTCCGTATCCCCTCCCGACCCTCTAATTGGTTTAATGTACAGTGAAATAGGGTCGGCTGTTTTCTTTTAAAACTCAAACTGTGGACAGATTCTGCCTTTCTTGCCAAACGGCTGTCAGGTTCAGTTAGCAGCTTAGGTAGACTGAACAAAAAGGATACTTTAAGCTGAAAATCCAATCTGAAGTAGGCTGGGAGTAAAGTGTTCTCTAATAATTAAATGACGCGTGAATTCTTACAGTGGTAAAAGTCAATAGCAGAGGTTAAGGCAGCGGTGGTGTACTTCTCTTCCATTGTTAGTCTCGAACATAATACTTAATGAACACCTTGAGCGAGCACGTCTTCCTGCTGAATTCCGGTCTAAGCCACACAACGACAGCGTTTTTTTTTCCTTTCACACAAGCCAGTGATCTTACCGCTCGTTTCTGGTGAAAGAGCTCGAGGTTGATATTGTCAGGGAGCTGAAATCAACTTGAACTCGGACATCTCGCCGTCAGAGAATCTCGCTAATGAAGTCATCCTGGAGAATTCACAGCGTGTCAACACGAGGTACTTGAGTACCCCCTCATGCTGGCTAGTTATTTACTATGTGCCAAAGCTGTCCGAGTCATTATTACCAGAGCATTCCAAATAGCAAAAGAAAACATATGAATAATTTAATTTTAGTTCTCGTGTTTTTTCATTTTTTTATTTTACCAGATTTAATGGCTGTCCACTATCTCTAATTCAAATAAAAACATAGTATCAACTGGACACTGAATTAAAATATCTTATACTAAATGTTTTTTACATCTGACATTTGGTATACTTGCACAAATTTTCACTAATTTCCAGAGTAGTCAACATAACTTTGTTTATCATGCCTTTTTTTCCCATTTTGCAACGTGAAGAAGGGCCTTAGATATACTAATGGTTCATTTTGTGAGCTGGATATGTTGAAAAATAAGCAACGTTCTGACTTCCATTTCGGTTTGTGTATGCATCTAGGCATAAGTAAGGTTGCTATTGAAAATTGGGTTGCCATGTTAAAATCCAAGATGGCCACCACCACTTATAGATAAATATATAAGTTTGTGTAAACCGGCCACCCCATTTATTTGAGGAAACTAAACTTTTAAGTAAAACAAAAACTAGAAAACAGTATATTTATATTTGGCCACTTCCTGGCTCAGCCGTTGCCTACCTGTTGGTGGATAAAATTGCTCCCTCTGGTTGCCAGCATACGTCCCTCTGCACCGCCTCGGACAGTGAATTATCACCACAATAAGGTGAATATATTCTCCCTCCAAATCTTTATCAGCAAAGATGTAATGTAAAACTCTTTCCCTTGTGAAAAACTTTCTCTAAACTCAGTTTCAGTCGATCGGAAACACACAGGAACATATCCGTGCAGCTAAACACCATCACCAGCTTTTCTGAGTGTCTGTCTCGATGCTTCAGTTCTTGGAATCAAACTCTATGAACACTAAAGAATGTAAATTTCGGATGCCCTGTTCATTTCCAGTCGAGAAAAAGACCCACAGCGATGTGGGGACATCTGTGTCCCGCTTGTTTTCTTTTTTTTTCAGCTCCTGCTTCAGAGTCGGTGCTGGGAGAGAATCTTTCTATAAATATTGACCCAAAAGACTAGGATTTAAAATCTGTGTAGGATTATTTTTTTAAATTCAGTCTTAAACTTTTGGTTTTGAACCACCATTTAGTTGGTGAGACTTTAAAATCCAAAATCATGGTTGAGGTCAAATTAAACAATTATTATTTTTACATGACTCCAAGAGATCGTCTAAATAGTATATGTTGCTTTTTGCAATCATCAGAATCTCTGACATAATGAGGGTGACAACAGCTAATTTGATTGTTAACATTTGAAACAGGAGAGAAAAAAGAAAAGTTCCCCATTAACTTTGACCAGTAGCTGCATAACAAAGCGATTGTTCAAGGTCCTCCGGGCCATTTCAAAGTAAAAGCTTTAAAAGAAAAGTTCAAAATCCTATTCTAAAAGCAGTTGGTACGTCCAGGTATAATCTGTGTACTGCTCCCAAACGATGGAGCAAAGTGATTAAGAGCTTTGTAGGAGGGGGATTTTATTTCTTTTTTCTGGATTTTAGAGGAAGGCACTAAAGAGGCTTAAACGGAAAAAAAATATGGTATCTCTTGCCAGTTATGATCAGTATCTTGTTGTAATATAATGGATAAGCTCAAGGCTTTCAGATAATTACTGGGACAACCTAATAAGGAATTATAGAAGTCCAATCTGGAAGTAATTTCATAATTTATTTGCTTATTAAACTATTTGCTAACCTGTTAGCATGAAAGGTCAAAGGTGAAGACATCAAATGTTTGACTGAGCAACCTGAAGCTGTTATTTGTTGTTTTGTTTTAGATTGTTTATGTTGTTCTTTATCCATCCTAAAGTTTCTGAGAATGACTTATACATGACTCTATACAAAGCTGCAACTATTGCTAACCCGTTAGCCTCAAGCAAAGACAAAAAGGCAAATCGAGTCAGCTAACTTGTCCTTTACTCAAAAACCAGACATTCCCCCCCTCCCACCACCAACCTAAACTTTCATCCTATATCAACACTGACAAAAAGGATCAGTCCTACACTCTTGCTATGACCTGAAAAATAAATGACACATCTGAAACGTTGTTGGATTTGCTAAAGTAGTTACTGCTAAAACTACTGCTAACATGCTAGCCTCGAGGAGTGACGAAAAGAAGGCAAAGACACGAGGTTAGCCAACTTCAGTTTCACTAAACGACCCTGCACTTTATCCTTTTCCTCTTTATCAGACCTAGAGTTTCAACTTAAGCAAAGGCACACAAAGGTGACTTCACTTGGAGCTATTAATCTAACGTGGCACCTTGTCCTCTAATGCGGAAAGACACAATTTATACGTTTACATAGGCTACGCGTTGGGCTTTCCTAACATGAGTTTGCAAACTTAAGATGCGCACAGAAAATGGAGTTTTCTATCACAACTGATAAAAAAAACACAGCTGCTGTCAGGATACTGGGTATTATTAATCAAAGCTTCATTGCTTTTTGAACTATTTTAAAACTCTAAATTACCAGGGGGCTCAGGCTGTCATGCGCCACATTTTTTTTTTAGCACTGAATAAGTCCTTGTCTTTGGGGCAAAGTCAGATTTGTTTTAAATTTTATTTTGTGTGTTGCTAATAGCTTCTAAGTTATCTTGTTTTCATACAGTTCACATTATGTCCAGTCCATTCTTTGGTCATCAGTAAAAGGCAGAGGTATACATTAAACTCTCTTTAAAGCCATCCCTCGAGGCTTCGCTCTTCCTCCACACAGACTCTGCAGACAGCCGAGGGCCTGGCTAATTCCTGTCCAGTCCGATTGGGAGGAGACCAGGAGGGACTGGCCTACATAACCATAATGAGCTGCACACGTAGACAGTGAGCAAACACCGCCAGACACAGGGCTATGTTAATAGGGAAGGGAGTGAAAACCTACCACAAAGTTCTGTGCGTTGGACCGGCTTGTTATACGGTATCGATGGGCATTTTCGTAATGAACTTTGAGAGGTCTGACAGTGAAGGAATTAGGAAAGTTTCACTGCCCTTAAGGTATATTTAAGGGCAGTAATGAGGATCTGCATGGCTTCAAGACTACCTCATGATTTTGACTTACCATAATGGAATGAATTCCACATGTGGAATAAATGAGAGGTACATAGTAACAAAAGTATTAAATCAATTTAATAATTAATTATGGTACGTATGAGGGGTCTAAAACGCTACTTTGGGGATAACTCTAGCTGAAGATACTGCCAAATTGTTTCCTAGCTTTTAATTAGCTTCATATCAATGATAACTTTTAACAAGCTCTTATGCGTTCCCTTCTAATACCAGATAATAAAAAGCTGAATGACATATGTATATATCTGTTTTCTACAGTACCAGTCAACTGTTTTCTGATACATTTATTTAAAATATTGAAGTGCACCTAGTTTTTTCGGTGTTTCAAAACATGGAGGTCCAAAACTGACAAACAGCACTTCATTTTTTCCTCATCCATAACAACTGAAAGCTTAATTTCAAGGACGTTTGAGGATTTTTTAAAAACAGACATTTTGCGCTGCATTTGCACCTCCCACTTGCACACAAATGGAGTTTTTGGAAAGAAAAAGGAACACACTATGCCTAATAACACTTTCCAAAGAAGAGACTTTTAAAACCTCAGGACATGCCTGTTGGAGCTGTATAAACAAGAGGTACGGTGCTTCACTTTGTGTTCACTTTGTGTTCAAGAAACCAAAACAAATATTGAGTTGTTGTTATAGGGCTTTTTTGTAGGTTTGTCTCACTTTATCATAAACCTGTCTTTATCAAAACCCCTTTTCCACGTTCTCGACTCGGCCCTACGTGGGTCATCTCGGCACAGGTTCATAATCTTCCCACTGGGTGTTCCTGCCCAATTCCAGCTTGATTCTTAGATGCTACTCTGCTGAGGTTTCAAGCGTGTTGAGTTGAGCTGAAGGTTTGACGTCAGCAGAATGCAGGCCATTGATTGGCCAGAGAGCAACATCAACCATGAGAGCGTCTCCTTCACAGCAAACCCACTATTTATAAAACCTCACAACCGCAGCCTTTGTTTTGGTTATTAACTACTTTAAAAAGTATATGATATATCCTTTAAAATGGCCACATGTAAACCAAGCGGTACTATAAGGAAGTGTAGACCTTTCCAGGCTTTTTTGGCTGACAACAGAATTCAGATGGAGCTAGACCAAATGGACTCGATTTACGGGCTCCACCTGGCGGAGAGTAAGGGACCTTGACTTTACCTGGGCGTTTATGCAAACCTTGGCAGAGAACAGTGAGTGTTTTGTGACTTTATTTTACGTATTAACCTTTTGGTGGTAAGTTTCGGGCGTATTTTGGTCAGTCGTTAACGTGGGCGTCCTCGCCACCTAGTGGCACAGCATGAGTATTTCAGAGTTGTTACTGCCACTATGGGGGTTAGGTTTTTCAGAAGTGTTGGTTGGTTTGTCTGTTCGTTCATTTTTAAGTACACTTATGAAGAGATTTTGATTAAATTTTCAGGCAATGTTGGGCGTTGTCACACAAAATGGATTAAATTTTGGTGGCGATCCGGATCAGACGATTTTTTATTGACGCTATGGCCTTGGATGTTTGCGCTCTCCAAGTGCTTCTAGTCGGAATGTGTCGATTAAGAAAAAATATTTACTGAAAAAAATCAAAAAAAATCTAGGAGTCGTGCAAACAGGGCCTAGCCTCAATCTAATTCAAACCCTAAAACAAAGTTTAGACAATGACATTACCCTTTACAGTCATGACTATTAGCATCTTATTTCCTACAAAAGTGCCGGACCTCAGAATATATTGGCCTCCTAGCTTTTAGATCCCTCTGATGCAGTAAAACAAGTTCACACAAAGACAAGCAGCACTGGTGTTAATCTGAGCGCACACACGGTCCATTAGCTGTTTTGAAGCTGTAATAAAATTCCTATACATAATTCATATCCCTGCGCTTTCATCGACTGTATTGGTGTAAAGGTGGGGCAGCTTGAAGTTAACTGCATATCAAATGGAAAAAAAAGCTATTAAAGCAAGATAAAGATAAAGATTGGTTTATTTATCTATTAGCCTACGTATATTATAAGGAAAATTAACTGCAACAAAAAGGAAAAAATGTTTCATAATTCAGAGTTTTTATTTTAAAAAAAGCCTTTCTTGAATGATTAAACATCTTTTCTGCTTTTTCCAATTAACACCATCACACCTCTGCTAAGACGTTTTCTATTTCTGTCCTGGTAATTGTTCTGTTTTACAGTCTATTTGTGGTTACTGTACGACTCCCTGCCTCCTGTTTCTTCCCTTTCTTCCACCTATTTGAAGGTTTGTGCAGCTTTATGTAAATGACACTTTGATGAAAAGACAAAACTGCCACGATTCCACCCTTTTTGTCGGCAGCTTCACTTTGTTCTCGCGGCTGATCTCGCAATCCTGCAAAGGTGGCATGATGTCGTGCGCGAACCAAAATCAAACCCGACGGCTGCCTCATTCATTTGCAGCCCGTGTTTGTTCCGGAACTTAGGAACAATGGCCCCGTTGCATTCTTGCATCTCCGGTAAGAACCTTAAATGCATGCTGGAAATAAATAAATAAATAAAATTGCGGCATCACCCCCCCGAGGCTTCTCTCTCTCTCTCTCTTTCTGATGTACACCACAGACAACGGTCGTACATAAAGAACCCTTCTTATCTCATTTGAGCAGTCGCTTTAGGTATTTCGGCAAACTCCGAGGGGGCAGAATTATAAATCACTATGAAGCGAGATTGCAATCAGCGAGCATTGTTGCAAAGAAGACTAATGAAACCACCCACCCTGGTAAATGACCTGCAGATCAGGTGCGATACAGGCTCCCCGCAGTTGCAGAGATGCGATACACTGGATCCCTCACACGCGTGGACGCCCGCGATGCACGACGAGCTGGCCCGAGCCAGATAAGGCCACAAAGGCAAACGAATAAGGCCTCCTTTGTCTGTTTGTTCCATTATGGCGACACGAGCCTAATTCAGGTTTGTTTTTTTATGTTGTTGTTTTTTTGTTTAAAACAGCTCACAGAGGGAACTTTAATTCGTACCCTTCGATCCATTTAAAGAAAGCTGGAGCTCCCCATGGTAATGCACGTTTAATTGTTTAAAAAAAATACATGCTACAACCTTTTCTTTCGGAATAAATTAACATGCCGACGATTGTTGCCTGGTACTTCCAAAGACCTGGAAATGATCAAAGAGAGTGAGTTTGTTTGAAGAGGGAAAGCATTCAGCATATTTTAGGTTAACAAGAACTGAGTTTCTCTCTACAGCAGTTGGCTAGTGTCATCATTGCAACCGCCCACCCCTTGTCAAATGTGAAATGTCTATTTTTAGCTTCTCAAAACTCCCCCCCCCCCCTTTTGTGTTCTTGCCATGTGAAGATAACAACGCCCCTTTAAAAAGTGCTATCATTATTATATCGGCCTGCCATGCTAAAGCACCTCATTTATCTCACGCTGCCATGCTGGCTCTGTCAAAACCCTGGAAATATGAAACAAACAAAAAAAACCAAAAATTACAATGTACAGTCATTCTCATGGCAGCTATAGGAATCCTTTCCAACTGTATGGGTTGTGCATACTGTATGTTGCATCCGCTCTACATATAGCGTGGGCTCTACAGCACAATGACTGGCTTTCCCCCACCCCTCCCAACAAAGGCCTAATTTACTTTAAGCTGTGTGTTTGGTTCCTTGTAAAACAATTGAGCAGTTTTTCTGTACAACTGTTACTAACTGTATCAATACAAGGAATGGAAGACAAGCCTAACAAGACCTTCATGCAGTTAGGCCCAGTTCACATGGCGTCGATTTTGAGCGAAACCGTAGTTTTTCTGCTGCGGTTCGGCCGCCCATGTGCACGACAACAGCGCTCGTTTCCTCTGAAACCGAAGCTTTTTGAACCTTGGGTCTCAGAACGGAGGGGAAACTCCCCGCAAGGTTGTGAAAACCAACATGTGAACTGCAGACGGCTGCAGCCGTTAGTTTTTCTGCACTTGCACGAGTAAGGAAGAACTGTAACAATGTGGTGGACCAGAGGGCCCTGTTTGTGTTACCCATCCTTTTCAACATGTCGCAGCAACCCGACCTCATCCTCGGTCCAATCGAATGTTCTTGTTTTCACATCTTTGATGTAACTGTTTACACACGCCTCATTGAAAGCCTGGCATCAGTGTTGCCATATATACGATAATTACCGTTTTTAGAAGATAGTGAATTATTATGTGTATTTATGGTTTCGGCCTGTTTCTGACGATGGCTTGGTTTGACCATTAGACTAACGAACATCGTGACAGTTTTTGCAAAGTGCAAGAATCTGTCGGGATTTGGTTATTGTTTTTGTTTATCTTCATGTTTTCTGTTTTGGTTGTGTTTTCAGGTGTCTTCCTTTGGGTTTAGGGTTTTGTGTTCATGTTCACCTGTGCCTGTCACTTTCCACTCCTCCCCAGTCACTCTTCTTGCATTTCTGCCACGCCCATCCACACCTGCCTCAAGTTCTACTAATTGCTTCACCTGTGTCCACTTACCTCATCACCCTCAGTGTTTAAAAACCGCGTCATCACTTCCACACTCTGCTGGTTCACTGTCGTTTGCTTCATGCCTGTCTCTTGGTTCCCGTCTTGCCTCCTGTTTTGCCGCCGTACCATGCTTGGATTTTGTTATATTTAGTTTTGCTGCCTTGTCAGCTTTTTGTTTTTGGATTATCTTTTATTTTTAATGAATTAGTTTTCTTTCTGAAATGAGTCTGCACTCCGGGTTCGCCTCCTTCCCTACCCTTTACGACAGAATCTTATGCTTCCATTTTCCCTTTAAGCCTTCTCATGTATAAATGCTGGGGCTTAGAATGTCTCACCACCAGTAGGCAAGGCAGGTGAAGTGCCTTGCCCAAGGACACAACGATTGAGACGGGCCGGCAACCCTACTGTTACAGGACAAACCCCTTACCCCCATATCAGGTGCAAAAAAATTACACAGGGTGGGTTTTTCCAGTTTCACTTATTTCTTTCAGCCACGACAATCTTCGAAACACAAACAGTATTTGTGAAATGTGTGCTTCCATCTTCTGCTATGTGTTTACGCATTAAAGCAACCCCTGGACTTTGTGAGAAATTGATGTTTTCAAATTTTCATCTTCATCGCGCAACTTAAAAGACACAAACAGTACAAGTACGTGGGTTTTTCTTTAAAGCGCTCCAAAGAGACAGACATTTAGAAAGACTACATGTCGTAGTCTTGTTGTGCTTCAGTGTTTACTACAGCAATGAAAGCAAATGACCTTCGATTAACTTCGGCTGCCAGCACCGCATCCCAATTGGTCTTCAGCTGGCTCCAAGCCTGAGCTCACACCTTTAAGTCAAAGACCCGATTAACAGGATCACTCTTAAAAGAAACGCCTTCTGAGAGTTCTCGTGTGTGTGTCTGCGTGTGTGCCAGCACTCTTGCGTTTGCGCGCTCAGAAAGGATTAGGATAGATTCTGAATTATGGCAGCTGCCTTCAGAGGACGGCGGAGAGGGTCAGACGCAGAAAGGGAGACTGTGATGGAGAAACGAGAACGCGTCTGGGAGAGAGGAAGACAAAACAACAACAAAAAAAGACAGACTAGATGCCCTTCATTCAGCACTTTCATTGACTTAGCACACCACTGTGGTTGTCACTGACTCTTAAATCACTCGCAGCATTCGTCAAGATCCATTTGCATTGAAGGGGGGGGGTCTTTCTGCCTTGAGCCAGCGATGTTGTTTTAGTTAACCGTCTTGGGATACACAGATCACTCCTTTGTGTAGCTCTTGCTGAAGAACATGCAGCTTCTGAATATCAGTCAGTGCAACTAGAACAAGTGAAAAAAAAAAACTTGGGGTTTTTTGATTAAAAAAATGATCAAGAAATTCTAGTAAAAGAATTAAAAGAGTTTAAAAATAGCATTCAATAAAAGCATAAGCTGCTGATGAAATACTAGCGGACAAGGCAAGTTAATCAAACAGTCCCATAAGAAAAAGGCCTGACAAACATAAAGGTGGCTAAACTCCATTTTATAGATTCTAAATCAGAGACAGAAAGACAAAATGGGCCAATTGTTTTTATTTACTTCCTGGTTGTGAAGAGCCTCCCAAATTGGGAATCATGAAAAGTCTTTCGGTACACAGGCAAAGCTGGAACAGACCATGACAGGCCATCTGTGATCGAACACAGTCACTTTGTATGATTAATGGCCTGCGCACATTACAAATCACTCAAGAGTATTATATTGCTTATTAGCATATTATTATGGGAAGAGCGTGGATCTTGGGTTAATTACTGATAATGAGTCTAATGATGGTGCCTCCTCCGTGCATCTATAGGGCACCGGTAAGTGTGCTTGAAAGCAGTTAGGTAGTAGACCGCAGTCAGCACTAAATGAATTGTAGTCTGCTCCGAGAGAGAGGGCTGTGGCAAAAGGGAGACGCTGGTGTTGTTAGGTTTGCAATTAACCCCTTTCTAACTTCCTGTAAACTTCTGGGAAGAGTTTGCTGCCTTTCAGTCTCTCCTCATCCACTTAGCTCAAGTCAGAAAAGCCAGGCAAAGGGAAAGCTGCGTGCCTGTGAAGTCGGCGCAGAAGCTGCCTACAGCGTGTCCCAGTTCTCTGTGCGCAGCATGGCTCGTTCTCGGAAGATTTATGTTTTTCACCTTAAGCTTGCACTAATAGGAAAACGGGGACCATCAGAGTCACTGTTAGACTTGAGTAAAGCAGAAGCAGACGTTTGAAATCCAAGCCTCATAACGAATTGCGAGTTAGCTCAAGTGGGGGTGGCTTTAAATGCCGCTAAACAACTATATATATATATATATATATATATTGCCTCATGCTAATGCAGTCTATCTCATGCCTGATTTAAGCTTCAAACGCAGCCCTTTGCTGATTTTCAAGACTGTAAGTACATGTAGCACAGCTGCAGACGCTTGCTGATTTGTGTATTTAGGACGCCGAGGCTCCTGGCTGTTTTATTGTTCTGCACGTAGGCAAGATCATGACATTCGCTGACTGCTAATGTCTGCCACTGTGCTCACGTCTTCTGTCTTTCTGCTGCTTTTTTGCGTTGGCGCTCCCTGTGAATGTTTTTGCTTGTTTTTTTTAGTCATTTCAGAAGAGCATTTGGCCTTCAAACATTAGGTTTGACTTAAACAGTTTACAGATTAAATGTTTTAAATACACTAGCAAAGGCGTTTAGACTTGTGAGTTGGGAGAGGTGGGGACAGGATATTCGATAGAGCAGTGTAACTTTTTATTTTGAAAATATTGTTTTTCTTCAATGTCTGTTCCACGTTGGAGCAGGTTCAACTCCTGGTTCGAGTCGTTCTGTGTGCGGTTTGCATGTTTCAGCCCTGCTTTCTCCGGGTGCTTTGGTTTCGTCCCTCTAGGACGTGAACTGGTTAATTGGTAACGCTAAAAATGGCACGGAGTTAGTGAGAGCCTGAATCAATTGGTGACCTGTTCAGGGTGCGCCCCACCTTGACAGCCAATGACGACTGGAGATGGACAGCAGCTCCCCTCGACCCTGCGTGGAAAAGTGGTTGAAGAAAATGGACGAATGGATGTTTCACATTATAACAATACAACATCAGGCTTTTACAATTTGGCTTTGATATAATTTAAAATGTTTACACATTAGCCTCACTTCTTACATTATAAAGCTCCCCCAAAAAATTCACATCATTAAAATATTTCATTGTAATGACGCAATAAAATTCTTTCTTTGTCTTTGGGTTGACCCGTTTTTAGGGGTCACCAGAGCAGATCATCTGCCTCCAAGTCCAAATTCCACACGACGATTAACAGTAAAGAAGGCAGGCATTTTTTTTTTTTAACTTGGGCCCCAACTGATCCAGTAAGGCTGTTGTATGATACATTAAAGCATTCATACAAGCCAATAAGGCTGGCGTATAATCCGATAAAGCAGTTGCACGATTCGGTAAGACTGTTTGTACAATCCGGGAAACCAGTTGAACGATCTGGTGTTTGCCTTTTTTCGCCAAATGCCATTCGTGACTCACCCCTCACCATTAATTCGGGCTCAGGAGTTTAGGTTGTCTCCACCAGTCCAAGAACATGCACGTGAAAGTGAAAAGTATGAATCATTGCGTTGTCGTGAATTAAGCCTTTATAACGTAATTCTCGACGCAACTAAATTCTACACACACGAGAGAGATAGCAGTACTGATATGAACAATAATTTCAGCTATTGTGCTGATGTCTGGCTGTTTAAACATTTGACAATGACAGCATGTTGCTACAAATTACTTGTTAAAAAAAAAAGCTACAACCACTGGAAAATCGATTTAATTCTGTTTTTTTATATATATATTCAAATAACTCTTCAAATATGAAATTAGATCCATAAATAATATTTTAACAAACTAGTTTAATAGAAAAATAATCAATAATATAGAAAAAACTGTTACAGCTATAAACAGCCATTTTTGCAGCAGCGCTGGGACTAGTAGCATTTTTGTTTCTCAAAATAAAATTGTTGAAATGTCCAAATAACTGTTTCCAAATTTTTTTTTTTTTTTTTTTTTGCTCAAAGTCATCACAAAGCAAAAGCTCTTAGTTTACTGGTCCATCCATGTTCCACCCCTCACTTGTGGGTCATGACCAGTGTTGCCAGATGTGATAATTACCGTATTTATAGTTTAAGGTTGTGTACGACATGCAGTATATATTCTTAAAAAGCCAAAATATACGATAGCACAGACTTAATTGTGCACCAAACACCGACATTTTGATCCGACCGGCTAGACCATGTCCTCGCCGGGCGGGAATACCACCCCCTCAGAATCTCAGTCTGACCCATTCCTATGTGCAGCAAATGTGAAGGAATCAGCAAAAACCACCCTAAACTCATTCTGTGCTCCATAGTCACACAGAAATCCTCAACATGAGTTGTGGATAATTGAACAAAGCTCAGTTTATTTTCCAAAACAGCCTCACAAGAATCTAATGCCACAATCTGTTCGTGGAACATGTTGCCGTGTTTGTTTTCACAAGTTTCTCGTATGGAAGTAGCGTCTGTACACGGGGGATGGGGGGGGGGGTAGTTTTCTGCTCCTTTTCGCCAAAGTTTCGAGCCCAACTTTTCTCCCCCAGATTGTTTTTCTAGCGCAGTGAGACGAACGCACAGGGCCAGCCCGTATTTCCCATCTGAAACTCAATGTGAAATCCCCAAGTCGATACACATAAATAACAAACTCTCATCCACCAGAGACGGATCGCCCCCGTAAATGTGGTTCATTGCGTTAAATTATGTAGCATGAACGATGAGTGGATCTGTGTTTCGTCTTAGTAAGATAATGGTAAGAAAGTTGTGTCTTCGCATCTGGAAAGAGCTGTGCTGCAGAAAGTGATATTCTATTGTAGTGTAGTATATTTTCTAGATTTTACCCCTCCTAAGAGGGTCTTTAAATTGTAAGCAAAGTTGCACAATGTGCTGCGCTCAAAGTATGCTTAGGGGACAATGCTCAGCCACTACCACGCCAAATCTTAACTCAAGATCTGCAAATTTGGCTAAGTTACAGCCATTTATGTGTTTTTCGAAGGTCAATCAGCTGTGGTGGCCATCTTGAATTTGGTTTACACCAATAGTTAATTATAGATGTATAACGAGCTATTACTTTCTGAAAGTTTCCTTAAAATCCATCCAGTGGTTCATGAGATATTTTGCTAACAGACAGACATGGTTGACTGCAATAGTTATTGGCACATTTTCAACAAATGTCCCGCGATCAGTCAGCACTTGGAGTATGCATTGGGATTGACTCTCAGCTACTACAGCGCCAAATTCTGGCTCAATATCTGTAAATCTGAACGAGTTAGAGGCATTTTTGTGTTTGCCAAGTTCGCTTAGCTGTGGGAAGCTGTCGAGCTCAAACCTGGCGTGGTAGTAGCTGAGAGTCATGGCCAACATGCATGCTGAGCGCTAACAGATCTTTGTTTAAAACTCCGGCATGTGACGTGGCAGTCAACACGCCTTTCTTCAACAAATGATAATTATTTATTTCTGTGATCTACTTCCTGAATATCTGTTATAGTACCTGTTGATTGTCTGTAGCCGTGATTAATCACGTCATGTGACATAAATAACCCAAAACGTGTCATCTGAGGAACGTGCATCACGTTAAAGCCGACCATTTAGGTCCAATCAGACGAGAAAAGTGAGCGAAGGCGGTATATGAAGAGTCAGTGGTAACCAGGACAAGTGCACACTTTTTAAAACGAAGCTATAGAAAAATAAAAACAAAACAAAAGAAAAACAAAAAATAATTTGTTTGGGCAATCTCACTTTAAAGAACTTAATGACTCTTTAATACCAGCGACGTGTCTGAAAGCTTGGTCAATTAGCCAAGCTTGTAGGACAGCTGACGAGCAGCATTTTACATCAACCCAAACAACGCCGTGCCGGGTTTTATCGCGCTGGCCGCGAGCTCGCGGCTGACCCCACTTTCCAAAGTGCAGCTCATCTTAATTGCCTGGAAAATTATCATCTGCGCCGAGAAGCACGACGGCTCAAAGATTGTCCTAATTCATTCTGTCCCAGCTCGGTGACGGAAGAATAAAAAGCCAAGCAAGAGTAAATGTGTGCTAATTAGTGCACTGAACCTCAGTGTTTTTCACACTCGCCCGTGGCAACGTTTCCTTCTCCTGTAGCAGCCCAAAACAGTTGGGGAAAAAAAAAAATATATATATATATATATAGGTATACCTGTTGTGAATGGCACTCAGCTACTACCACACCAAGTTTTGGCTTGATATGTGTGATGTAAACTGAAGTAGAATCATTTTTGTCAAGGCTACAGTCAGTTAGCTTTGGAGGCCGTCTTAAATTGGGTTGACTCTAAAAGGTAATCGCTTGTACACATACAACCAATCATTACTTTCTGAGAGTTTTGTTGAAATCCATCCAGTGGTTCATGAGATTTTTCGCTAACAGACAAAACGAGATTGACTCCAACAGTTAATGCCAAGGTTTTAGGCAAAGCTGTCAAGTAAGTATTGCTCTCGAAGTGTGGGTTGGAGACAATGCTCAGCTACTATCACATCCAATTTTAGCTCTAGATCTGTAAAACTGACTGGATCATAGCCACTTTTGTGCTTTCCAAGGTCAGTTGGCTGTGGCAGCCATCTTGAATTGGGTTGACTCCAGAATTTAATCACTTGTAGATATGCATCCAGTTATTCCTTTCAAGGAGTTTTATTGAAATCCCTTCAGGTGTTCATGAGATTTTCTGCTAACAGACAAAGAGGGTTGTCTCAGACAATTAATGCCAAAGTTTTGAGCAAAGCCATCACGTAATGCGTTTCACTTGAAGCATGTATTTACTACAATGTCCAGCTACTGCCACTCTAAGCTGTAGCTCAATGTCTTCAAAACTGACAGAGTTAGAGCCATTTTAGGCTTTGATAGGGCTTCATCACTGTGACAGCTATCTTAAATTGGGTCGAACCCCAAAAGTAAATCAGTTGTAGATGTGCACCCAGTGATTATATTCTAAGAGTTTCTTTAAAATCCACCCAGTGGTTCATGAGATATTTTGCTAACGGCACAAACACACAGACACAGGCCAAACATTTTCAGGTATGAGCTCCATACAACACGTGGGGCATCTTCAGATTAAACCTGTTTATTTTCTCGATTAATGGTTCTTTCTTTATCAACTCCTGAGCAACTGTAACAAGAAAACAAAAAAAAGTTGAGATATATATATATATATATATATTTTTTTTGAAACGGTGCCCTAGCCCTTCATCCATAAATTTAAGGCTTGTGCAATGAATAAAATTTATTGCAGACCAGAGGACAAAAAGTAAAAGCACAAATGTCACATAACATTTCACCACATTATCTGCTGGGCAGCCCCGGCAAACATTAATCTTCCGTTGTTCCTCCTACGGTTAATAATGCGATCATTTGCAAAGAAACCAGTGTTCCGATCCTAGCCGTGGCAAATTGACGTCGACTGCATCAATAACAAAACCACTTCTGTGACCAGACGTGAAATGAATCATCGGATGAAGACATCCCATCATTGGTCATGGATTTTACACGCTTACGTTTAATTAGAGGAAGAAAATATGCTTCCAACGTCGGGATCGTTCCAAAAAAAAGGGGGGCGGACTTTTGTGTGATCGATTTAATGAGTTTGTGTCTGATATAACACCAAAATGTTTGGAGATTTATTGCCTCTCCAAATCACAAATGTGTCAAAATGGCTGAACTCTGAATTTTCCACTGGTTTATGAACCAGGGCTTTAATCACGGCAGTAAAGGGGTAGTTCAGATCTTTTGATAAGAGGGTCCGTAAAACGACTGAAAATAGTCCATATCTTAACTGACATATGTAGCTTTTTTGAACGGCCTGGCTTTGAATTGAATACCAACTGGACCGATGAGCTAACAGCTAGTAATTTCAGTGTTTCACTCAATTATTTACTGTCATGATGGGCTTAACTAAACTTTTTACCCACATGCAAGAACACCATGCAGAAGAGAGATGAAAAAGATAATATTTTATTAGCAAAAACACGAACAGAAATGGGTCGAGGTCCGATCCGGGAGCCGGGCTGCTGAGTGTTTAGCGCGCTGGAGAAAACAACAACGGAGATGGTGAGTTTGCGGTCGTCGGGAAAAAGGAAACTTATCTCTTGAATGGCGAGTAGGGAGAGCTTACTTGGTCGGAGTTCTTCTTGGAACGTGGGGAAAGTAGGTGTTGATCCGGGGTCTCCTTTAGTTCCGGGTAGTCCTTCCAGTGGTTAGGGGGTGCGCAAGGGTTCCTCGGTGCGCCGGAGGAAGCTCGGAGGAGGAGCGGCGCAGGATGGCGGACAGGTTGGCAGCGGCTGGGAGCGTCGGAGAAGCAGACGGACTGCCAA
>NC_051436.1:12337922-12395898 GCF_001649575.2 Kryptolebias marmoratus
TGCGACTGTGGTGGAGACGGCTGCAGGTCCGCTGCTAAGGAGTACCGGACGGAGTTTCGCGGGAGAGGACGCTCACCCCAAGGACGGCGTGACGGACGCGACGGCGGTGAATGGCCAACTCCATCGCGGGGGTCCCGTGGAGGATCACCGGATGATTCTGCTAACCGCTTGGGGGGCAGGAGCCCCCAGGGACCGCGCCCCGGCGAGGGACCGCAGAGGAGGAGGGGTGTGAGATTTTTATCCCCCTCACCTCGATCACCTTCTCCTTCCCCAGCTGGACGGAACCAGGGAAACTACCGGTAACTGGTGTTGAGACCCGGACACCAGTTCCTTACCCTGAGGGTCACGATAGACGCTCATCACTTGTGGTTGATGTCGCTTCTATGGACTGCAGTTTGATGGGTGAGTCTAAACGTACATCCTATGTTAGAGGACTGATTGAGGGAGTAGATGTCGCTGTGCTAATTGACTCTGGTTCAAATGTTTCATTGATTTCTGAAGACTTTAAGATGTCAGTCCCTGCATTACGCAAACGTGTACTTAGCACTGACTACATATTTGCTCATGCTGTAAATGGACATCTGTTGGACACACTTGGAACAATGGCCCTGTCAATCTGTTTGGGTGAGATTTATGTTGAGCAGACTGTGCATGTTGTCAGGGGGGCTACACAAAAAGTTCTGTTGGGTCTTGACTTTATGCTTGAATATCAGGCTGTCCTAGATGTACCCCGGGGTTTTGTGTGCCTCAAAGGAATGGACATTCCGTTGTTACATGCTACTGACCTTATCCCAAAATGTTGTAATATCACTATGTCTGCAGATGTCATAGTTCCGCCATACTGTGAGATGGTTGTTCCTGTGCAAGTGGAGACCCACCGGTCCACTGGACCACACCTTGACTCTTACGTGGGGTACCTTGAGCCAGAGACACGTGACAATATGGAGTTGGTGGTTGCACGTACAGTGGCGCCGGTTAAGGAAGGGCTCACTGTCGCGCGGCTGCTTAACCCTACTGACCACGAGCTACGCATGCACTCCGGTTCACACTTAGGGGTTCTGTACCAGGTTGACGATTGTGACATTTTTGAACCTACTGACTGTGTGGACTCCAATCGCCAACATATGACCTTACCTGACCTGACTGACTGCCCCTTGTCCGACGCGCAGAGAGAACAGCTTCACGCCATGCTGCATAAGCATAAGGAGGTGTTCCGTCCTGGGCGTGGATTTTCCAAGGGTGAAGGTATGATCAAACACCGGATTAATACCGGTGATCATTACCCAGTTAAGAAGCGAGCGTACCGTACCTCTCCAGACAAGCGCAGAGAGATGGACAGACAGGTGCAGCAGCTTTTGGCTGACGGCATAATTGAGGAAAGTTGTAGCCCATGGTCCTCCCCTGTGGTTCTGGTTAGAAAAAAGGATAACACGTGGAGGTTCTGTGTGGACTACAGGGGCTTAAATGCTGTTACGGTGAAAGATTCCCACCCCCTTCCGCGGGTGGATGACACCTTGGATGCGTTAGCTGGGGCTACATGGTTCAGTACCTTAGACTTTTCAGATGGCTACTGGCAAGTAGAGGTAGCGGAGGAAGACCGTGAGAAGACGGCCTTCACTACCGGCCATGGCCTGTACCAGTTTAGGTCAATGCCAATGGGTCTTACCAATGCTCCAGCGACCTTCCAAAGAGTCATGGAGCTGGTGCTTAAAGGCCTCCCCTGGCAGATTTGCATGGTATATCTTGATGATATCTTGATTTACAGTAAGTCCTTTAGTGAACACCTAGCAGCTCTGGAGGAAGTGCTTTCGAGGATTGGAGCAGCAGGTCTGCGACTAAAGGCGAAGAAGTGTCAGTTGGCGCGTGATCATGTTGTGTTTTTGGGCCATGTCCTCTCAGCTGAAGGGCTACGGCCTGACCCAAGAAACACATGCAAAGTTAAAAACTGGCCAATTCCGCGTTCGGCGACGGAGGTGCGCGCATTTCTCGGCCTCTGCTCGTATTACAGGAGGTTCGTGAAGAATTTTGCTCAACGAGCCTCACCCCTTGTTCACCTCACGGGCAAAAATGTTCCTTTTCGTTGGACAGCAGAGTGTCATGAGGCTTTTGAGTTCCTACGGGACACTCTTTGTTCTGAACCTGTGATGTGTCACCCTGACTTTACGCAACCTTTTGTGTTGTACACAGATGCGTCCCAAGCCGCAGTCGGGGCAGTACTCACACAGACGGTTGATGGTCTTGAGAGGGTTGTTGCGTATGGGAGTCATGCTCTCACGGCTGCAGAGCGCAGGTGGTCGACATATGACAGAGAATTGTGGGCAATAGTGTGGTCTGTCCGGAACTTTAGGCATTACTTAGGCCTTCAGCCTTTTACCATTGTTACTGATCACAGACCGTTACTTGGTTTAAGGCGGCTCCCTATTGATAATGACCGAACGGGCCGGCGTAGCCGCTGGGCCCTTGAGTTGGACCCATATGATTGGGTGATTTTTCATAAGAGTGGAGTGCATCATACCAACGCTGATGCTTTGTCTCGTTGTCCTGTGGCACCTGTTACCGCGGTGAGTTCAGGAACGCAGACAACAAATCTTTCGGCTAGTGTAGTGTGCACTGTCGAGGCTCCCGTGGAGCCCCCCCAGGAGGTGCCAGACTCTGACACACCTGGTCCTTCTGAGCCTGCTGTGCATGCTGACGTGGTCATGGTCCAGTCCCTGTCCCATGATGGCTCTGACATTAAGCAGCTCCAAGGGGAGGATACAGACGTCAGATGGGTTCTTGACTGGCTTAGAGAGGGCCAGAGGCCTCCGCGGGGGAGGATCAAAGGTGCAAGCCGTGGCGTTAGGATTTTGTGGCATGAGTTTCCCCGTATGACTCTAGTTGATGGGATCGTATGCCGAGTTGTTGCGCTGTCGGATGTGGAACAGACACAGCAGATTGTCATTCCGGCCGTCCTGGTTCCCGAGGTTTTACGCCAGCTGCATGGTGGCCCATTGTCTGCCCACCTTGCAGTTGAACGGACCTTGGCTCGGGCACGCAGTGTGTGCTACTGGCCCAGTATGTATGCCGACATCCGAGCGTGGTGTGACCAGTGTTATGCGTGTCAGAGGCGCAAGTCTTCAGTGCCCCGCCATCAGGCCCCTATGAAGACGTCTTTAGCACAGCGTCCTTTCCAGCGCGTTGCAGCTGACATACTAGAGTTGCCCATTACTTCAAGAGGCAACCGGTATGTGCTGGTTGTTGAAGACTACTTCACAAAGTTTGTAAATCTCTATGCAGTGGCTGATCAGAGAGCCACCACTGTGGCTGAGTGTCTCTTTAATAGGTACATTATGGACCATGGGGTGATGGAGATACTGCACACAGACATGGGCAGACAGTTTGAGTCGGAGGTGATTAGGCAGTTGTGCGGGATGTTGGGGGTGAAGAAAACACACACCACTCCCTACAATCCCAAGTCCGATGGAATGGTAGAGAGGTTTAACAGAACTCTCATTGATCAGCTTGCCAAGATTTTGTTGTCATGTGAGGGTGAGTGGGACTCCTTCCTCTCACAGGTTGCGTTTGCTTACAACACTAGCGTGCACTCCAGTACTGGATTCACGCCTTATTTCCTCACCCATGGAAGAGAGGCCCGTGCCCCGATAGACATGTTACTGGGTCCGCAACTTCAATGTGGTCCAGGGCACGACTCTCCTGATGAGTTTGTTCTCTCTCTGCGTAGGCGTCTGGAGACTGCTTTTCGACAGTGTAGGGACAACAGTGTGACTGCTAGTGACAAACAGAGGACTTTCTATGACAGAGGACAAAAACATGACCCATACGAGGCTGGGGATCTAGTGTGGTTAAATGACCCGACTGAAAGCCGCCGTAAACTGGCTCCCCACTGGAAAGGGCCATACATTGTGCAGCAAAGACTGGACAGGGACGAATCAGTTGGGGTCACCTATGTGATTAGTAGCCCCTTTGGGGAAGAGGCCCCCCTTCAGACTGTACATTACGACCGACTACGACGCTACACTTTACCCACAACCTTCCCACTGACTGGCCCGTCTCGGACTCCACCTGTGTGTTCACCGGCCTCTGAGCCCCCTGATCTTGCCCTATCACCAGCTGTTTCTGTGCCTGCAACCCCTGCCCCCTCACCAGAGCTTGATGTTAGTGCCAGTTTTAGTTCGGAGGGGTCCCCTATGTGTATGAGTACTCCAGTACAGGTTTCTCGTGCTGGACGCCATACCAAACCACCAGCACGTTTTACTAACTATGTGATGAACTGATGTTTTTTTTTGTTTTTCTGTACCTATTTGCGGGTATGTCGTGTTCCCACGGTGTATTACCTACTGTGTGCTTCCTGTTTAGAAGTATTTTGTGAAATGGGGACATTTCCTTTTTGTAAGGGGGGACGACTGTAAGCGTGTGATGTGTTCTGCGCATGCGCTGTTAACTTTGAACCTGTTGCTATTGAGCTGTAAGTTCCCACGGTCAGACGCGGGCTGATATACACTTGTTGTGGAGCTCTTCAATAAACGGAGACGTGTTCCCGTACTCCAAAGATATTTCGCCTCTCTCCTTTGTCCCGGTACCACTAGCTCGAGCCCCTACAGCTCGCCCGTTACAATAGTTTGAAACTTGACAACTTATCACCTGGTTAGCAGCAAACTAGTTTCGCTTATGACAGTTTGAAAACTTGATTTTCGTCACTTTAGAGTGATGTCATAGCGATTTGAGCCCATTATTTGGAAAGGGAAATCCCTGAGCTTCACGATGAAGCCAAAACGTTCTATGAAGGGTTTTTCTGGTGCTACGGCGGTCAGCAAAGCATCATTAAATTAAAAGGAAATTAGAAGTGTTATCACTGGGGTCTTTGGTGTAGCTAAGAATCATAGTTAAAGAAAACAAAAAAAGAAACGTAGTAAAGTAGTATCGTTTCTCTGAAGGGATCTCTGATGGTCATTGATGGGTTTGACTGTTGAGTTTCATCCAGCAAATGGCTGCAAAACCTTTCAGTTCTGATGGTTAACCGCCTAGAAGTGAAAACAGAAAATGCATTACAGTTGTCTAGAAGTTAGCAAGATGAGTTTTGGTGGTCACTGACTAGTCTCCAGTCCATTGTGAGAGAAGCCTACTTGTTTAAGATTAGGAAAACAGGACCACTTGTTTTAGAATCACATTTTTAAGTAAAGACCTGACTGAAATACTCATTTTAATTAAAAAAAAAACTAGCATTTCTTAAAGGAACACACATTACCTGCATGCCAGTTTCAACCAAAGATCTCACACACGCTGTTAGTGCTCAGATTGTGTGATGGGGATGACTTTCAGCTACCACCACACCATATTTTAGGCCATTATCTGTAAAACGGACAGCATCGTAGCTTTTTGAGGCCACCTTGAATCAGTTGACTCCGAACGTAAATCAATTGAAGATGTACATCCAATGCTCATTTTCTGGGGGTTTTATTAAAATCTGCCTAATGGTCTTTGAAATATTTTCCTAACAGACAGACAAACACATACTAACAGACAAGCCGTTACATTATTGCCTGCCTTCCGTGGCAAAATGGTTTAATTAGGCCACAGCATTTCTTCATCTGGCTACATCTGAATTAGTGAAATTTTCTAACGCTGGCCAATCAAAATTGTTTTTTGTTTTTAACTTCCTCTGTGAGCGGTTTATGTTCCGCACCTTATTTATGTCCTACACTCAGTTATTTATCAGCGCCTGGACAAAGAAAAAAAAGTGGCGGTCATTGAATGATGGTAGCCACTTGGCTCAGGCAGGCGTTCGTCTGCAGCACGGCTCGGCTAATGAACTGAGAGTTTAAATCAGGAAAAAAAGCCCGGTTCACCACGCCTTCACCCACGGTTCCTTTCAAAGTCAGTCATCCAGGACGTGCAAAAAAATTCTAATTTGTCCCTAAAATAGCTTCATATAAGATGCCTTGTTTACTGTCCAGTGTGCGAAATACCACATTTCATGTGTTGTTTGATTTAATATCGAGGAGGTCGGCGTGATATCATAATGTGACAGACAGACCCGGGTCATATTTGTTTGGTCTCTTCTGTATGGGGAAATAAACAGTGAGAGGACACGTCTGTATGTGGAGGCAGACGGAGTCAAAAGTAGAAACTAAAGTTGCTTGGGCATCTGAAGTCAGCTCTCATCGGACTGAGATGCTCTCACATTTTATCTTTGCGAACAAGACAGGAAGGCCGTCACAAACCGTTCGGCTGAACTGTGGACACTTCTATCTACAGCAACTTTAGAAGCCTGTAACAGTAATATTTATGTCTTATAGTTTTGGTTATTAGAGGTTCACTAGGAGACAGATAGTAGTTTATAATAGTGCATCCAAAGATTGTATCACACTGCATTTCCTGCAAAGATGCTGAGTGTTGAATGACTTTGGTAAAACTTGCTGGAGAAGCGGAAACTGAGTTGTTAAAACAGTAAACCAGTAGCTAAAAGCTAAAAGTAACTAACCACTAACTAAAAGGAGGAAAGGGGTGGCTAAAAAACTATAAATAACAAAGAGGTAGCTAAAGGCTAAAAGTAACAGAATGGTAACTAAAAGCTAAAAAAAGCAAAACACTAGCTAAAGGTAGCACATTGTTCGCTAGGAAGCTAAAAGTAGCAAAAGGCTGGTTAAAAATTATAAGTATCAAAGAGCTAGTTTAAGGCTAAAAGGAACAGAATGGTAACTAAAAGCTAAAAGTAGCAAAAGGTTAGCTACAAGTATCAGAACCCCAGCTAAAACTTAAAGTAAGGCAAGAAGCTAAAAATAGAGCAAGAATGCAGAAGCAGATTTGAAAAGGGGCTATTTTTGAAGGAATTGACAAGATCAGATTGTATTATATAAGGGAGAAATGGTTCCAAAAGTATAAAAGTTACAAAAATCATAGCACCTATTTCCTTCATGAGCTGAACATTTTGGTATATAGATGGCTGGAACAGCACAAATTACGCAAAACTTGTTAGTTTGCAAATAAAGTATAAAGTACGGAAAAAGAAAAGTAAAAGTGAAAACAACAGTATGACTGCAGACACAGCATTTACACAATAAATCGAAACATTATTACTATAAATGTAACAATAATTCTCACAGTAAACACTGTAGTGGATTCCTGTCCAAATGCTGTAACATTTCCACCAAAGTAATACTGTAATGGTGTATAAAATGGCAACTGCTATGAAATTTTGAGATTTCAGCTGTTTTAAGACAAGCACAGCCACTTAGACTAACTGTCAGTCTGGTCAGAATTAAACTCAGATTCGCCAAACTGAGGCCGTTCAAAAAGCTTTCTACAGTGGGCAAGAAATTAAATGTTCATAACCTTTCCAAAGAACCCCACTTTCCCACTTCGAAAGATTTGCACTTTCCCTTCAATTTCTCTCCTTATATAGGTATGTAATTTAAACAAATGCTGCTGATTGTTTTTATGTGTCTGCATGCTAAGTGATCCTCAGTTTTAACTCACTTCCATTTGCCTCCGGCGGAGCCCAGCTCAATAAAGCTTGTAATTTCCCAACCGCCCACTGTCTCACGTCCCCCCCGCCTCCTCCCCACACCTCCTCCAACCACTCGGCGACAATAACAATCCACCAGGGAAGTGACGTCGGGGGAGGAACGGGGGAACTGCGATTGCAGGGCTGCTCGATAGGTCCGACAGCAAATGGCTTTTTAATGTTTTGCACAATAGCCCAAAACAAAGCCGATTGTTGTCCATAGGCCATTCGAGGCCACTTAAGCTCATTTGATACATGGCTCACAAAGGACTCCAGGTGTCAAAGACACACTGTGCAAGGAAAAACAGGGGTATGGGGGAGGCGAACATGAATTAGGTGGATGGGCGATGGAATTTGCAGGTTGAATTGTGATGGGAGGGGGGAATTGCACAGGGAGCAGTTACGCTGATACAGAATTCCTAAACATAAGCTTGAGTGAGACAATTAGGCCTTAATTAGTTTCACTGATGTACCTGAGGCTACATGTCTGGTTTTACTTCACCTCGTGTACTGACGCCTCACACAGGTGGCAGATTGTCTAGGAGGTAGTTTTGTTTGTTGGCTGTAGTAGCTGATAGCATGCTAATGCGGCAGCTTAAATTGAAACGGTGGATATGGCGAATGTCACAGGTTCACATCAGCCCTGACACATGCTTTGTTGTCATTGGCATGTTGAGCTTTTGCAGATCATAAATTGTACGTATTTTAACACTTTTCTCAGACTTAAGAACAATGCAAAACCAGAATTTTCCTACAGAAATTCCTCCCGTTCCCTCTAGTTTGGGAGGTTATTTGCAGAGGTCAGCTGGTTAATTTACAATGCTTACATTCGTGTAAGTACACAGCTACAGAACATCAACCAGTATTCGATCGTGAACAGGTTATAAAGGATTTTTTAGTACATTCATCTATTCTTATTGTTGTGATAATATTTTAATACATTTCAGAAATGTATTACGTTCCATTGCTTTGGGGGTTTACAGCTAGAAAAAGATGGGCCAAAACTCATTTCACCCAGTTTCTTAACCTTGACGTTGGAAGTCATTCCAGACCGGGGTGGAAAAAATGTTTGCATTTTTATATTTTTATGATCTGAGCCTTCCCTACTTTAAAAATCTTCAAAAAACAACAACAAAGTTTTTGTTTGAATGAAGTCTTTGAATGAAGAACGAAGTCACCTTTGTTCAAACTGTAAATATTTGTATCTCAGCCTTGGTTTTCTTTTATTGTTTGCTTCACTGCAATTGTTTCACAGTAGTCATTACATGGTGCTCATAACGTGGCGGTAATTTTAAACCAGTCGTATTAAGGCCACTGGTGTTCTATGGCAATTTTACTGAGGCAGTGGGTTTACAGCAGTTATTAGCACAGCTGACGTGAACAGTATAGCCCAGGGGTGTCAAACTCCAGACCTCGAGGGCTGCTGTACTGGGAGGTTTAGGTTTTTCTGCTCCAACACACCTGATTCAAATGGTTTAATTACGTCCTCACCAAATCATCAAGCTCTCCAGGAGCATGGCAACAAGTCATCCATTTAAACCAGGTGTTTTAAAGCAAGAACACATCTAAAACCTGCAGGTGAGCAGCCCCCAAGGAATGGACTTCAACACCCTTGGTATAGACACTGGGTCAACAACAGAGATCAGGAGCAGAGTGTAGTCATCCGATACTTACGATCAACTCAGAACATCCCCGGTAATTTGTGGAAACCAACGATTCTTACAGATGAACTCTGTGCCCCATTTAAACCCCGATATTGCATTTTAGCATTCCACCTCGGAAATGTCTGTGTTTGACGAGTGTCGTAGCTCCTGCCACACTTCAGTTGTAGGTTCCTGTTTTCCATCAACAATTGTCTCCCGCTGCTCCTTCAGAACAGACTGGCAGCCCTCTTTAGGACGCATCTTAACCGAGGACCTCGCTTGAATAATATTAATTAAACCTTTCTAACTAATTGTCTGTTACTTTTTGCTGTCAACCAATTATGTTTTACACTCTTGGGGGAGAAGCAGGAGCCCACTGCTCACTGTGAAATTCCAGCTGTCACTGAATTTCAATAAGCATGTATTTAATTAACATACTAGACCGCCGGAGCATATCAATATTTCTTCTTTTTTTTTTTTTCCTTACAGACGAGACAGCAGTGCGTTTGTTCTGCCCACAGCTAAAGATGCCTGGGAGTTGACACAAGATGCAGATGAAGGATCTAGAATACTGTTTGTCTTGCTGTAAAGCCACAGATAGTTTTAAAGTATCTGAGTAGTCTTCTCCATGTCAGAGGAAGTGACGCCTGATCCGGCGGGTACTGATTCGTATAGGTTCGATTGTACGAACCGGCGCAAAGCAGATATTGATGGGAGGTTTTGCTTTCTCTCCAACAGCCGTTTGTCTCGGCATCTGTCTTGTGTTGTTCTTTTATCAAGCGCCGGCTTTGACTGCACAACAGAAATCATCCATCATTAAGATTTACCCTTCCTTCCCCTAATATCTAGCAGACAGCCTAATGCCATAACTCCACGGGCGACAAATGCATTTTAGACCAAGGGGATGGTGTGTATATGTGAGGGTGTGTGTGTGTGTGTGTGTGTGCGCGCGCGCCCTCGCAGTAGCAGGAAGCGCAGAGATGGAGGATATAATAGTGACAGAGAGAGCTAAACTTAAACTCTAGCTGTCATGCCTTAGGCGACTGGCCGAATATTTTTTCCCCACCTTCTCGCTGGGTCAGCAGAAAAAGTGCACAAAGCAGCATCAATTGATTCATCCATGATATCAGGAGGAGGAGAAGGACTATCTCTGTACAGCAAGCCGCCTCCCGTCCCTCCTTTCATTCCACCTGCTTTCTCATAGCGCTGTCACACGTAATGAGGCCAGAGCCGGAGACGGAGCAGAACCAGAGGAGCCGAGACAGGCACTGCGGCAAAAACAACAGCCGCTCCAAGCACGGTGGACCACAATGGAAACGATACATATTTTAGCATAATGCTCCTCCGCTTCCCTTCCGCAGTCCCCCCCCCTCCACTTCTCACAGCAAAGAGGAGCTCTGTGTTATTCAATGATGTGTCTACCGAGCCAGGGGTCCCTGGTGGCCCTGCAAGGTCACGGATTCCTGTGAGGTCACGTGTGTTCCGACTAATGGTTCCCCCCACAGGGATTGTTTTCTAACACAAGGCAGAGCAGGTCTGTTTATCAACAGGTTCAAGGGTTTTTATGTTTTCTGTATGATATATATGTATGTGTATTGAGAAGTCCAGGAGTTCTGATGTAATGGTATGTATTCACACAGATTTGTTGAGTACCATATAGGTCGTGTTGGTAGTTTGTTTTTGAATGTCTCCATCGCCCTTCTTGATCCCCGGTATGTATTCTCCGCAGTTGTCTTACTCATTCTAGTCCTTTACTTTTGTGTTTAGCAGCAGATTCACTCCTGTATTTTCGAATAAACATCTTCTCCGAGATTCTACGCTTGTCCGATTCTGCTGTATTTGTTGACCGACGCAGACTACGGTCAGCCTAATGTAGGTCAATCATGTGACTCAAGCTTCCACGTGGATTTTGGTGGAATCAGACAAGCGCTTCATTTTCACAGAGTGTGGACCCACATATCTGGAAACCTACTGGAGTAAACTCTCAGACTGTACCATTTTATATAGTTCAGGATAACCTTTCATTTCATACGTTACAATAAGTACCTTTTGAACAGACAGTAACCCTACCAGAAGGAGAAGCAGAAAAAAAATAACCACTAAGTATTATATTGTAAGCCTGTACTACGGGCAGACGATAATATTGTATATTATGGTACAATCTAAAGGTAGTATCTCAGAGGGTAGCCACTGTTAGCAGCTAGTTGATGAACAGCACTAGCAAGGAACTCTTCAAAAATGTCTTCTCAATATTTTCAAAATATTTGTGTCACAAACTTTTTCCTTAAAATAGTTACAAAGCTGTTGTGGACGTCTCAAACCCACCTCAAGTTGGTTTCCGTAAACTCATAGCTAGCTCTACTTTTAGCAACAAACACCCAAGGCTACACCCCGGGAAGTACAGGTCTACCTATCTTCATTTCAAAGGTGTACTCTGGCTTTCCAAGGCGGGTATGAGGTAGGCAAAGAAATTATGTGCATGTCCTAGAATACAGTTTTCCAAGCTGTGCCCACAAAAATAGGTCGATTATTTTAAAATATTGGCCATTCAAAACTCATGGCTCGCTGGTTATTTGGTTATAAACACTCAGAACTCAGTAAGACTGCAACGGAAAATGTGTCTATATTTTTCCCAGTTTTGGTCCCCAAATACTCTCCAGCAGTTGCAGCCCAGTAAGATACCACTTTTAGGATGGCTTAACAGTATTAAACGTAAATACTGTACCCTTCTAATTACCACTTGGAAAAAAAAAATTAATACATAGATTGGACACCCATAATCTACATGACATTCCCATTTTTGTAAGATGGAAAATGTTGAGTTTTTTCATCTTTCTACAAAGCTCTTTTTCATCCTAATGTAAACATATGAATGTGTCAATGCCCATGAACGCTCAGCTCGCTTTTGCAGGATGAAACGGAATGAAAATAACTACCTCCTCAGGTCATGTGGCCAGAAACCATGTTTGCCGTCAGCTGGCTGTTTAAGAATTTCCCCCTTTTTAATTTCACAAATAACCAGCTCAGTTGGTTCAGGAAGGGCAGGGCTACCATCCGCAGCCCACCTAAAAGGTGCGTAAACAGATAAGTGGAGACTTGCCAGTGTCAAGACTCCGCTCGTCCAACTAAACACACCGCAACCTTTCAATTTTATGCCACGGAGATGGTAGAAACTCTTCCACATTAAGGCCCATCTGCAGACGGCTGAGGCAGCTATTCCTGTCGCTTTAACATCCCCCTTTTTAACCAACTGAGCTCCACATAGGTTCATTTTAGTGACAAGTGTTATCATGTCAAACTAAGATAAGCAGGGATATTGTAAAAGTGAAGTAATTACCAGAAACACGTGATTAGAATGTCATTTGGATGACAGGGGCTAATTAGAGCCGTCCCTTCTTGTCATCCTTGCTCCAATGACAGTCCATAATGGCAGGGGACTAAAACCCTGTTGTGAACTATGCCTACATTGGAACACACAGATGAGCTGGCCCTCTTGCTAATTTGTGTCACTTCACTCATAATAAGTTTTTAACAGACCTTATATTAAGCTTCGTTCCCACAACGTGCCGCCTTTCTTGTGACCTCCAATCCTTTTTGTCAGCCTTGCTTCAGTGAGCAATGAATCCACAGCTCAGCAACGGCGGTGACAAAGTCACTTTATGTGTCTGCCAAAGAGCGCGGCAACTTTTGTTCTTGTGATGTCTAGGTTCAGACAAACCACACAATGCAGTGATGAGTTGAAAGGCGCAGTCGGGCACAGCGGGGATCCGAGCTCTTGTGACATGGAAAACTTCGCAAATGTTATAAATTCGCCTCCGCTCCGAAGCAAACAATATGAAATCAGTGTTTTTAGAAAATGATGGTTGCCTCCTCCAATCAGTGGAGTTTATTCATATTCTCACGTTTTGTTTTTTTTTTTGCTTTTGTGTACTTGAAGTCTTTTCAGCATAGCACATCAACTTGATTTCATTCTTTCATATCTCTCCATTGAGCGAACCAGATTCACCAAGGCTGTTTATTACTGCTTTTTGTGTTGTGAGTTTGCTTTGTGTTCATCTAATTATTTTTATCTATCGAGATAGACAGATAGTGAGAGTGAAGTTTCTAACTGGATAGAATGCTAACAGTTTGTGAGATTTGTACGCGTCGGGGATCACTCTCAGCTACTACCACACCGAAACTTAACTCAGTATCTATAAAACCAGTTGAGTTATAGCCATCTTTGTGTTTATTAGGGTCAATTAGCTGTGGCGGCCATGTTGAGTTGGGTTGACTCCAAATGTTAATCAACTGTAGATGAACATCCAATGATTACTTTCTGAGAATTTCATTAAAATCCATCCAGCGAGAAACTTTGCTAACAGATAGAGTTGTGAAAAGGATAAAAAAACAGTAGCCATGGGTAAAAGATTCACAAGGGTAGCTAAAAGGAGCAAAAGTACAGCTAAAAGCTAAAATTAGCACAACTATATCTACAACTTTAATAAGCCTGTATCCTGTCACTAAGAGCTAAAGCTACCAAAAATGTAGCTAAATTCTGAAAAATGGTAGACAGTAACTAAAAGCTATCATGAGCAAAACTGTGGCTAAAATCTGAAAATACCTAAACATTAACTAAAAGCTAAAATCAGAAAAAAAGCATAGATAAAACTTTTAATAGGAAAATTGTAATTATAGTTTTAAATTATCTAAACAGTGACTAAAATGTAAGAATTGCATAAGACAAAAGATGAAAACAGGGGAAGTACGCTAAAGCAGATGACAGAGAAAAATGTTTTGGACAGAACTGAAGATAACTCCAAGTATTTCTATGGGGAAAAAATTGTAAATAAAGTTAAATAATTAAAAAAATATAAAATTGCAAATACTAAAACTCAAGGTACGCTGTTCGCAACTTAGCCGAACATTTTGATATGAGCGGTTAAAATGGCACAAAGTACGAGAAGTAGTTTGATTGCAAAAATCGTACAGTCTAGGTTTTATAATGTACTTTTAAGTTTGAAAGTGTAGCACAGGTACTGTCACATGAGGCATTTTTTTTTCCAACTTCAAGCAATACTGATGAGCAAAGGACACACATGAGCAAGGCACTGTACTGGCAACAGCGTGTGAAGAAAGACAGACGGGACGGCTGAGCGCTCGGTGTAATTCAACAGACTCCACAATGAAAACCAATGGTCAGGGGGCATGTTTACCAGCAGGAAGGAATTTGTTTCTGCTGCAGAGTAGTGCCACTCCATAAACTAGCAAAGTGTTCAGAGGAAGAGCTCTAGCTAAAGGGAGCTGTGAAGTATGAAGGGCATTTGAAGTAGAGGTAATATAGCAGTCAGATATGATGCGTTTGCTCCTTTCCGAATACTGAAGTCAAGGTGAAGCTTCCACCTGCTTCCAATTAAACAATGGTGGCAGCAAACAGCTTCTTAGGGTTACTTTCACACCTACTATGTGTCAACAAAGAGTTTTAGTATGTTTAAAGGGATAGTTTCAAAGTGATATTCTGCCAAATAGTTAGCAATATTTACTTTCTTATCAGTCTATACAACAGTCATACAGCACAAAATGGAAAAAAGGGCAAAAGTTGCTATTTAGGCTAGGCTAATGGCTAGCCAAACCGCAATCCTTTTTATATTGTTTTTCAGGTTTATATACAACAAGTCTTTCTCAAAAACATCTACAGAAAGCCACATTAGCTAATAATAAACCTCTACACTTTTACATGACACTGTTAGTTCAAAAACCTGCTTCTCTGATGGTATGGGGGTGCATTAGTGTCTACGGTATGAGCAGCTTACCCTTCTGGAAAGGCATCATCAATGCAGAACAGCATATACAGGTTTTAGAACAACTTACAGCAACTAAACCACTCCCATCCAGATAATGTTGTTTTTGGGGTTTTTTTCAGGAAAGGCTTTGCACATTTCAGAAAGGCAATGCTACCGCTTTGGACTGATAACAGGCACTCATAAGGGGGATCACATGATCAGTTAGCTTTGTTGAGTATAAGTTACCACACCAAATTTTAGCTCGATATTTGCAAAACCAATAGAGTTGTAGCCATTTTGGTGTTAGCTGAGTTCAGTTAACAGTGGAAACCATTTTGAATTGGGGTGATTCCAAAAGTCAGTCAGTGGTAGATGCACAGTCAGAGTTTTAATGAAATGTGTCCAGTGGTTCACGAGATTTATTATTATTATTTTACTTACAAACAGTCAAACACACACAAAGACAAAAACCTTTATGCCTGTATTTTGCTAATTTGTGACAACTTCATTTTCCAGAATTTGATAGAACACTAATTTATTAACTTTTACATTTGCTATCAAATTTTGCATTGGCATTTACGTAGAAATATGTCATTCACAACACAAGTAGCAGCAGCAGCAGCTAGCTGTAGCAATCCCTATGCAGCCTAAGGGAATTACTGCAAGGAAATCTCTATATTTCTACTAAAATAGCCATGTAATGTGAAACTGATGGTAGTGCAAAGGTTTATAAAATAATGTTTCCCTGAAGTGTGATGGGATTTTTGAGATTGTAGTTGCTTTAAGATGGCCGCAGTCCACTTTGGTTTTTGGCTGTCAGCTTGCCAATGCAGTCAGATTTAAACTAATTCTCCTGAGATCATTCAAAGAGCTATCTACAACAGATAAGATCATATTTGTTCATAACGTTCCCACAGAGCCCTCTTCAAGAGATCTGAACTATTTTATCTTAGGTCAGATCAAATGGAAAGCATACTTAATATCTGATATGTATCAGTCCTGAAACAATCTGAGAATAAATAATAAAAAAAACCACCTTGTATTCCACTAACAAGGCTTTCCTGTCAGAAGGAGTTGCGACGGATTGCAACAGGCTGCTTCTGTTTGTTAATTCCAGGAATTCTTTGTTCAGGAGTGATCTGTGTGGTCACGTTAGATGACAGCAGCATCTGTTAGCAGTTTCAACATGGCACCACACATCACGGAACAGCAACAACCCTGAAGCCGCACAAAGGAGTCACTGAACTATTGTACGCCAAGCAGCAAAACAATTAATTACAGCTGGTGTGGTATGATGCGTAAATGAAATAAATTTCCCATCAAATTATCTTGGGATGTATCAGGCAACTGAACTGCAGAGAGGAGCGCTGAGCATCAGCAAGCAAGGGGGGAGAACGGTGGGTACGCTGATTAATTGCACCTATGTTTGAGGCCTTTAAAAGAATACACACAAAGTGAAAAGGGCTGTAAAGGTCTGATTGTACTTTGATTATTGGCGCGGCACACTCCCGCCTTTATTGCTCTCAGATGAAATCAAAGCGGTTGACTGTGTTTTTCGCCCACCTCTGTGTGGGTGTGTTTGCCGGTCGCTTTAGCAAAATATCTCATGAGCCACTGGGCAGATTTAAATGAAACTCTCTGAAGGTAATCTTCGAATGTATATTTACAGCTGATTAACTTTTTGGGGTTAACCCAATTCAAGATGGCTGCCACAGCTGATCGACCATTGCAGACACATGAAAAGTTTCAATTTTATTCTAATCTGAAACTCATGGCGCATAATACTATTTCAAGGTTTGTGTGAATGCTAATTAAGCATTCCAAGTATTGGTTTCCTGTTTTTGTTATATATATATATATATATATATATATATATATTTTGTTATAACAAAATCAGGAAAACAATATTGTGACTGCTTAATTAGGATAGATAGATAGATAGATAGATAGATAGATAGATAGATAGATAGATAGATAGATAGATAGATAGATAGATAGATAGATAGATAGATAGATAGATAGATAGATGGATAGTATTAGTTTTTAGCTTTAACAATTCAGTTTTAGCTTCATAAGCGCATTACAGATGTCATTTAGTACACAGTAGTCCCACTGCATTTTTACACAAAAATCCAGTTTCTCTAATTACTGTAAATTTTGTATTTGCTGCAAAGCTATTGATTTGCACCTCTTGTTTCTTATGCACCACACTGATGTTTCCAAGGGATGTTTCCAATTCAAACTGTGAATAAATGTAACGGTCCTCTACTAAAAAAGTGGTGAGAACAATCTAGTTTCTGTCACTTAAAGAGGCTTAAAGATGTTAAGTTAAACATTTAAATTGGATCAAAAAAGACATAAGGTATAAAAATAACACACAATCCAGGTTTTCTTCCACCCCACCCCCCACCCCCGTTCAACCAAAGAAGAAATGATTGTGTTTTTCCTGCAGATGGGTCCCTTTAGAGGCTCACGTCCCAAAGGGCCATTTTAAGTAGTGTTTGGAGACGAGATGCACAAGAATGTATCCTCAGGGGAAATGTAGCAGGAAGCCCAGAGGACCAACTATACAGCACACACTCTGTAGCTTTGGGAGGGGTTGTGCAAGAGATGTAATTTAATCAACTTAAAGCACACGAAAAGTATATTTACAGCAAGCGGCTGCAAAAGAAAAGATGGGTTGTCATGTATCAATTGGATGTGGATGATGCTGCATTATACAAGGCAGTCACAAAACTTGTTTATCTGTAATATGACAAAACTTTAGCTATGGCATCACAACAGACTGATATATATTTCCTTAAGGTAATCACATTGTATCTACACAGTTCTTATCAATTGTCTTGATAAAATCAAGTAATCCTAAAAATTCAAATGACTTCCAAAGTGAATAAGAAAGTTTTGGTCGCTACATGTAGTCCAAGCAACTAAAGTGCCCCAGTAGAAAGAAAAACTCAAGTGTGATCATTAACATCTTGACTAGTGAAGTTGATTTAGGGATTTCAACATTTTAATATAGAGTTTTTATTTGTTTTTACAAAGGCTTAAATGTAGTTGTCTAAATTGACATCACTAGTTATTACATCGTCATTTTCAATACCAATTATAGGCGTGTCATGCCAGAGGTTGAAACTAAGATCATCCCATGATAAGAAGGGACAACGTTAAATTTTGTTACATTCTGTTCAAACCTTGCAAAGGACATTGAGCACAATCTTATTTGATAATGTAATTTCTTGCAAGAAGTCTTAGTTTTGGCCTAAGTGTTGTTTATGATTCTCAACCACTACCACGCCAAATTTTAGCTCAATGTCTGTGAAATTCCCTGAGTTGAAGCCGTCTTTGTGTTTACTAAGGTTTCTTAAATGAGGTAGCCATGTTCAGTTGGGGTGACTCCAATAAATAATTACTTGTAGATGTACATTCAGTGATTACTTTCTTAGAGTTTCATTTCAATCTATCCACTGGTTCATGAAGTATTTGTCTAACACAGCAGACAAATGAACACACACATACACAGTTATCTTTTGCTTTCACCGATGAACAAGAAAGACCATCTGGTGGATGTTACCAACAAATGTGTTCATGTCTTTGTGTTGGCTTGCCACATGTGTACGTTCACAGTCTTCGGTTGTTGTTTTTGGATCTTTGTCTCATTAGTTTGTCTTCAGCAGTAGAAATGCTGCTTGATCAGACAGAGATCAAGTGACCGACTAAGACAGTACTAAAACATTTATTTACTTTTAGCTTAAAACCCTTTTGGTACTAAGTTTTGGCTCATGGTTCATCTTTTTTTTTTTCTCCCTTGAAGCTCTGTCCAGACAGATTTGTTGCATTTGACTGGATCTGAAAAGACAGTGTTTTCCCGTAAATATCAAAATTCATCCAGCTGTTTCTGTCACACCACCAACAATACCATCACCAGCCAAGCCTGTCTATGCTATCACACCCTCCATGTGAAATGGCATCATGACAGCTAGATGCTACGTGCTTCAGCCTGTGAGTGATTCGTTCTCTGCACCTTTTTCCTATTCTGGTACCGGTTGATATTAGGTTAAATCCTGTTACCTAGTTTTAGCCCTACCCCCAGATCTACCCCTGCCCTATGGCCCTTAACTGTTAATATCAGACAAAGATAACCTGAGTAAATAGAAAATGCAAAAAGGTCTGTAATGCTTTAGAAGTTGCACTAAGGTTATTTGGGACCCCCTGGATGAGTCGTCGATGCGCTCTTGGAGTAATTTGGATCAGCTGGTCCCCCACGGGAAGGTTCACCAGTGTTCTGTGTGTTCTCGGTTTGTGAATAACAACTCTTTTTAGGTGGTTTCTTGATTTTTGGAAGTGTTACTGGTCATCCAGCTTGCTCTGCATTATTTGTTCTAATTAAAAATGATAAGTTAGAGCTAAGCATGGGCTGGTATGAGATTCTGATGGTATGATACCCTTGAACAAAGATACCACAGTTTTACAATGATTAGGTATTAAAACATAATTAAAAATGCTTCACAGTTTATCTGCTTTTTCTTTAAAAAAAAAAAAAAAAGACAGACGTGCAAATACAACAACTACTGCTGCCTAAAGGATATCATATTGCCTGATAATGATTATGTTATCGGCATAATAATTTAGTAAAATTAAATTATAGTTATCTTGGTTTTGATACACAGATATAAACAGGGAGACTCAGAAAACAGAAGCGAACATGTTGACAGTCATCTGGCTGTCACATTTTTTAAATTATCTTTTCTTATTTGTCTTTTTTTAATGAGAGCCAAGAAGGGTAAAAGTCTTATCTGGTCTTTGTATACAAGAGACCTACGAATGCTTCACATTTTGTGATGAAAGCTCTGTAATTGCTTGATTAAAGAACACCTTCTTTTGGCAGAACCTTCTTGTTTTCATCCAAACTGTTCTGCGCTCATGTTTTCTTTGAGCTTTCAGGGTGTTTTAATGTTGTTGAGCTCTTAAATGTCTTCTTTTTTATCTTTTAATGCTCCGGATTGAACCACTCCTGTTCCGGCTATCTCACTATCTTGATGAAGACTCAGGTTTGTTGGTGATAATAATAAAAGCACTCCCAAGCACAGGAATGAACTAAGAATGTTCTCATATTTGTTTGCTACATTCTAAATGATTTGCACTGCTATGCTTTCAGTAAAGCTGACTAAAACAAAGGTTTACATTTTCCATCAGTCCTCAATGCCAACACTGCAACTCATAGTTATCATTCCATTCAATCCTTTCAGAAAGTTCTAGCCTGTAAGCTCCAGGGTAAACACTAATTGAAAATAGTTTATTATCATATTAAAGGGTAGGAATTGCTTTTATGTTGAGGCTTTGTACTCTCTGACCTTATCAGCTGCAACAATAAAGTAAAAGTTTTATGATAAGTTGCTTTTAATCTTCGAAACCACCGTTTTTTAGTGGAGATCAAGGGCATTGGTGAAGCCGAGGAAGCTAAGCAGCAGCTTCTTTTTTTGAGTGTGTGTTGGCATAGAAGCTTACAGCCAACTCTTTATAAGATGTGAAGTGTTCATCTTGACCAGATGTGACATCTTTAGGAACATTTTAACATAAGACTTTCCAATCATTTTAGCTTCCCTGTACCAATTACAGCTGCTGCATAGGTTCACATTCACTGATCATGAGTCATGTTCATTTAAATGATTGGTTTGATCTGTTCTTTGTCCAGGGTGGAGTGATACAACGTATAACATCAATTGCTTTAAAAATAATAGATAGGCACTGAAGTCTGAATTTGTTGTGGACTTTCACTGATCCACACATGCTCAAACATATACATATATTCACCTGAATCTTTTAAGTGATGCGGAGGGTTCTGACTGTTGTATGATTTGACAAGACCGAGGCCTTTTACCTGAAGGAAAGTAAGGAAATTGGGATGTGCGGGAACAAGCCAGGCAGCACCAAATCTGTCATGAACTGAAAACTGTTGGAACACCAGTGTTGCTGTTCCCAGTGAAGCTAGTTTTCCATTACCATAAAATGAGATAAAGGTAAAGTGTTGATGGTGTTGGTCACATGGACGAGTCAAATGCCTTCTGGAGAAAAGCTTTATGGCCAGACAAGACAAAGATTGAGCTATTTCAATATAAGGATGTTTGAAGGAATCAAGGCGAGGCTTTCCAACCCAAGAACTGTACCAGGTGGCAGGCGTGGTGGTGGCAGCATCACGCTGTGGTACTGGTGCATTGCACAAAGGGGATGAAATGATGAGGAAGGAGTTGTCTGTGGTGGAAAAAATTCATCCAGACTCAGACGGAGAATCTCCTTAAAAGTAAAGGTTTATTACCTTGTTGACAAGGAATAGCAAACACACTCTCCAACAGATTGTCTGAGTGCTCTAACTAAACAGAGTAAAACTTATAAATTGCAGGCTGGGACCTCCACCTTGTGTGCAGCCGGCTGATTTAAAGTAAGTGTGGAAAATTACACTAGACACAACACCTGAGACAGAACCAGTTTCACCCAGTCCTGTGGTGTGTAAGGTCTTGCTAAGAAACGCACTGGCACAATTAGACTCCAGCACCTCAGAAAGGAGACACATAGAAAGAACAACAATCCAAGTCTACACAAGCAATAAAAACACAAACACTTTCTTAAAGGTTACATGAGTGCATCAAACGTCATTAAACATTATATTTTACCATAACTGTCCTTCAAACACTTCCGCTTCACCTCAAATCAACAGCTAGACAGTTGAAACTTGGACACAGTTGGGTGTTCCAGCAGGAAAATGATCTGAAACGCACATCAAAATTGGCTTCTGATTGGATAAAGCAGGTTGACATTAAGCTTCTGGGCTGGCTTTTGAAAAGCCCTGACCTCAACCCTGTAGAAGATTTCTGGACTATGCTTAAAAACAAAATCCCATTCAACTTAAATTATTTTGACCAATTCTGTCAATAAGAGTGGTCAAATATCAAACCAAAATTATGCCAGAATCTTGGTAATGGCTACAAAAAACATGTGGACGAGGGGCAACTTGCTAAGGGACCTTGAACCACATTTTGGTGTGACTGTGTATATATATATATTTCCGAGCCTGCATGAATGATTTTGAACCTGTGTTAATTGGAGAAAAGCCAGAAATAAAGCCAAACTTGAGCAAACATTTCTGTTTTTGAAACATCCTTGAAGTTGTTTGCTGTATAATCATTTGACCCTGGAAAGAGGATGGTTCGAATCAGTCATTAAAAGCTTGAAATGAATATGTCATTCATGCCCATCATGAGTGGATGTAAGAAAAACCTCTGTTGGCAACTGTTGTTTTGGTCCTTCAGAAATATTGGTATTACTTTACCTGCATTGATGGATACATGCTTGTCACTCCCTGTGAATATTCCTGATTGGCATTTAGTTTCCATGATGGTCCATGGTTAGTGATGAGCCGCTTATTCTCGGAGCTCAACTGCACAGTGCCTGAAGGCATTCCGTATGCAAACAAACAGTTGACACGGCCGCTCGACAAGGTGCCGTTGGGAATTTCCCCTCAGCGAGCGCGGTAGGAGAAGCTAAAATGGCAGCCTCGTCTGGTGCCATTAAAAAGAAGATACATTCGAGCAGAGAGACGCTACAGATTTCTCTTCAAGTAAAAGATGATTTCCTTGCAGGCCTGTCAGAGGGCAACAACACACTGAATTTAAATATATATATATTTTTAAAAAACAGGCCAAAAGAAAAAAAACACACAAGGAAGACAGAGACCTGTTGTTTGTCTGACGACAGAGCTTTCGCAGATATGGAGCGAAGGAGTGCATAATACCAGATGATGCTTGCCTGACATACCGTTGTCTGTCTGTCGTTGATAAAAGTTGCGAGAGCAGATATTTAAATGTGAAGCTGGGCTGTCGTCCCCCCCTCTACCCCCAAACACACATACACACACACACACACACTCCCCATCAGGATAACTGTCTGATCAGGATTTGCTGGTTGGAATCACATAAAAACAAATCCGAGGGCTTCGGTTGCTCATGAATTACAGCGGCGCATCTTTTTTTTTTTTTTTTCCCTGCTTTGCCGTTTTCTGAGACGCAACAGATCATACTCTAATCCCTCTGTGCTGTCTATGCAAATCACATGTCGTTGGGTTGATATCCATTATCCCTGCTAGGCTCTGGCTGGACATGAAGCTCTCTTGTTGTTTACATCAACTCTGACTCAGAGGACTATCGGTTTTATGCAGCGATGCTGTGTGGGAGTGAGGGAGATACAGTAACAAAAGCATGTGAGTAAACTGGCTTCAATCAGATAGGCTGTATCTTTGTCCTTCGTTGCTCAGTGATGCTGACATTTGTACTACACCATGCGTCTGGTGTGTACTCAACCGAACTCAAGCCTCAATCAAAGCTAAGAAATTACTTGAGCTATCATCTGCAAAATGCAAGAATTCCAGGCTTCAACAAGTTGACTCAAAAACCCTCCCTCTGTAGTCAGTTTGCGTTGCTCCGTCTGAGGGCTCAAATATGATATACATACGAGCTGAGGAGGCTTAAAAAAACATGTCAACAAATAGTATTTGACAAGTTTTGTTCTCAGTCCAGAGGGAGACGGAAAGGACCTGGAAAACGAGAAATGAAATGGATCAAATACAGATGTTCATTTCCTTTGAGGCGTTACGGCTCAGAACTTTTCTTCTCTTGAGTCAAACACAATTTGCTTCCACTTTGATGTAATTCAAGCTGGTAGTAGCATTGTACCGTCTCTGCCGTTTTCTCGCTGAATAGAAGATGCTGTGAGAGAATCACATTGTCACATTTACGGCAGCTTTGTTTGGTGTTGTACGTTTTCCTAGCTT
The DNA here is from genome assembly GCF_001649575.2 of Kryptolebias marmoratus. Taxonomy (NCBI): domain Eukaryota; kingdom Metazoa; phylum Chordata; class Actinopteri; order Cyprinodontiformes; family Rivulidae; genus Kryptolebias; species Kryptolebias marmoratus. Next base: position 12,361,653 of record NC_051436.1, read on the forward strand.
GAGCTTTAACATAAAAAAGGAATTAAATACTATCAACGAATAAATCCATAACTAAACCCTGAGCTTGTAACCTTCCCAGTGCATGTCTGTGGGTGCTGAATTGTCATCTTTTTTTCTCCTAGCCTCTCACTTTTTTTTAAATTTATGGGTTAAAAGTGTTGCCAGGTTTTTATAGTAGGTCTTACAGGGACAGCCTAACAGTATCTGGACCCCTGAATCCTGATGCTTTGCAGTGTCTCTAAAACCCATCAATGTTTTAATTCTGCTTTCGTCAGAAATGAGTAAAAATAAAAATATAGATGAATCTCCAAGCGGCACCAGGAGGTAACAGTAATGCTCTAAACCAGTGGTCCAATCCTGGTCCTCGAGGGCCACTATCCTGTAGGTTTTACTTGTTTCTCTGCTCCAACACACCTGATTTGAATCAATGGGTGATTAATAGACTTCTGCAGAACATGAAGAGGTAATTTAACCAATGAATCAGGTGTGTTGGAGCAGGGAAACAAGTAAAACATGCAGGACTAGGATTGGAGACCCCTGCTCTAAACTGTGTCCTAATCACAAGGGTGAGGTGGTGCCATAGTCAACACAACATCTGGGATGTATCAAGACAAATAAAGATGAGTCTTTCTGTGTTTGATTTTCAAAAGCTGAAGAGGTGTAAAGTGTGGGCTACTGATGAACTGGCAGGAAAAAAAACAAAACCGCTATGTAAAGTCAGACAGCTTCTTTGTCTGCTAAAGACTTAAAGTCTAGGCTCACGTTTGGTTACTCTGTGCCGGTGTTGTGTCAAGTTGCGTTCTCCTCTCTTGGTTCATTTTCCCCTTAACTCTTGTTTGTTTTAAGCAATGGTGTTTGATGTAAAAAGCTAAAAGAAAATATCATATTCTCCTTTTGTTCCTTTTTAGTCCATTGCAGAAAGAGAAACATCTTTTGGAGGCTGGGAGTTTATTATACTTAGATAAGTGGGGGAACTGATGTCGACCCAACACCTATGTTTTTTTTTCATACGCAGGCTTTGTGTAGGCTAATGTATCCATGTTATGTCGGCTCATTTTAAGCACTTTTAATTGTATTTTGGAGACACTAATGCAGCATTTAGATGATCTACAAATAATTGAAACATGACAGGCTGTAATAAATACTTCAAGCCTTGTTTGTTTTCCTGTGACATGATCGACAGAATTCTAATTTGTCTCTTTCCTAATAGGTCCCAGCTTTGTTCTAAAACTGGGTCATACAATCCCAGTGTAAAAAAAAAACAAAAACAACCTGATATTGGCTCATCATGAAGGGCTCAGCTTATGTGTGTGAAATAAATCTGATGACATGAAGGGCATTTACATCAGAGGTGAGCAACTAATTCTCCCAAAGGGCCACATAAAAGAACTGTGGCAGTTGCAGAAGGCCGAACAAACAGGCTAAATTCAATTCTGCTAAATAAAAACTTCATAATTAGATGTACATATATGATATGATGTGATTTTTATTAGCTGCTAAAAGTTGATGTTAAAATAAAAAAAACAGCTGTGAATGAAATGGGAATGTTTTGGCCAACTCTATTCATGAATGTGCACATATTTGTTTTAAAAAACAAACAAACAAACAAACAAACAAAAAAACTTTATTGATTTAGCAGCTTGGGCAGCAAAGCTCCTCATGTGTGTGCCCGCTCTGTATTTCTCTGCCTGCATGGTCAAATAGTACTGATTTAAGCTGTAAAATTTAAAAACATAGTTTTTGAAACTCACCAACTTTTTTTTTTTTTTTTTTAAAAAGCAGATTTGAAGTTCATGTTTTGTTAAAAGCTCTACATTGGATATCAATATTTGTCTTTTAAACATGTGCAGACATGATGTTAACTCCTAAACCTCTAAGAAACTCATGGACTCTTAAATCTGCAGGTGCACTCACAGGCTGCTGACGTAAATGCCACAACACTCGCCTTCAAAATAAAAGCACCACAAATCAATTCCAAATTAATGTATGTGCATTCATGTTTGTTATTTTTGTTTCAAATATATGTAGAGCTTGTTTACTTGTAGCTTTTTTAAAATGCCATTTTAAATATGTTATTTCTCCAACCTCAGTACATGTTTGAAAAACTATTCACTACCAAAAAATAATAAGAATAAAAAAGCCTTTTGTCGTTTTTTTTAAACTGCACTGTAGTTTTTCAATAGCTGTAACTGTTATATCGCATAACCTGAGGTGATAAGATTCACCACTGCAAACAAACATGATCCATAAAATGTACGATAATAAAAGCCTGAAAGTTTTCAAAACTTTCACTCTATTGCTTGTTTTATTTTTTTTTTTAAAAAAAGCACACAACTTAGCTTGCTGAAACAACATTTCTTGTTTTTTTTTCTTGTTTTTTTGTAAGAGTTTGATGGCACGTTGGGGTAGGCAAATGGCAAAACATTCCTTGCCACCAAGTGTGATTGCATTATCCTGTTTTACAGTTGTGTCAAGGCTCTACTCAAGCATAAGCAAAACTGTTGTTGCGTGAGAAAAGGTTTCTCCAAGCCACATGGTAACCTCTGATACCGAGCAGACGCCCGCGCCGGTTCACTGAGCACCAACTCAGATTTTTAGATTACTGCAAGAGAAACAACCCCAAAAGTCAGACGGATCAACAGAAAGAGAAAAATAAAGGACACAAGGAAGTTTGGAGGAATTTATTTATACATACGAATAAGATTTCCCACATACACATATTATTACAAAATTACTCCTGCTCGCTCTGTACGATGCAGATACAGCTGAACAGGAAACGGTGTCTATTTGAAAGGAACAACAAATGTCATACAACCACATCCTAATTTGATAAACCTTACTAAACAAATATTTTTATGATATAGTTTTCTTTAAGAACACACACTGTTATATAATAGACTCAAAATTATTCAGGTTTTTGCCAAGCTTAAAGGGAAAGTTAAGAGGTCTTACAGTGGGGTTCTATGGAGGGTTTATGAAAGATGATGATGTTACTTGTTGTATGGCGCTCATTGAATAGAAGTAGAGTTTAATTTTAACCGGATCGATGAGCGAATGTGAAGCTCCAGCATGTTTCAAGTCTGTTTTTCCTCTAGGTGGAGCTGTGGCTGGTTTTTCTCTCTCTTCTACACTTTTTTTTTTTTTGTGGCAATTCACATCCTACTCCACCTATCTTACATGAGTCTAAATACCCATTAGATCTTCTACTACTTAAAATCAGCTTGTAGCACAACTTAATGACGGTTCATGCTGTTAAACGGGTGATGGTCGACAGCCACCCTCTCGTGATTAATACCGTGAATTCTTGAGCTCAAGTTATTTTTGTTCTAACCTCATTTATGTCTCCCCCCCCCCCATTGTGCACTCTCATGCTCAGGTCTGAGTCAAACACCTCTGTGGCGAGCATTACATACTTGCTAAGAAATGCGCACCTACCTGCCTGACCCACTCTCCACTGCCCCTCCTCGAAACCTGCAAAGGAAACAAATACCAGCAAGACAAACTCCTTCAATTATATTATCATGTATGAATTAAACACAAGAATTGCTCAATGCTTCTCTCTCTTCCAGTGAAAATGAGTTCGGATCAGACCTCTTTCATTTAGTCACAATTGTTCGGTAAATATTGCAAATAAAGCCTTTAAACTTTTTCCTTGTGTCGGTTCGTGGGTCCAGCTCTTAAGAGAGTATTTACTGCGTTCAAAATGACAGCTAACGGTGAGTCCAAGAGGAGCCACAACAAAAGTGGGTTGCTGCCATCTGTAAACAACTTCTTTTACAAGAATTAATTGAATTTCAGGCGAATGCAATTTTACACTGACATCATTTTCACATTACATGGTTTGTCTGGCAGAAATAATTTGATGTTCCTGTCGGAGGTGCCCCTGGCTGCACCTAAAGTTGGCTAGCTGCTGCTGTTCTTTGCACTTGCTAATAAACATAGATTTTTTTTTTGTAAAAAACAAACAAATGTAATGTGAAACTGACAGTGCTGTAAAGATTTATAAGACAGTGTTCGATGTGAAACGCTACAAAAACCTTGACTGGAGTTGATCACATTTCACCTCATGTTTCAAGATTTTTTCTTGCCTCCATTTTGAGACTTGTGTTGAAAATGCACAAATAACCCAATCCCTCGAGAGGCCTTCATTATTGCCACATTTAGAAGCTGTCAAGTCTATGTCACTCCTCAGAGTGTGACCCGTTATTAATGTTTAATAGATCACCTCCTATACAAGATTTATATCCTCTTACTGAATTATAACATTTGCATTAAAGGTCAAGAGCCATTAAGCTGCCACCTTGGATTTATGTTTGTGATCCAAATGAATGGATTTGCTATCATAAAAGGGATTTTATGACTTGATTGTTTTGTGCAAGGTTGGCGTTGTCAGGCATTTGTAGATCAAAAAAGAACATGTTTTCCTTTGCGGAAACCTTCTGATTTGCAGTAAATGCAATTGATGTTTATTACTTTGTAGATGAGTTACTGGCGTATTCTCAAATCCAAGTTGTTTTTTTTTTTTTCTTTTCCCCCAATCCCCATTTCCACAGCTCATCTCTGCAGCTCAGCCATCAATCACTGGCAGCTCTTCTCCTTCTTCTCCTGCTCGACGCCTGGCTCTGTGAGTCAGCCTGGATTTCTCAGAGAGTGAGAAACTCATATTCTGCGGGGCCGTCAACACCAAAAATGTTTACTCTGCTTTTGCTTTATATTTTAAACACTTCGGGATAGTGGTGGTCAACTCAATTAGCGAAAGTATTCCTTAAATCCTGTGTCTGCAATTTGCAGTTTCTCCTTTGAAACTATAATAAGTCATGTTGAGAAATTTCTATGCTGATCGAGTAATTTTTATTCGGACTGTTTATTATCTCTTATGCATGGTTAAAAAAAAAACAGCACTGCATGCCTGCTCTAAGTGAAAAGTGATGAAAAATGATGCAAGGATTGAGATTACTTTTCCTGATTCGAGAGACCATTGGGGGATTTCTCTGGGGAGCCTGATGAGAAGCTATGCTAAAATCTAATAAGAAAGCCCCCAGTCTAATACCCGCTCGGTCCGAAATTGCTGAATAGGAATGAAAATCATTTGTAAGACTGTGTCTCCCTCAGCCACTTCCCACTTTTATTCCTTCAAAGTGGTCAGCATTTTCCTTTAAGCATGTCAAATCTGTATGAGGACATTATTCGTCCTTCCGAGTCCATACTTTTCAACAGAAGCGGCTTAAACGCCTGGTTAGGCAGCCGGAGAATTTCTCAGAAGATAACCATCATGTCTGCTAGTTGGGACTGGATGGGGAGCTTAGATGACATTAATAAGTGCCCACACTATGGCTCTCTCTTGTTCGGTTGCTGTTAATGAAGTCCCTGATGATACACAAGAAACAAGAAAGGGCCTGATGAAGAAAACAGGAATAAAACATTGCTGTGGTAACAGTAGACAATCATTATTTGAGGTATCTAATTGACATAATTGGCGTTCTTTCAATTATTCTAACTGGCTTTGGCTTAAATATTCAAACTGCCTTATGTAACATTATCACAGTCTGACTGCACCAATAAAGAATTACCACAGTGGGAGGTGAACCTTGAAACAAAGCATGAACAGAAAAACTATGAACCTAAGGAAGCTTGAAAGTCAATTTAAAAGACCAATGAAATCACACATTAGATGAGTTTGTCTTCTTAGGAAATAGTAGCACTCCTATGTTTTGCATTGTGGGAAACTGTCCCTAAAATAATTTAGTAAAATCTTATTATGTTTAAGGTCCAATCCTATTTCCTAGCCCCCCCATCCTTACCCACACCCCAACCCCTTGGTCATTATTGCAGTCACATAGCTTAGGAGGTACAGTATCTCTCTGTGACATGGGATATTCCTTTAGGAAGTTAAGACGAAGTCTGTTGTCACCGGTTGCTTCTATGTAAACATACACCATGTTAACATGCTCATAGATAGTCTTTAAAAATAGTTATGGAACCTACAGCATACTTTGGTACATAACATTGTTTTTATTGCCAATTTATCAATAAATGATACGAAACGTAGTACATCAGAGTATGTTAAATTGGACATTACAGTGTCCAGTTTAGAGGATTTAATGCAAGATTCTGCTCAAGATAGCACCTGTACAAAACCCGTCATAAGTTTGGCAATGAACATAGATGTGGTCAAGAAGGGCAAAATTTCCAACTTTCCAATTCCAACCATTGTCACCTTTTCATCACGTTTCCTGCTGACAGTCTTGTAGCCCAGTCCAGCCTTGTGCAGATCTACCATCTTGTCCTTGGCATTGTTTAACAGCTTTTTGGCATGTTTCAAAAGTAGTTTAATACACCAAAATCTTTAGTTGATGAGACAAGATTTCTTATCAAATGCTAACAGATCCATTAGCTAATAGTGGCTGTTTATCAGGTTGAGCAGTTTGAAAACAAAGTTCAAGAGGCAAGCTTAATGTTTGGTTTGGTTTGGACATGTGCAGGAGAGGAATAGTAGCTATATAGGACAAAGGATGTTGAAAATGGAGCTGCCAGTGAAAAAGAAAAAGAGGAAGACTACAGTAGGTTCTTGGATGTAGGGAAGGAAGATAGCAGAGGGTTGGTGTGACAGAGGAGAATAGATAGGATGAATTTAGGGCAAAAAAAAAGAAGAAATAGTTACTGTCAGTTACAACTCTGAAACAGGTGTGTAGTGTAAAAGTAAATCTGAAGTTGTGGTGGAGGAGACTTTCTTTAAAAGGGAACCCTGAGTGAAGATCTGCCAATGCGTCTTTGAAGGACATGCCAAGGACGGAGAGGGAGCCGCCAGCGGTGAGGGCGATCCTCAAACAAACGCCTTCACCAGTGAGGGGATTAAGCCTCGGGCTTTGAGAGTCAGAGTGGGATTGAACTGTGCTGCTCTGTTGAAAACACAGCGAAGCGCTCCTTTTATTTTTCCAGAGACTTCCAGACGCCTCAGATTGGACTGAGTGTATGAAGGAGAGAGAGAGAGAGAGAAAGAAGAAAAAAAGAATATATATATATATATATATATCCCTTTTTGCTGAAGTTGTTTGCAAGAAGGCTGCCGTGCTTCCACTAAGGTGCAAATATTTGTATCAAGAGGAGAATCTCCATCCCGTGTCACAGCTTCGCCTGGAAGACGTTGGGATTTCCATTGATCTCCCAGCGGTTCAAGCAAATAACTGAGAGCAAGAGCAGCCCATAGGCAGAAGAGTAAAAATCATGTGATAGAAGAGTGAGAGCGAACACTTGGTAAAACAATTCATTTCTTTTGAGTTGATCATCAGTAAAGATGGTGGTTATTGAATTACCTCGTTTAATAGAAAAAGAAAAACACACAACGTAGAGAAACCAGATTAACATAAGCTTCACCTATTTTTCACCTCTTTTTTAGCTCCACTGTAAAGAACCTTGCCACAGTGTAATGTTGTAGGGAAAATTGAATGAACAACCCTCCCCGGGAGACTATAATATCACGGATCCTGAGTGCTTGCTCTCTGTGATGAGCCCTAACAGAAGGCTTGACAGGAGAAAATGATGTGTTGTTCTCTGCTGGGATAACAGTCCAGGTCCCTCACAGACGACTGCTGCTGAGATATGAAGTGTACATAAACCACAGGTTTTTTTTTTTTTAGTTATTTTTTTTTTCTACTTCTCCAGAGTCCACAAGGAATGAGAAACTCGTAAAGCAAAGGAAATGAGTGACAGTGAATGCTGCTGCTGAGAGACCCTGGAGTATCACATATGCATGTGTCTGCGCTATCATTTTCTCAACACATACAAACAGGGAAAAAAAAAAACACTTTTCAAACCAGCTACAAATTTGATACAAACTAGAAATAAAGTACAGCAGAGTACTTTTAATTCACCACAGAGCCAATCTAAATCTGACCCCTACATTTTTTGTCTCAGTCTAATTTAGGGTATGTAGTTACTTAAAGCATGAAAGAAACTGTAACTTTGCATCACATAAAGTGACAAACTATATCAGGACACTAATGATGCGGTACACTTAGCATCCAACCTAAAACCACTGTGGAATAACAAGGGTTGGATGGCTGAGCTAATTAAATTTACCAATTAATTAATTCACCACTGCAAGGCTTGGTATTTCTCAATGTCTGCTTTGGGAGAGTTAAGCCCATATCTCCCTGGGCTGCGATGGTGGCGACAAATTGCAAACGTCCTTTGCAAGGGAGTTTCCATTTCTCTAAACGGTTGCAAGGGTTCGCGGTTTCCTCTCATGAACTGGATGGCCTCAAAATCTCGTTGCAGGACTACTGAACATATTAACATTTGAGAGACAAATTTCCTCTCAAAACAGTCACACAGTTGTCACTTGTATCTAGAACCCATCTCAAATACTTCTCAAGTTAGTTTCTGTTAGACCAAGAAATACGAGACAATCTTTGTGTCTCCAGCCCAGTGAAATAAAAGTGTATGCAAATTAAACCTATGGAGAGACTGAGGGCTCAGTCCACAAATATTTATAAAATCCACTTTATTTGCTGCCTTTGCAAATCCCGTCCACATGCAAACAACAATTTTTCTTTTGTGAAAAATGCTTTCCAAAGTGGAGATTTTCAGAAAATGTTCTTTTGTCTGGGCTTTTCCACATTTGTCAGGCTATGTCCAAATCTTTTCACCATTAAAGTTTTATGGTGTGCTGCAAAGGTTCATTATTAGAAGAAAAATGTAAATGTGTAAAAAAAAAAGTGCTACACTTGTTTTGAGATCATTTTAACCATTTTAACCATGCCCATGAATGTTCTTCCTTTGTGTGTTGATGTAACATTAGTCTCAGTGCTGGCACATCAAAGGTATTTCAATACTTTTGTTGGAATTTCTACTTCCTGTCAGTGTGGAGGTATATTATTCAAACAGACATAAAACTGTACATTCAAACAATATCTGAAACAATAAAGTCAGGGCTTGAAGAAAGTCCAAACTAAACTCTGTCTGGTCAAATGTTATAACTGTTGAACCCAACCAAGAGCATCTAGATGCACACCACAGAGACAGTCTGCACCAGTAACGTACAATCTCCATCTCCACTGGAAATGCATAATCTCCACTCCCCTCCTACAGCGAAGGGGTTAGGGCTAATGAACAACATAAGGTTTCTCAAAAACTTAATTCTGTGCTGGACAACTTTTCCGTGACTTATTCCACATGACAGTGAGTGGACATCACACGCTTCCAGTGGAGATGTAGATGAAGTTCTTCCATTGGCTGCGAGTGTGTTTCCAGAGGATATTCCTCCCATGGTTTGTGGCTATACTGCTCTTGACCCAAGAGCACTTCAAAACGTCTCTGTAAGAAAGAGCTTACCTGAAGATGGGTTGGGAAAATCAAAACCACTTTCACAGATCATCTTAAGGTAAGACCGGTCAAACGATGAAGAAGAAGGTAGCTGGTGAACGCCAATAAAACAAACACAAGATTAAGTTATCCCCCCAGAAACCTACATTTGGACTCACTGTCAAAAAATGTAAGATTCATGTACAGCCTGTGTTGCTCTCTGTTTTATCGTAACTCTTTGACTACGTCTAAGCCATAACCTTGATGAACTGAACATCAAGGTGTGGCATTGGGAGTTTGTTTTGGACTCTTTGCTCCATTATAACAAAGATAGTCACCTTAAAGCAGCATAGGCCTATATTCACTAGCATTGGGATTTCAAAACCACCACTACAAAACTTGTTGTTAAAGCCACCGTAGGAGTTTAAAATACACCACAATGTTGCAATTGCATTGACCTGTGATTCACTCAAGACGTGTCCTCTGAGCGAATTTCAATGCTGAAAACAAAAATCCGGATCATCTTTATGTTTTTCCGGTTCGAAATTGAGACGTGAAGATGAGTGAAAAGAACTGCAGGGATATGTTTCTTTAAAAAGACGTGGAAGAGGTTTGAATACCATCTGCACTTTAAAGCGTGACTACTACGGTAGTCAAGTGAACCTTCAAAATGCGCTGAGGGCACAATTTTTTTTATTTTTTTAGGAATGCAAGACGACTGAAGTGTCTATGGAAAGCATCGAGTGCACAATTTTGCATTCAGCAGTAAGTATTAAAAAATGTGTTGAAAGTGCTTGATAATAATATATTGAAAGAAACCCAAGGATTCCCTCTTGAGCGAGCACTTGATGACAGTAAAAAGACAGTAAAAAACAGTAAAAAAAACCCTCAGCAGAAACGGGCACTTGGTGGGCGGCTGTCTGCATTGTCTCGTTAAAAACAAGAAGGGAATGGAAAGAGAAAAGCTGTTTTAGTCCAGGGTGTCACGTTATAACAAAAACAGTGAATGCGTTTGTGCGTAACCCAATTATACACTCATGACAGATTAGCAAACATTCACTTCAAACAGAAGCGCACGTTTCAAAGCTGTGTTTGCAAGTAATGTTCTATTAAAGCCCATTTTAGGCTGAACAAGGGCAGAAAAAAACAAAAAAATCAAAAGTTTGAGCTCTGCATTATTGACGTATACAAATCTCCCAACTTGTAAATTGGGCGACATGGGAAAACCCTTGGCAATACATTAGAAGGATGTTCAAAGCCAAAGCATCCCATCGATTTGACCCGTGTGGGCCTCGCAAGGATGAGCCATTAGTATATTCTCAGATGCTGTTTTCAGATTTGTTTGTGTAAACGAGGTCCCACGATGATAGTGTGGTAAACAGATCCAGGAATTTACGGCTATCAGTCTCACACATAGCAAGAAAATGATAACCTGTCCTTGGGCATTTATACTTGTTTTTTTTTTTTCTTTTTCCTTCATGATGATGATCTAAAACACATCGTTTTTTCACTCATATTTTCTTCTACAGTGTGTGAAAGGTACAGCAGCTTTTCTTGAACTTTTCTGTTATGCTCGATGTACTTATGTATTGGCTGACTTTTCTTTTTCATGCCCTATTGGAGCAGAAACTAAACAAGTATTCATTTGAAGAACTCCTGCGATACACCCCAGGATAGACTGCTACATATATGGGGTAAGCCATACAAACAATTTGGGGTTATCTAACAGCAAAACAGTAAAAAAAAAAAATTAGAAACGGGTCATTAAAAAATGTAATTGACTGAGGAAACATTTGTAGAGAAAGTGGCACTTGTTTACTATCTTTATTTTGTCTGACCAAAATCTCACACTTCAGATTTAAAAAGAAAGGTAAAAAAACTAGAAGAAAAAAACAGATGTAATGTTTTAAAAACCATGTTCAAATGTGGTAAAACATAAAGTGAAATGTGTTGGTTTTAGGTAATTTTCATTGCATATGACATGAACCCATGTAAATATTCATGTTAAATTACTAGGTTTACATAGTAAATCCACAAGATCACATTTTTTTCACACGTGAAATAATTTTTTTACAGTAACAAGCACAAGTTTTAGTTCCTAAAGGGAATTTAGTTAGTCGTACAAATTAAAAGGCACTGGAAGTGGGTGATTTTTCTTTCTTTTTTTCCCCCCCATTTCACCAGATAAAAGGCCAATCAAAACTCCGACCATTTAAAGACATGACTTTAACATGTCATTACATTTATTCTAATCCTTTTTCAACTTTGTCAGCAATCTCCTTTTTCTTTTTCTTTTTTATCCTAATGCCCAGCAAGCACTCGAGGAAAAATGAATCCCCCAGATTCTTTTCTTTGAATCTGCCATAGATTCTGCAACACAGTCAAGTCTGTTGACACAGACAACAGTGCCTATTCATCCAAATGCAAGGGCCAAACTGTCCAAGGCGAGGCCAACAATCGCTATGAAAACCAATTCCTATTTGCAGTGTAAGATGTATATTTTTTTTCTTTTTAAAAGGACTGTCTGATCAGCTACATCAAGCAAACAAGACAGATGGAGTTTGCACAGTAAGGAAAACAGATCTTTGCCAGGTATGGTAATTAGGAGAAACAAAACTAGAAAACAAGGTTCAGATGGTGAAAAAAAATAAAATAAAAAAAGAAGTTCTGTTCAGATCTATTTCTATCCTATATGCAGTAATAATTTATTGCCAATATGTATGACGAACTCGAGCTGATTGGTGGAAAACTGGAAGCTTGTATTTCATCATTTTCACATGGAAGATTCATGCATTTTAATTTTTAAGTAAAGTTGTGAGAGAATTTAAGAAAACCAAGAAGATCACCCCATGAGACCGTGCTCAATGTCTGAAAATGCAGAGATATTAGATTTCATAGACAGTGCAGAAAACGTGCCAGCTGTGTGGTGTGTGTGCATGTGTGTGAGTTTCCACACTCTGCTGAGCTTAAAACTGAAGGCTGGATAACAAGGTGAAACATCACTAACTGGACTGCTGCAGCATCTAACAACAAACCTGTGTGAATACAAGAGAAGCGATTATATTTTAATATCAATTTTGTTCTCGTTAGATTTAGACGGCGTCTCCTTGATAAACAAACAGGCTTGTTGCAGACGCAGCTTCAGATGTTTGTCCTGCTATTTCCAAGCCAATTTCCAAAACAGTTGGCATCTATCTGCTTTCTAACAATGTTCCCTGGCACCGCAAAGTCATTTGCAACTGTCTGAGAGCTGGAATAAACAATTGTCTGTTTTTTTGTTTTCTGTTTTTTGTTTTTTTTTTCAGTCTGTTTCATTTTCTTCTCAGAGCGAGCATCTGGAGCTCCTTTTTAGAGAAGATTCAAAAACAAATGAATGCTGTGGCCGTTCCAGGCTTTCAGGAGGTCTCGGAGAGAGAGTTTTCTCTTTTTCTTGTTACATGTCTTTGTATATTGTTAACACTTAAATATAAATTTAAAAAAAAAAAATCATCAGTAGCTGGCGCTAAAAAGAAGAGCATAAAATGTTCGTTCTTTTTTTCTCAAAATTACACGAAGAATCTCTAAAATAAAATGGGAAGAAAAAAATCTTTTACGGTGTACATCCATCAGTCCATCCATTATCTGTTGCTTGTTTTGGGGTCGGGGAGCAGAGGCAGCAGTTTGAGCAGGGACGACCAGACATCTCTACCCACATCCACTTCTTCCAGCTCTGACTTGAGGATTCCAAAGTGTTCCCAGGCCAGCCAAGAGACGTAGTCTCTCCAGCGTGTCCTAGGTCTCCTCCAAGTTGGACATGCCCTGAACACCTCCCTAGGGAACACCTCCAAGAGTCAGATGCTCAAACCGCCTCAACTGGCTCCTCTCGATGTGGAGGAGCAGCGGCTCTACTCTGTCCTTATGGATAACTGAACTTCTCAGTTTCCTCTGCAGGGAGAGCCCAGCTGCCCTGCAGAGGAAACTAACTTTGACTGCCTGCATCTTTGATCTCTGCACCCAGAGTTCATGACCAGAGATGAGGGTAGGAATGTATACCGGCTGATAAACAGAGAGCTTTGCCTTCCAGCTCAGCTCCCTCTTCACCACAACGGACCGGTACAGAGTAAGTAATACTGCAGAAACTGCACCGATCCCTCCGTTGATCTCACACTCCATCCTTCCATTACCCTGAGATACTTCAACTCCTCCACCTGAGGCAGCACCTCACTGCCAACCCGGAGAGAGTAGCCTGTCCTTTTCTGGCTAAGGACAGTGTTCAATTCAGATTAAAGATTACTCCAGTTAAGACACGTTCAATAAAAAAAATATATTGTTTTTATTAAACGCATGTTGCAAATTATAGCACATTTAGAGTCATAATGCAGGTGTTTTTAAATGTGTTACAGGTCTGAAATATGGGAATGAAAAGATGTTTGAGAAAAAATATTTAAGAGATTTGTACAACATGTTGATTACGTTTTTTTTTTTTTTAAGAAAGTTCCTAACCAGTCAAAACAAAGAAAGCAGACGGAAAGTTTACCATGAAAATATTAAGACGGAGGCCTTTCAGCACCCCTTTAAACCAGCGTTCACCAGCAGTGCTGTGACCCCAAATGATGTCTAAGTGAAAAACATTCGCCCACCTAGTTCTTCGTAAATTTCCACAAAATAAAAAAATGTCATACAGAACTGTACCCCCATGAGAGAGGTTATACAGGAACACTCCTTTGAAAACTGCAAATCTTCATCTTTCAGTGATTATTATCAGTAAAATATATATATATATTCCATGAAAGTGTTCCAACTACACAGCGGAGTTTCTGAAAAGTATTAATCCCAGTTTCAACAAAGTTCCAGAGGAATTTAAAAGAAAAAAGAAACATACTTGGCACAGAAAACATTTGCAGAATTTAATAAAGTGAATGAAAGTTTCTGACAGATGAGGGGCTGATTGCCATGTTGTACCTTCTCAACTTTCAGTAGAAAACTAAATTTTTAACATTTTTAAAATTGGATTTCATGTTTTGCTCCTGGGTGAGATAACGAAAAAAAGAAGTGTTCTCTTCTATTCTCAACACGACTCTCCTTTTTTTTGTTGTTGTTTTTTTTCTGATTCACTTTTTACTTATCATCTAAAACCAATCATAGAGTTACCTGATAAAAGGTTGGAATTTGAATAAGCATTGGCCATGCTGGCCTTGTGTCTTGAACTATGATTATGACATGGTCATGAAAACAAGCCAGCCATGCCAGCGTAGGGACTTTGTTGCTATTTTGAGCGACTGTTCTGGCCACTTTAGTGACGCTTTTTCAAAAACGCAACTAGCAACGAAGCTACCAAGACTCTGCCATGAAAGCCTAACATTCTTAAGGCTCCGTCGTGCTCCATAGGACGTCAAGGAGTCAGTTTGCGGCGGTCACATGGTCGCGAGAGGTTCGTTTTTGCACACACCTTCTATCATCCACGAGACACTTCGATCAGAACTCCCGAGAACCTCCGCCCTCCTCCTGTAGCATTAAAACGTTGTTTTTTTTCCCCCACCGGCTTCTCAACTGTACTGTCCTTGTACAGATTTTTGCTTCCCCTTATCAGTTCAAACCCTGCCACTCTGATGGTATGGGGTTGTATTAGTGCCTATGACATGTGCAGTTACACATCTGGGAAAGCACCATCAATGCAGAAAAATATAAACAGGTTTTAGAACAACATATACTTCCATCCAGAAGGGTCTGCGGTAGCTTGGTGGTCAGTGCCGCAGGTTGCAGGTTCGAGCCCAGGTTGTGACAGGAAGGTCATCCGACATAAAACAATTGCCAAATTGTTTGTTCGCTATGGCAACCCCTGAAGAAGGGAGCAGCTGAAGGCACTTACTATATGCTTCCATCCAGCAAAACATCTGGCAAAGAAGACCCAGAGCTGTTGAACAGCTAGAATCCTACATCAGATAAGAATGGGACAACACTTTAAAAGTTTCCTTTTCTTTTTTTTTTTTTTTCCTCAGTAAATGCAAATTTCTTACTTTACACTTTTGATACGTTTATTATGCATCATTGTGAATAAAATACACGTTTGAGATCTGCAGATCATTGCATTCTGTTTTTATTCCCATTTTTACAGCATTCCAACTTTTTTACAGAATCGAGGTTCTAATATTTTCACAGCAGGGACTCTGTGAGACTCTTCACATATTTAGAAAAACAAAAAACTGAGAGCACTGAAGGAGCAGTCATCCTGAAAGAGATTCCGTGCTGCCACAAGTGAGGTCTGTAGCTTTGAACCCCACAGATGGCTAAACAGTTCACTTAGTAAACACTTAAAAAAGACTGTAAATCTGATCAAAAATAAAGAAAACATCTAATCTAATTTTACAAACAGCTGTCCATGAATACTGTATATGAATTATTTAGTGGCATTTCAAATGTGCTGTTGGGGCTACACCCAGAGAAAAGAGGCTGTACAGCCTGAAGTTCACGGTAATGACTTATTTTTCAGCATTCCGTGCAACAGGAAAGTAAAAATATTTGTTTCCCCTTTAACTTTTCCTGCTGAAAGAAGATCACTTATAAACCGCTCTCATCCAGCCCACACACTCCCTCTGAAGAAAATAAGATCTTTTCAAGTTTAAGAGACAGAGCCGCTATTGTTCCATATCAACTCCCCTTTACATAACTTGAGTTTGCCGTTTGATTTGGATTCGTTTCATGCCAGCCGCTCTCTGAGTAATGCTGGATTCAGAGGTGCTCAGTGTCCAGCCTCTTTCCCCTCCGGCAAACAGATGTGTGGGCACGGCACAAACAAGCGCCTGATGCTTTGCCTGGTCCATAAATAACCTGTTTCTCTTAATCCATCAAGTTTGTGGATGTGGAAACCAGCGCCTTTGTTAGCGTGGAGGGAGCCTGGATGCCTGCAGTGTCGTGATGTATAAGCTTGTTCAACGTATAGGGGTCCGGTCCACTTCAGGGACCAGACATTATGCCAAGCCAGTACTACCAATCCATCATGCTTAAGGACTGTACAGCCTATTTCGCCTGGCAGTGAGCCATAGTCACCCTCTGTTCACGTATTTCCATACATAAAACTAAGGATGTGATTTATTCACAAGGTCGAGGTGTTTTGGAGGAATGGTTAAAAGCTCAAAAGTGGGATTTTTTGCTTGGCAATGTGAGACTCTCAACCCTGCATTAAAACTGGTGCTTATACAGATCCACCATGAGGATATGGATTCTTAGAACCTTCACAACAGTGAACAAATACGTACAGTGATGTAAAACTAGAGCATTTCTGAAGCGATTCTGAAGGGTGCTAGTGCAGTCACTGAACAAAATTTCAACATCAATTTCGCAATAATCTAAGCCAGCAGTGTCCAATCCTGGTCCTGGAGGGCCACTATCCTGCATGTTTTAGTTGTTTCTCTGCTCTTCAGCAGGTCTTCAAGCTCTGCGGGAGCCTGTTAATCACTCAGTTGTTCAAATCAGGTGTGTCAAGGCAGAGAAACACCTAAAACCTGCAGGAGAGTGGCGCTCGAGAACCAGGGTTGGACGCCACTGATCTAAGCGAAGGGAAAATGCCTGCAGTTTGATGTATAAATTTAACAGGAAGCGTAAAGAGAACCGAGATCAAATGGTCAACCATAGTAACCAGACACCTGTGTCTGTCACTCCCTGAATGTGGAGTCAATAAGAGGCAGATAGAAACAGACTGAAAATAAAGCGTCAAACAAACAGTTGCTATGCAAAACTTTCAGTCGGATATTACAACTTCTTGAACTGTGAGCTTCAAAAGACTCCGACAATCACACACGTAAAGTTTTAATTTTTTTCCCAGTGTTTTATGTAGGTAGATTTATTCAGACAATTTAAGAAGACATTCACCTTCAGTTTTGAAAAGAACTGTTTGAGCTTAACATAACTAAGGTCTATGGAAGCTTGGTGTGCACTCTAGGGGGGATTTCAGAGAAAAAAGTCCCGTAACAGCGAGAGACACAGTGGGTGAAAACAGACAAAACTCCCTACAAATATGATGGATAATTTGTTTATGTACCAGAAAGGTTGAGAGAAAAGGTTTCAACATTTTAAAAATTAGTGTGACTTGCGTCCAATATGGCACTATGCTCTCCATTTTGGTTGACTCTATCGGTGTCCATCAGGTCCAGTTAAAAGAATTTTCAAAATCACAAGAAATGTACAAAACATAGATTTCACGTCCTAACTGAACATAATTTCACCAGTAAAAATCAATTTTCTGCATATGTGGTTTTTGTTACAAATCCATGTGGGAAAATTTGCAAGAGGTGTGTTTTCACATACTGTATGCCATTAATTTGATACATTTTTTACAGATGAAAACATGTTATTTCCATGTGTGAAGTTCATTTAGGTCTTCTGTACTGATCAGTATTCCAAAATATATCATCTGAAGCCTGTTGAATAAAGAAACATAGATCCTGCTTTTAAAATACTTTGCTTTTCAGCTATGTGGATTACATGAGTTCCGGTGGTGTGTTCACTAACATAATCAGAAATCCCGGAGCGCAATAAATTCAAGAGCTTTCTTTTCATGTTATGATTGCTCCTGTAAACACCCTAAATGCCTAATTCTGATTCTTTCTCTAAAATTATCCTAGGCTCCAAATCGCATATAACCCAAACACTAAACTGTCAGGCTTAAGAACTTGGAATATTTTTGGAGGTGAACTGCTTTTTATTCCCCCTCTAATATCTTAAAAATGATTAGAAATTAGACTTCATTCCAAATTCGCTTCAGCACACCCATTTTAATGACATTTCATTGAAAGTGAACATGAAATCAGGCTAACTCTCCTCTCTTGCTGAACCTTTTGTTTTCTAATAATTCTTTTATTTTCCTAAATAAAGCAGGTGGGTTGGATACTTTAATCTCATAAGCAGCTTATATCAGATGCGGTGGCTTCATTACATTCTGTGCTGTTTGTAAAGTCTTTTTATGATAACAGAAGGCTGCCAAGAGTTGACTGGAGGAGAGTGTGTAAAAAACTAAAATAAAAAATAAAAACTTGTGAGAAAGCCTTTGTTTCTTTGACAATGCAAGGTGTGCAGTAGCCCCATTCTCCGGAGGATCGAGGTATATTAAAAGTTTGACCACGGCGGTAATAAAACACCTTTTGCTCCCAATGTGCAATTAAGCAGCGGCTGAAACTATTGATTTGATCTTTTGTTTTGTCCATCCACCCACTTGTTACATTACTCGCAGGGGAACCATCAACGACCACGAACAAAGAGCCCCAGAGAGAAAAAGAAATTGCTGCCGACATAAAAAAAATATCCTTTATAATTTTGCATTTTGTTTCGTCTACACACGAGTACACACTTACTATGATGCGTCCTCAAAGCAATTTCCATTATTTTATGTATGCAGTGCTGTTGTGTTTATTACTATATCCAGTGCAACACAATAAAATGTGCTGCAGTATGATACATTACCGCACAGTACAATATGATACACCCATCTGTCCGTTTTCTTTACCCACTTCTACTTTCCGGGTTGTGGGGATCTAGTGCCTGTCTTCAGCAGTCACTGTGCGAGAGACGGGGGACACCCTGGACAAGTTGCAAGTCCATCACAGGGACACATGGAGACAAATGAGACAAACAACCATTCACACTCTCACGTCAAGGACAATTTAGAGTTACCAATGAACCTAACATGCATGTTTTTGATCTGTGGGAGGAAACCCATGTGTGCTCAGGGAGAACATTTAAACTCCACCCAGAAAGGCCCCAGGTCGGGAAGCCATCCTGCAACCTTCTTGATGGGAGGTGACAGCTCCCATCCACTGCTCTAACCACTGTGCCACCCCAATATGATACAATACTGTGCAATACAATGTGACATAACATGATGCAATACTATACAATATAATACATTACTATTCAATAGAATATGATACAGTAAGATACAGCACTGTACAATATAATACAATAATATGCAATATGATACATTATGATAAAACACAATCCAATGGGACTGCAGTAGGTTGGTGGTCAGTGCCGCAGCCTAAAAATCCTGAGGCTGCAGGTTGGAGCCCAGGTTGCTTCAGGAAGGGCATCTGGCAAAAAACAACTGCCAAAGCTTTCATGCAAGTTTGCTCACTTAGGCAACACCTGAAGAAGGGAGCAGCCAAAAGAACAACAACAACACAGTAATAAAATACCATACCATATGATGCAGCATGATACAATGTATTGAAATATTATAAAATAAGAGATATGAGACAATGGCATACAATACAGTACAATATGCTATATTGTGAAAAAAATACCATACAATACGACATGATACACTGCAATATCTGCAATGTCTTTCTCGTTTGGTAAGAGAAACTTGAAAATTAAATAAAAATAAAACAAGATTATGGTAATTATAGCTGTTGCCATGAAAGGTGGACGTTTAAGTAATTGCTTGTGTCTTTGTTTGTCTGTCATGTTGGCAAAACGGAATTGAATAAAACTGTCAGAGTAACCAGTGGGTGAACATTTACAGCTGATTACCTTTTGGAGCCAACCTGATTCAACATGGCCACCACAGGTAAGTGACTTTAGCAAACACAAAAATCGCCATTATACTCTTTCAGTTTCACAGATACTGAGTTAAAATTTGGTGTGGTAATAGCAAAGGCAGTGTCAAAAGACATGTTTTGAAGAATGTAAAGACTAATGATAAACATGTCAATGGTAAACCCAGAAAAACAAACATACAAAAAAAAACTTTGCCAGAATTTAACAATGTAACAACCCACAAAATGATTCAGTTCTAAATAAAAAAGAACAAAAAACAACAACAACAAAATAAAACGCAAACTACAACTAAAACCGCAGATCTTGACAAGAAGACAGATTTTTACAGACGAAAACTCTTTATGACAGAACCAAGTGGTTAGAGTGATAAAACAGAAACGGAGCTATGATAGCAGCCATGGTTTTCTTTGAAGTTTAATGTTCTGAAGCGCTGAATAAAAATTCAAGAGCCGTGTGTTTACAAGCAGTATAATAATCCTAACTTTCACCTGCTGGGATGTAAATGCTTTGTTACTCACCAGCCTTTTTTATTCGCTAGGAATTACATCAGCTAATCAATAGCGTACTCCCAATAAAAAAGAAAGAAAAAAAAAAGGAAAATAAAAGTGCTACGAGTGTCTGCAAAAGCAACCGAGCAATCATTTGGCGGCCTCCAAGCAGCTGTGCATGATGAGGACAGATGTCTGCGTTGGGCTGTAAACGGCTTCTTTAGTGTTTACAGCGTGAGCCTGCTGCCTCCTTTGCCTGCCCCAGTCATGCATTTTGATTAACTCGGAATGTGAATTGAGTCCTGCCAGGACGGTTGTGACAGCCCTAGCAGAGACCTCATGAAGAAACCACACTGACAGTCCTCCTCCAATCGCTCCACTTTAATTTGCCTCAGTGGCAAAGGTCATCACATTGGCAAATACAGCTCGCACTATGGAGGCTTGCCTCTAGCTACATCTCCACCGCACACACACACAGACATTCATGGACCCCACTGAGCCAGCAAAGCTACTAAAACATGATATAAGGAGATTCCAAGATGCATAATTGAACAGTTTGCACCCAGCTTGATAACTGGAAATCTGCTTCATTAATCAACTCCCACGGAGTTATGAAGGCATGAGGAGAAAAGGTTTTTGCTGGCACGAAGCAAAAATAATGGCTTGGCGCCGGATGCACTTAAGCCCTCAGTCTACATCCAAAAGGTTAAAAGTACACATTATGCATGTTTTATGTATGTAGAGCTAAGCAAGAAATATCATGTGCATGATTAAATGTTTATAGCTTAAAGCTTGTGATGTTATTATTTACAGCATTAATCAATCTTCACCACTGAGATATATTCTGGGAACTTCAACTGCACTCATGGATAGACAAAAGTCAAGCAGCCAAAGTGGTGGAAATTAAATGGAACTGTTGGTGGTGAAAGGGCTTGAGACTGTATTGCGGGGATAACAATATCTTATCAAATGAATGACAAAGTTGGCGGTATGAGCACACTTTCTGGTCCCATGTCAGGAGGGTGTGGGACCCCCTGGAGCCTGAATACATATGGTGATTCAATGTGGAACAGAGTTATTGGATCTATTTCGGGGACAAGTGAATAGCTCTCAAAATATGACAAATCAGCACTAGTTTGGAGTTAAGCAAGGTCCCCTGAGTCACTACTGGAGGTGACCTGGTGTCATCCCTGTGCCTCCAAACACCATTATTTTAGGAGTAACACTGTTGTTTCTCTCCACAACATTGCACAGATTGGACCCCTCTCTCTCCAGTGCCACCATAGCAGAATCAGATTGCCTGAGAAATGGGAGAACAAAATGTGTCCCTAAGACCAGCCTAAAACAAATAAAATAAAGAATGAATAAATAACCTAAAGTCTTTTTAATTAAAAAAAGAAAGTCCAGATGACATCTTAAGGACTGAGTCCAAGAAGAAGCTGTTCTTCATTATCACTGTGTGGGCTTCGAGGCTGGACAATCTGGCTGAGAGAAGGAAGGTAAATAGTTCATGAGCTGGATGGGTGGGGTCCGTCATGATGTTCTTTGCATCTGCTGATGTAAATATGAACACACACTAGTTACCTGTGGTAATATGGAACTTTGGTTCATCATGAAGCACATTATGACACTGGTCATTGTCAATCCATACCTCTCAGTTACAGCACCATCCCAACATTCCATTTTCTTTGCAGCGAGTAAATGGAATAGTGAACCCATAGTCTGGTTGAGGCACAGTGCAGGATGACATGGGGTGTTGCAGGGAGTCCAGTATCTGTGACCAAATGGCAGGTACAGATGTCCTGAGGTTATGTAATGTTTGGCACCCAGTAAAACAATCCTCCCTTGGGCAACTGGAATCTTCACATGCTGGTACCATTCTGGACCTGCTGGCTCTATAATAAGGCCACTTTGACATCTATTTGCTGCAATTTTGGGAAGTTGCATTAAATAACCAGCCAGCCTCATGCAAACCCACTCTGTATTCTCTATCAAACTCTATCAACTTCTGGTAATATTTTATAATGTGTCTGAGGCATGTGCCAGGTGATACTTACTGTTTGGACTTATAGTTACATCCTCCATCAACTACCAACTAAATCTTTTTTTGTCAGTGGGTGTACATGTTTTATTATCGATAATACTGTTGCCCTACTCTCTGTAATTAAATGTGTTTCCTGAACTCTTGGAACAAAAACATGAATGACTAAATCAGTCATATTAAGACTATAAAAAATATCTCCACTGTTGTCCAACGAAGCCAATTAAGGGAGGTCATCTGCTACATAACGGCCTGTCTGCCAGGAAGACTTTTACAGGAAGGACCGTTTTGGATCCACTTATCATCCATAAGGGGTTTTGATGCCACTACTGTAGCATTTGGATTTCTTTTGCTTCTTGGCACTCACAGACCGATATGAAGTCAGTGAAATGTGTGACCTGGCCGCCGAAGCCTGAGCATATATTTTAGTTGGCTGCTTGTAGCCACCGACAGGCATTATGAAAAATGAAGGTGTTCCTGGTTCCAAGTGTTAAAAGCGGTCAGGAAGGAAACAAACAAGCACAAACAGAATTTTGAACAAGAACAGCCACACTATGAATAGAGTACCTGGTACTGTCAGCCAAGGCTGCATATGAGGCATCCATTGGCTCAGCACTATAAGGTATTCCCAGTATACCAGTTAAAAACTCTGTTTTACTATGTTAAACTGGCCATGTAACTTTTCATGTAGTGCCTTTGACAAACTACCTCAAGAGCTGTTGTGTCTGAAACTTACCTGCACCTGACATGACTATGGCAAGCTCTGTATTCAATTATTTGAGTAGAGCACAAAAGCCAACTAATAGAATCATGTCTGATGAAGACAAATTTTACTACACTGGTAGAAAACTAAGCCATTGAAACAGACTAAAAGTAGATGCTGGTTAAGGCTCTGTATACACTTAACCAAATAATTTACAAAAAAGAGAGATTTTCTGGTGCATTTTAACATCTCGTCCAGACAGTTTTGGGTGAGGAAAAACTGAAATCTAAAAAAACACTTTCCAAAGTGGAGGTTTTTGTAGAACTTACCTTGCTGAAATGAAAACTAAAATTCAACAGTTTTCTTGCTGTAAAAATGAAAAGTTTAATGTTTGTGTGACACGTTATCAATTATGTGTAGGGTAAAGGAGAAGAAAACCAGTTTCCACTGGATGGATTTTAATGAAGCTCTCAAAAAATAATCACTGGATTTTAATTAGCAATTACAGATACTGAACCTAAGTTTGGTGTGGTAGTAGCTAAGAGTCATCCCCAACACACACTTCAAAGGCTAACAGGTTGCATGAGGCCTTTGTTAAAAGCTTTGACATGAAAGGCAGTGGGCATTTCTTTAGGAAAAAGTCAATTTAAACAGTATCTGGAGTAGTGTAGATATTGTTACTGTTATGGTTGTAGTAATGACTTTTCCTGCCTTTGCAGTAATGATGTTAAGAAGACCAGATTTGGGCTCATGTGAGTTTTTCTCATTTCTCTTGAAGCCAAGGCCCGTCAAGCAATTTTCTCTGGAAATTAGTAGAAGCCAATAATAGAAAGACTTGGTGCATTATCCAGAGTTTCTGTTATATTGTGTATTTTCCATAACTATACAACCTTACTCAAAAAAAAAGGGGGACAGTATTTACTGTCAAGTCTAATCACATATATAGAGCATTTCGTAAAGTAAATGTTATTAAAAAATAATATATCTAGGTCTAATGACACTTTAATAATGGAGCTCTTTCTTTGTGGTGGGTCTAATCTGATGATATATATAACAGTTTTAGTCACATATTTTTCCCAGGTTACATATTTGGATATCCATTTAGGTCACCTGTTGTCAGTTAAAGAATCTGTCTGCAAAATGTTCCAGTTTACTGGGGTAATGACACAAAAAGTTGCAGTTTGGAACTACACCACTTTCCACTGCACTAAAGTTGAGCCATTTAAGTTTTAGTGAGATTTGGTAGTTAGATTCAGCTCGGCGCCTTCCCCTGTTGCAATTTCCAACCACAAACTGCTCTCATCTTTACATAAAAGCTGTTTTCCGGGGGGAACTTTTATCTTTTCACCCTCCAGTTGAGATTTATAATTTGGATCACAGAACAGGAGATGTCGAGAACTGAACAGAGAGAGAGAAGTAGAGAAAGGAGTGTGGGTGTTTAAAGACAGATAATCCATTCCGAGGCTTCCCCACAGGGAGGTTGGGATGTGTTGTGCAGCCTATTTGTTTTTGAGAAAGAAGTTGCTTTGCATCTCGTGTGGTTTCCTGCTAAAGGCTGGTAGTGGAAATGACACCAGCACACTTGTATGTTGATTAGAGAGAAGAGTGAGGATTTTAACTCTGCAGAAGAGTTGGTGGAGTTAACACGCGATTGTTACCTTATTCAACCTCTTTCCCTAGAAAGTCGGCTAAAATCTGTCAGTTGGGACTGTCCCTGTTGCCTTTGTTTAGGTGAGGATGACCACTCCAACTCAAATGCCTCTTCTCCAAAGCTGTTCAGAAAATTATCGTTAAGTGTGTGACATTAGTAGGGAACAATACTTAAAAACTAAATTAGTACACATTTGTGTGCTAAATTAAATACACTCATAACAAAATTCGGAGTCAAATATTATCCCCCATCGCCAAAAGCAACTACTTTCAACACAGATTTTAATGAAACTTTTTAGAAACTAATCACTGAATGTACATCTATAACTGAAAAACTTTGGGGGTCAGACCCATTTCAGGTAGCCGCCACAACTGAGCAACTTTAGCAAACACAAAATTAGCAACAACTAAGTGAGTGTTACTGCTAGTGAGCGAAACTTTGTTGTGAAAGTAGCTCAGCATCCTCCACAACACACTCCAAGTGCTACACAATGTATGAGATCTAAGAACGGACCCTGCACAGTTAGTGGTCAGAGTATACGTTGAGGATGTCGTTCAGCCACGAGTACAGCAAATTTTAGATCAATATCTGTAAAGCTGAGTCATACTGTATGCCATGTTTTGTGTTTGCTAAGGTCAATTAGCTGTGGTGGCTACCCTGAATGTGGTTTGCTTTGAAAGGTAATCAGAGATGAACAGATATAACTTCTGACCAGACTGATGAGCTCACAGCTAGTCTGACTAAAATGGATTGCTGCTCTCTTTAAACCCATTCAGTCCCTACAACTTCACAGTTTAAAAAATGTACACCAACAATAATCTCTCATTAAACAGTTATTAAAGCAATATGTTCTCCAGACCGCACCGAAAAGTGCTACATCTAGCTGCCGTTGCTACAATTTGTGCATGTAAGTAACCGTAGGATTTTATGTAAATACCTGCGTGACGTAAAATTGATGAAAATGTATAAGGTTTATCAAATTTGTTCACATAAACCGCTATGACATTTTTAGAGATTTGACTCGTTTTAAGACTGCAGCAACCCACCTTGTCCTTGGCCATGCTCAGACTAGCCATTAGCTCATCAGTCAGTTCAGTTTAGAGAAATGGAGTTTGATTCTGACCAGAGGTCTTTTAAAAAGCTAATCAGCAACAGATATGATATTATTCTGTGTTTCATTTACCTCAGAAGTCTGAAATCTGATTTGGGGATGCTGTCAGACCAGCTCATAAATTCCAGCTTTCCAGTACAAATGGAACGCAGCATAACTAAATATATTTTTTCCTGCAGAATCCCACTTTGAAAGATTTGTACTGTCCCTATATCAACCTGCATTGCTGTTACATGCGTATTAAATTACTGCACATTGTTGAAGCAAGTTGATATATTGCTTAACCTTTTTTTTCACAGCATGTTTCTGCTGTGATCCATATTATAATTTGTACTTCTTCCAGCTTCAGTTCTTTTTCTTGCCGCCTTGATGGAAAGTTACAGTTTCTGTTTGACAAAGCAAACAGAGCTCGTACAACACGGCAAATAGTTTTCTCATGCGGACAAACACGCGATCACAGAAAAAGGAGACTGTGAGTGGCAGATGAAGTAGAGTTTGATTCATTTGGCAGAATAACATTTGGGAAAGTATTAGATGAGCCACATGATTAAATCACTCTCTCACATTCATGTATGCAGGGAGCCAACAGGAATTCAGCCGACTCGCCCAGCCAGGCATGAATAAAAATCTGAGGTCCAGCACCGACTGTTATGCTCATTTGGATTTCTACACATCATTAAGAATGCACATGAGCATAAATTACATGCAGTGTGTACATTTGCCAGCAAGTGTGAATGAATTCCAACCGTGCTTTGCTGTTTTTTCTTCTTCTTGTGATTCATTTTTGTGTTCCAAACACAGTAGAAACAAGTCGAGTTGGTAACATTTCGCAGTGACTTCACTTAAATGTGTGCATAAAATACAGCAGAATAGAATAAATCCACATTTGTAAAAAGCAACAAAACTGAGTCAGATAGATTTCAAATCTAATAAAAATATTTTGCACACATTTCTTTTTTCTTTTAGAAAAAACATCCCAGTACTGCAGATAAAAAGTGCACATTTTAGAGTTTGATGTTAATGACGGATGTATTTTTATCCATATAATTACCTTTCGGATAATTGGAGTGTGACGAATAAAGCCTCCCTAACTCGTTTTCTTTTCAAGTGCTGAAATCTGAAAATCTCCATGTTTTAGTGTCATCATTATGCATTTGCTCAAATGTTGTGGATTGAAGACGAGACTCTTATGGTTATTCAAATTTAAGCAGCTCTAAAGAAAACACGAACGACTTATGTTGGATTAAGAAGTTTTTATGTGGAAAGAAAATCATGTAAAACCTTTTGATTCTGAGGGAAAATCGACTCAGGCACAATTTGATTTTTTTTTTTCATTTTTTTTAATAAAAAACAAACAAAACAGAGTTTATTGTCTGTTTGTCATGTTAGAACAATACCTTTCGAACCACTAAATAGATTTGAATCAAACTCTCAGAAAGTAATAAATGGATTCTCATCTACAACTGATTAACATTAATTACTAGGAAACATTATAGACACCCAACAAATACATTATTTCTTCAGTTGAAAATAATACAATTCTATGATTTGGTTGATTATAACATTTTACTTATTATGTACAAGGCTCACTGGGGCATATTACCTTTAAACATTCAACTAAATTTTTGTAAAGAGAAAAAGTGTTTATAATCTTAAGGGGACTGACATATTTGTTAAACCTAAATTTCGAACCAGTTTGAAGGAAGTAGATTTTGGAATAATCTAGAAAGTAATGTCAAAAATGCCAGATCAATGTGTGTATTTAGAAGAATGATAAAGGCTGTATTATTAAGGAAACATGAACTAGTTTAATGTGTTCCTAAATAAATTGTTATTCAAAATGGTTTGTTTTCTATTTATATTATATATATATATATATATATATATATATATATATATATATATATATATATATATATATAAATCATTAATAAAATGAAAGGCAGCAGAAAGAAGAAAAAAATCTTATAATATCTGCCCCTTTTTCTTTTTAAATTTCTTTTTAAATTTAGTAAATAAAACAATTTACCAGAAAAAAAATAAAAATAAAATTATATATATATATATATATATATATATATATATATATATAGTTGTTTTTTGTATATATATTTATTTTTGTTTTAATGAAATGAATAAAGATTTTGAATTCAATTCAATTCGATTTGGAGTTAACAAAATTCAAAATGGCTGACACAACTAATCAACCTTAGCCAACCCAAAAGTGGCTGTAACTCAGTCAGATTTAAAGAAATTGGGCTAAAGTTTGATGTGGTAGTAGCTGAGAGTCATCCTCAACACATACTTAGAGCACTAACACATCTTACAAGATCTCACAATATTACAGATATAACACTGCACTTATAGAACAGCCCTACTCTGTCCCATCATGAGACAGTCTTCGTTCAGCAGTCTGGAATAAAAGGCGGTGGGTGATATGCATTTCCCTTATTTAAGGTTTGACCAGAACGACCACAGTGTGTGCTTTCTCATCAAAAGATAAGCTTTGATCAACAATCTAGATTAAACACAATGGGTGACATGCACTTCTTGATTTAAGATGCTTTCATTTGTGAAGTTGATGTTTATTCTGTAAGGTCAGCACTTCTAAACATTAATTTTTTTGTGTCCCCCACCCAAAAAAAAAAAACAACTCACAGAACACATTACATTTATAATTGCCTATTTCTTAACATTTTTTTGGATGTTAAAGCAACAGTTGTCAGTTTATGAAGTATCACACAAATTACACAAGCACATATTTGTTTGCTGTGTGAATATCCCACCCCCCCACCACCCCTATTTTTCTGCAACACTGTGGGCCCGTGAATGGCTGCAAATGAGTCGAGAGCAGAATGATTGCAGAGCTGTCACTTGATTTCGATTTGTGGATTGTCTCCTCGCACACCTGTCATTTCAGGTTCAGTCGCTTGTTAAAAACCCAATCAGCAGTTTTGCTAAACAGTAATTTGTCAGGAATAAAAGAACACGGGTTTGGTTTTGACACCAGAAGCCGGCCTAATTGTTTAGCTTGACCGAAACCGGCAATTTTACAAACAAATACTTACGTGAGGTAAGCTTTTCAGCGTGATGCTGCTCCTTTGTCAGCGTGTTTTGTTTGAGGACACCAGGGAAATGTGTGACACTTTCATTATACCAGCACAAAAAAAAAACTCACAATGGAAAGGGTTGAGATAGTGACCACAGGGAGTTTGAACACATCTTAGCGGGTAATCGACACTCTCCAGGACCTCATGTGCCTCATGACACATTTACCGAATAAATCTAGTGACACTTGCAAGGACAAGCGCTGCAAAAACGAAAGAGACACATAAAGCCTCATTCCAACAGACTTGTCATAATCCACCACCAGAGGGTTTGTTTTTTTATTATTTATTTCACAAGTCTCCCTGAGATAAAGTTATTGCTTTCTGGTTGAAGAAATTACAGTAACGACAAACCAACACAAGGCCCTCGGGCAGTTAAAAGGTTCTTTGTCTTATCTGTGCATTTGTCTAAATTCTTTTTGCTTGTTTCATCTAATTTTGGCCCTGACCGGGAGGATGTGATGATGCGTGCTGTGCAGACGGACTGATCTGAAAGACTGAGGGGGAGTGAGAGGAGAATCGAGCACGGGGGTGATCGCCGGAGTACTTGAGATCATTTGAAAAACCTCTTGTTTCACAAGATAGTAAGCATCAGACTGGGGAATTGGAACATTTCTGGCATTAATATTGCAGCAGCCTTTTCAAATGGAAGTGCAGGCAGATATGGATGTTTAGAGCTCCACATCACAAGACTCCCCAAACCATCAAGATTTAATAACGGT
Source organism: Kryptolebias marmoratus (assembly GCF_001649575.2). Lineage (NCBI taxonomy): Eukaryota > Metazoa > Chordata > Actinopteri > Cyprinodontiformes > Rivulidae > Kryptolebias > Kryptolebias marmoratus. The sequence goes on from NC_051436.1 coordinate 12,391,309, forward strand.
GGATGAAGCAACTCCTTTAACTGTCTTTGTCCAAAGCTATATTTTTGAGAGATCTGTCCTGTTGTAAATTTAGAGCATAGTCTGCATACTAGGGACTGCCTATACACCCTCTGAACTTGCAGAATACTTTATTTAAAGTGTCGAACAACTGATTGAAACTAAATGTTTTTTGTTGTTTTTTTAAATGCATATTTAACATAAAATTATGTGAGGTATATTTTGTTTTGATTTTTTAGTCAGGAAAAAAAATCCCATTTTGTTACATGGAGGGGCGGGACTTAATGCTTCCATTGCAGCCAGCCACTAGAGGGCGCTCGTCCTCTGTGGCTTCAACTTCAAGCCTCCAGTCCTGTCTCGAGTTATAATATGTGTCAGTGGTTCGTAGCAGTTCTTTCAGTACTGGTCTCTTAGTTTGTATCTAAGAAAGTAAAAATAGGATAAACAAACCCTACAGCCTTTTTGCTGGGAATGATAAGATGTTTTTAAGCAAAAACACAAGTTTGCCCCCTCACTTTACAAAATGGTGGTGCAGCAGCATCACTTGCTCCATTGAGCAGGCGCTGGAATGTAATTAGCAATATTTGCTTTGACAATCCCATGCAGCTACAGCAAATACAAGGAGCAAACGAAGAGGTAAAGATGGAGTAGATAACAGCTGCAGCACAATAATAGTGAATCAGTGCCAAAATGTCACCTTGTGCTCGCTCCAAGAGAGCTGCTGGATTGTTTGTCTTCCAAAGTGCCACGAGATGGATTTTTGTTGTGAACCGAAACAGATTAAAGAACGACACAAACAAAATTGGAAACAAGGCCTGTTACAGCAGAGCGGGCTGGTAAGTATTATAAAGAGAAGCCGTATAGAAACAGTTTAAAGTGAGACGAATATGCTTTAAGGATCTCCAGCATTCCTCCTGTGACATTTTGATTCTTGTTCAAACTGAAAAGTGGCTGGAAACTTTTCCCCATCCCTCATGTTCCCATGAGAGTTCAGACTCTGAAAAGGCTGGCCCTGTGGGCACACACTACCTGATAACTAATGAAAATGAAACATTGGTTCTTTAGGGCACCTCACAGGCGCCCAGCTCAGCCTGATGTTTGGCTCAAACTGAAGACTGCATACCCTTTGATAGATTGGCGGGAGAGAGAAGGGGCTAGAGCTAACTTTAGCCCTTAATGGTTTGAAATATGCTTGCACTACATTTTTTTTTCTCTTTTTTTGTGCTGTGAGGCCAAATGATATCCCCCTTGATGATTTATTAAGCCTATTCTGAGCCTTCTCGTCAGGGATAAATTGGCTCCTGCCTCATGTAATGCCCTTGATGGATAATCGTCTCATTTTTCTTGATTATTCTATCTATATGGCTGTTGTTTAAAATCAAAATGAATATTGCAAACATAATGCCTAAGCCATTCTTGCCTCATTTATCTTAGATTATGCGATGAAGTTAGAAACTGGTCAGCGATAACGACACTTCAGATTTCCAAATTAAGTGACGTCTTACAGAGGCTGCGGAGCTCTTTGGCTTTTGAACCCCTGTGGGATTTTACTCTGAGAGCCACAAATCTGATCAGCGCTCAAATTTCAGTCTCATTAGGCTCAGTCCTGCATTCTACTGCTAAATTAGAATTAGTGTCTGCCTGTCAGAGCCAAACTGGAAGCTGGTTGGAGTCCGATAGATAAAGGTTCTTTCAATCCAAAACTGGGCGCGAAATGGTTTCTAGTCTTGAGGTATGTCACAAATTTTAAAAGTAACAATTTTAAAAGCACTACATTTTATTCTGTCTTACTATTCTTGAGGTTTGTTTCCTTTTACTCAGGTGCCAGAGCCAGCGTTAATTTTTTTCCGGTTGTCTGTAACACAAACTAGCCGCCATTCCCCTCTAGTTGTGGGCTGTCAGTCAGCTATGTATGATGGAAAATGAGGAGAATTCCTGTAAATTTTTCCTCCTCTTAAAAAAGATTAAGTCAGTTGTTTAAAAAATCTTTGGTAGCAGAAAGTCCTGTTATGTCTTGTCTGCCAGAGGTGCGCAACTAAAAATTTTTAAGGTAATGCTAGTGACAAACTACAAGAATTACTTTGTCTACAAGAGAAACAAACAATCTGCAGGCTTACTAATTGGTTAAACAACTAGTTAATGCCAGGTTGTCAGGCTTCCAGTGTTACTGTACAAAAAGGTAAAAAAAAATATTGAAAATAATTGAAGTAAATATCCTGATGTATATTTTACAATTTTATTTAGGTTTCCCCCCTATGTGTTCATCTGCAATAAAAATTACAGTATTTTTAAAATGGCTTACTAATTATCTGGTGTTTTAGCAATCACTGACTTTAAAATCAATCTCAATAGTTGTGACTGACTCAAGAGTTCAACCTTGTTCTTCAAATTATTAATAACTCATACATTTTCAAGTGTATGTTTTAAATTTTTGTTTTTCTACCATAATACAAAACTGTGGTTGGTTCGCTCAAGGTTGTCGTGTTGACAGGTTCTTATTCTGGTCCAAAGTATGAGAAACGAAAAGAGCAACAAGTAACTATACAAAACTGAGGGTAAAGTGCTTTGTTAAAATGTTCTACTATGTTAATCTAATTCATCTTGGTGATGTGCAACCAGGATTACTTATATACTGTGTATTTACTCGAAACCAAACACATTACAAGTGAAAATGGCTGCTTTTAAGGTTTGTCTAAATAATAGAATAAAGTAAGGGTTCGACTACTAGTTGGACTTTTCTGCGTGGACTTTGCAGCTTCTCCCCGTGCGTGTGTCGGTTTTCTCCAGGTACTCCGGTTTCCTCCCACAGACCCAAAACATGCATGCTAGGCTAACTGGCGGTTCTGAAGTGTCACTAGTTTTGAGTGTTGGAAATAGGCACCAGCTTCCCACCACCCTGACCAGAAAGAAGTCTGTAGAGTTTTTTTTTTTCTTACTTTAACTTCAAGATGTGCATAAGCCTGTTCGTTTTGCTGGTCATTACAGTCCCGCATTGCTTTGTGACAAAGCCACATATTTTTGTCAGTAAAATACTTTGCATTTTGTACGGACTGCAGAATTTCACAAGTCCAGTATTCCACTTTCATGCTCGATACAGTCGCCTGTTAATAATGTTGACCTTGCTTTTCCAAAACTCAAATCTCCCACTGAACTCTATCAAGACACCACAATGACCTCAACTGAATGAAGAACTTCATTATGCCTCTCTGTGAGAGGCGGACTATCAAAAACAATAACATGTATATTAAAAACTGATGAAACTGACACGAGTTTACTTGATTTGCAAACAGTCATAACTCAGTGTCTTTCAATTTAGAGCACATTAATATCTTATTTCATGCTTTTTTCTGTCTGTTCCAGTGGGCTGCTTTGTCCTTTCATATATTTGTGTTTCCGTCCTGGGCATATTCTTATTCATAATAGGCAATTTTGTTTTGACAGCTATTTCTATGTAAAGTGTGGTTGAGAGGGGGGGGTGGGGTGGGGGTGCTTTGTCACTGCTTCTGTACTTTGCTGTTTGCTGAAACAGCCTTTTTTCTCCCCCTCCCCTCTCACAATAGTCCAAAACATCCTCTCAGTGGATTAAATGTTGCAGCTATACATTCTCAACGTGGTAAAGTCAGGAAATAGAAAACGAGTGTTACTGAATAAAACACTTTGGCAGCTGACTCAGTTTCAGTCGACCGTATTTTCTCTCACATCATCCCATCCCAACATGTTTAGTTGGTTATTATTCCGCATGTACCGGTATACACAAACCAAATCAACATACTCTCTCGCTGTTAATCAGCTTCGTCTGTGATATTTATGATGGCGCAACACTGGAAGTCTTGCTCACTCTGCATAATGTTTGGCATGCAGTACATTCAGTGGCGGGGAGCTTTAACCCTAGTTGCAAAAATGCACCAAATTGGGGAATAATTTAGCCCTGCAGAGCTGTAGCTAGTCTGTCAGTTGGTCTGAGTCAATCAGCCACTGAGTGAAGAGTTACATTAGACAGCTGACAGAGTAGATGGAGACAAAAAGTAAAAAAAAAAAAAAAAGATCGGGAAAGATTAGATGTGAAACTCTCGGCTGTATACTTGAAAATGCAGGCTGGGTGTGGTGGTAGCTTAGTTTTGGGGCAAAAATTGGATTGTTGTAGTAAGTTTGCGAGGTTTAGTAAGTTTACAAGGTACAGTGTGCACATTTAGATGAGGAACATTCATATTAAATCTGAATTGCTATATATTTATTTTTTGGTGTCTTATAGACAGGAAAAAAAATGCTAAAAACACACTCCGATGACTTTTTTTTACTGTTGCATACTTCAAGGGCTAACAGATTGTACAACTTCTTTAATACTTTGGCATTAAGTGCCACCCATTCTTTTTTTTTTTTTTTTGCTTTTATGCTTGTTGCGCGCTCTCATCAGCTGCCCTCCACCAGCCCTTTTTTTCTCTATGGCCTCCCTTCTCCCCTTACAGCCATCCTCTCCACACCATTATTGAAAACTATTTATTCTAGTGATTATCAAGTGGAGTGTTTATTATATACATATATATATATATACATATATATATATATATATACATATATTTATTATTATTATTA
>NC_051436.1:12398338-12413352 GCF_001649575.2 Kryptolebias marmoratus
GATCCTCCCAGGGTTAGGGCAGTGCCCCCCCGCCCAGGCACGCCAGACAGTCCAGCCCCGGGAACCCCCCGCCACCCATTCTTTCTGTTTGCAAAATGTCTGGTGAACCGGCGGACATATTTTCATGAAACTGTCATGCTGGTTCTGCTTCTTCCTAGTCTGTGGCCATGGATTGTTTTGCACTTTGTTCCTATTGTTTGGTGTTACTTTGCTGCCTCATCAGATTTTTATTTTTTAGCTGTAGCGTCGTTTTGTCACAAATGTTGACTCTATGTCAGCACCTTGGGTTCTAATCACCTCTGCTCGTTCACACTCTCAGAAAGTAATCAGTAGATATACATCTACAACTGATTACCTTTGGAGTTAACCCAATTTAGGATGGCCACCACAGCTAAGAGACCTTAATCAACAAAAATGGCTATACATCAGTTAATTTTACAGATATTGGGCTAAAATTTAGTATGGTAGTAGCTTAGAGGCATTGCCAATACACTCTCGAAGCGCTAACAGATCTGACAAGGTCCTCTTTTTAAACTTTAGCAGGCAATGCAGCAAGCGATATGCATTCTTTCAAAAGATGTTTTGCCTATATTTATATTTACTTCACAGACACTTCCATAAAAAGCATCAGAATAATCCTTTTTAACACTCACATCCAAGTGTTTGCCAGCCACAGAGCTGCTCAGTTCTCTCTAAATCTGGAGTGCACTCATATTTTGGTCATTATGATACTATAACTTAGACTACAAATGAGGTGGGGGACAATAAACAGTCATAAAATCTCAACAAATAATGAATGGCACTGCAACAATCTTCCTAATCAATGGTAAACAGACCCCAAACAAATTAAATGAAAACACACTAAAAATAACATTTCAGCTTCGTTTGAAATGGGTGAGGTGTTAAGCGGTTTTTAATTGTATTTTCTAATCCTGCAATCCATCATTGTTTCCTGTCAACTATGTTGGTGATCAGATAGTCGTCCTTAGTGGTAACGGAACAGATGGCAACTCTCTTAAGCTGCAAACAACCTTCGACTGAGGACAACAAATCCACAGGAGATGCGGAGCAAAAAGAAAGTGGTGTTCAATGTAAAGAGGATTATCTAGTCTCTGGCACACAGTTCACTTGCGAGTGAAATTTTGCCACAACAACTACATTTTTCTTAAATTTGCAAAGGAACAAACAGTGAGTCAGAAGTGCATTCAATTTGTGAAGTATCTGTTTTTTTTTTTGTATATGTCATTGGGTTTCATTCTAAGTGTCAACTGTAGCTAATTGCTGTTGTACAATAAGAAAAATAAAAAACTGACTGACATGTTTACGTGCTTTTTTGGCGAAAGGTTACAAATATTTTTCCCAGGATGCACCCAGCAGTTAAAAACTCAAAACAAGTGTCATAGATTTCATGAATGTAGGTGTTTTTGGTTCTTTGTTTTGGGTTGTGGGTTTCACTTCCCCAGTAGTTTTCCGGTTATGCCTGCCACGCCCACCTCACCTGCTCCTCGTAAGATTCACAGCTGTAACCAATCATTCATTTCTCCCTCAGTCTTTAAAACCGGTCTCTGTTTCTCCATTCTTCACTGGGTCATTCCGCTCGTTTTGTTACCTCGCTCCATGCCTTGTTTTTGCCCTGCCTTCCCTTTTTAAGATTTTTGTGTTTGCTGTTCGTTGCTGCCACAACAGATTTTTAGTTTTTGTTTATTTTTACTTTAATCATTTCTCTTAAAAAGAAAAGTAATTTATTAGTCTGCGTTCTGGGTTCGCCTCCGTCTCCCCGCCTACTGACAACAAGAGAGAAAATTATCATGGCCAAATAGCACCCAAATATTTAATAGGTGTTTTGTTTTTTTCTTGAAATGTTATGTTAATGTAGCCAAAATTATGCAACATGTTAATTTAACTTTTAAGAATGCAATAAGACTGGTATTAACAAACTATTTTCTGTTTATTGCTAAACTATGCATTCTAGCTTTAAAATGAATATGGGGAAATGACACTGAAATGCTTGCATCTGTGGCTGTACTGGTATATTTCTCATCTTAACCATGCAACAAGCTATAAATCAAATGTCAAATGTTCCTAAAACTCCAGAATCTTTTGTATTTTGCATTTAAACTGCATGTCCCATTTTCAATTAATACACGTGTTCTGTATTTTTGAGTTGTCTTAAGCATAGCTGCACAGGTGGAGGGGGGGTAAAGGAGACAGGAAGACCCAGCTTGTTGATTTTTAGCAATTTATCATAACAGAAATGTTGAGCAGAAAACCCCAGGAATGAGATGCTTCCAAGCAGCAGAATGTGTCCACCCTAAGATTTTAAGAAAATGTCTTTAAAACAAAGCTCATCAGCGAAAAGGAGGAGGCCACAAGCAGTCATGTCTTGGCTGGAAGGTCGCATAACTTGGAGTGCAGCGTGACCCATCGTAAAACCTTGAAAAGACATACTCTGTGTGACGATAAAATTGTGTTACCTCCTGATGAAGACATATCAGAACTGTCAAATCTTTTTTCCATAACAGCAGATTTGTCTGTTGTACGACTCTGGATGGGTCCTTTTTTGTTGAAACGTTTCGTCTGTTATCCCAAAGACTTCTTTAGTCTGAGGAGCTGCAAACAAACTCAGCCTTAAAAGCAGCACCTTTGCATAGTGAATCCACCAGTTGCTGGCGACACCCAAAACTTGTTCTTCACATGCAAAAGGAGGACCATCAGTCTACCGACCAGTACAGTCTTTGAGGTTCTTATGTTATTAGACACTTAATTATTTCTTATGTCTGTTTCGACATAACCTGACATGTTTTGGCGTCAGAAGAAACAAGAAATAATTAAGTGTCTAATAACATAAGAACCTCAAAGACTGTATTATATCTAGACACAATGAACCATATTGATAGATAAACAACCAATAGTAAGGGCCCTGGTGGCCACTTGCTGTTCAGAGGGCTGAATGATACTCGCAATAACAGCATTGTAAGAGGATGACAGTTAGACACAGAGGCCTCTGCCCCTGTTTAACGGACGGGTTCTCCTCACAAAGATGGCTTCCTTTACTCCTCTTGGTTCGAGACGTTTCAACCAAGGAGAACTCGTCCAGAAGACTTGACTCAACCTGGTTAGATTAATCTACCTGGATTATTGAGCATGCATCAGGACTGACGGATTTGTTGGGGTATAGGAGCTAGTGACTGGGTAGGACGTTCAGAATCCGAGACAATCAGTGTCAGAGGAGGGTGGGTCTGTTTCTGGAGAATCTGTAAACCTTATCAATACCATGTCCCGTTTCAACCTGCGTCCACAACTGAAATGTAAATTCACTTCTAACATGTTACAAGTGCGGCTAAAATGGAGAATGAGCTCAAAGCCAACTGTAAAATATGTTGGTGGCCTGGCAGATGTGCAACAGCACGCTTCAGGTGATCAACCTTTGGGTGCTCACTAAAAAGTCCTGCACCCCAGTTCTTTCCACCCCAAACCTCCCAATGAAGCTGATACGGTAATGTCAGGATTTTAGTTTAATTTTCTGATAAATTCCATCAGATTTCATAAGCGGCTGTCTGTTTATTAGCAACCTGCTTGAGATGTTTGTGCCATGTATGGCATTTCATTATTTCCTCGTAGAGACTGATTTTCTTTCTCAGTGAGGTGTTTGTGTCATCAGTTGGTCGTTTTAAGGACATTATGATGATGCTTAAAGTTTATTAATGTTTCATGTTAGATATGTTAGCATGTTTATACATAAATGAAAATATTGTTATGATACACTAATCTGGAAAATTGCATCTTTCTGTACTCATGGATTAACATGCAATACTATAAAGCTCAATGAATGAAAGGCACAATAATATAAATTTAAGCAATTTATGCACGTTTCAAAATGTTTCAAGATTGTTTGACAACTGCAGACGATAACAAATGTTTTAGCCAAGACTTGTGTTCACACCATTCTTTACAATTATTCAGTTTCATTCACTGAGCTCATCTGTTACTGCTAATTTATTTTTGCAACTGGCATTTGTAACTGCAAACGTTTGTCTTTTAGTTTATTTTTTTATGTCAATGGGTTTTTAAAACCCTTCACGTATTTGGTATGGTCCTGTTTTTTTGTTTTTGAGACCATGACTTGGGTTACAACTTACCTCCACTGGTGCATCGTTTAACACATGGCAGTCTTAGCCTTTTCTGCATGAAATATGGCAACCCTAGCTGTGGAGTTTATGTCAAAAGAATGGGCCTTAATACATATCTTTAGGTCCGTCAGGCTGTGTATGAGTAAGGAAGTGATGGCAGATTGTAGCTACTTCAAAATGCTTAAACTGAAACATTACTTACACATATTATTTGTTTTTCTATATTAAATAAGCTACTGATATTCCAAGTAGAAGTGTGTTTGAAGTGTGTCACAGGCTGCCACCTTACACATAGTAAGCTGGCTGCAAACATGAAATATGTATCCAAACATGCCTGTGAGAGAGAGCTATGGCTCTTCCATGGATTACATATCAGAGTGGAAAGATTAGCGTTAGGAAGCTTTAAAGACAAAGACCGTATGGAGTTGGTTTTCTCAAATTAACAAATACTATCACTGCAAATTAGCATGCTAAGCACATTGAAAAACATACCCATGGTGAATGGAACCAGCAGAAAGTCTCTTCTACGCGTTTCAGCTTAATGAGCAGTTGGTGTTGTAAAGAGCTCTGATTGCTCTCTTTGTGAGGGCTTATTGGACTAAATAACAAATGCAGATTTCAAGTCGAGTAAAGCACAATTGTTTTACACCATCTGAGCTGAGGACGCCGGCTCTGCTGAGCCATTCAGATGTGGCAGTGATACATTTAGATGCTGCGAAAGGGTACGCGTCTTAAAAGGGCTCCGCTAAGCATTGGGATCAAATTACAAAACATTAAGACTAAAAAAAAAAAAAACAATGATGCCACTTTTAAACTAACACAGCTTCTGTCATGAAGTGAAGAGGGAAAACAAAGAGAACCTAAATGTTTATTTCACTGAAGAAAGGCTAACCAGAAAACAGAGTGAAATAAGCCTTTTTGGGGGGGAAAAAAACTGAACAGAATTGAAGGCATTGTTGAGCAGGATAACCAAGAAATTAAAGTCCTTAAAAATAAACGCTTTCTTGAATAAGTGCCTGCCACCTTGTATTCACTTCATGATGACAAGTGACAAAATTGTAGCCATTTTGGTCCAACCTTGTAAAAGACATGCACAAGCTCAAGAAATACCGGCAGATTATGTGACATGTGTTGGCGCTTGGAGGCTGTGTTGAGGATGACTCTCCGCATCTAACACGCCAAACTGGAGCTCAACATCCGACTGAGTTAGTCATTTCTGTGTTCACTAAGTTCAATTAGCAGCCATCTTGAATTGGGTTGACTCTAAACGTTAATCAGCTGTAGATGTACATCCAATGATTACTTCCTAAAAGTTTAATTAAAATCCATCCAGTGGTTAATGAAGGCAGTGTTTATTAAAGCTGGCTATCTGCAACAACGATAAATATGAAATCTAATAAACCAGGCAGAATTCATACTAAGGAGCAGGTGACAAATAAAGAACAGGCTAGTGGCAATTAACAACAAAAGACAGAAGCCAAATGCAGACCAAAAGAGCACTCTGAGCATGAACAGCTTCTTTGCCTAAATGTGGTGCATTAACTGTTGGAGTCAACCCTGTCTGTCTGTGAGCAAAATATATCAGGAACAAATGAGTGAAATTGAATGAAACTCACAGGGAGCAGTCACTGGATCTGCCTCTACAGCTGATTAAGTTTAGGAGACAACCCAAATCAAGATGGCCACCACATCGGATTAACTCAAAAAAATCGCAAATACAGCGAAAACTCAGTCACTTCTACAGACACTGAGCTAAAATGTGACGTGATAGCAGCTGAGAGTCATCCTTAACACATACTCAGAGAACTGATAAATCACATGAAACACAACACGCTAATCCTTCAAGGAATGCTAGACCTTCAATTAACACTTAAAATTTTCCCGAGCGGAGTTAGTTCTTGCCGCTGCGCTGGTTTTCGTTGAGCTTCACCGTCAGTTTCAGCCATTTGTTTAGCTGTTCAGCCTCCCAAACCTTACTGTTTGGGTGCTCAGCATGCAGCCGGTTTCAGTAGGAATGCTCTGATAAATCTACCAAGCTCAACCTGCTTAGCACCACACGCAGGCAGACCCGACTCAATTTAATGATAAATGTTGCTTCCCGGCTCTCTGAGGTGCAAAATAAGAGGAGAAGGGAAAAAGGAAAGAATAGTTGCTGTTTGCAAACAGTTGTGCGGTATTATCTGTTAGATTCTGATACTGTTTGTCAGTGTGGTGTTCGCAGCTTAGCGGAGGTTAGGAAGTGCAAAAACACAATCCAATGGGCCGACAATTTGTAGATAATTTGTTCAGTTTGTCACAGAATGACAGTTTAGATATTGTTGCGATGATGAGAAAATATACCGACTCTCACATACATCCAATTTATACTGAGAAGCTGTCCACGAGTTTGCGAAAGGAGAATAAAGGTCTTCGAAACATTTACTCCACTTCTCCCGCCGCACGTCAAAATTGTCTTTTAGCATTTTGTGTTGCACTCAATTGTCGGTCTCCGGTTTGTTTTTTGGAGCTCCTCAGCAGCACGCCGTTTGTCTCTGCAACAAATTCCTCCTCTGAAAAATCCTTCAGCCCATTTGCTATAAAATGAAAGTCAACTTAGGCTAAAAAAAAAAAAAACTTTTTTTTTTTGTGCAGCCATTCAGCCAGGCTAAATTATATCTGCTCATTAATTTTTCATACCGGGCTTTTCTGGGGCCCTGGTTTTGTTCATTTTCTTGTTTATTTTTGAGATGGAGAGGAAGTGCAGTCATGTTGATTTTTTTTATTTTTTTTCTTCCTCTTGCCATTCACTGTGTGATTTCAATTATACATGTGCTTCTTGTCTGTGAAAGCATGACGTTTGACTGGGCAGAAAGCACTTAGTAACTGTTTGTATGACGTGTGGTTAAGATCCTGAGAGCAAACTGCTGCTGACAGAGCGTTAAAGAGCGGTCGGCTTTCAGTCCATGAGTTAGAGAAGGTGAAAGAGCGGACTTTTGTGTGTACTCTAAACTATTTTTTGAACAATAATATCCAAAAGAAAACTTATAAATGTTTGAGGAGATCATTTAAATCTTTAAAGCGACAGCTCAGGTGGTTTTCTGGAAAGATCATGAATAACTAATATCTTACCCATTGCCAGTAGCTTTTTAAAATTTTTTTGAACAATTTCAATTTAAAGAAATAGAGTTTAATTCTGACCAGACTGATGTGCTAGTTGGGGCTGGGCCAAAATCAAATTGGATTGCCGTTGTCTTAAAATAAAATTTGTCTCAAATATATTTAAAACGGTGGACGTGAACATTTTATTTTACAGACCTTTACAGCACCATCAATGTCACATTATGTGGTTATTTCAGCAGAAATATCTAAAAGATTCCTGCTTGAAGAGTGTCAATTCCATTCCTTTGCGCATCCCAACCAGCCACACCCAACCTACTGCACCACATCAGCCATCTAGTTACTTTGTCAATAGTTTTTGTGAGGAGTTTGTAGAAATGATCTGCCATTTATTTTAAGATCCTTTTCTCCTGTTTTTGTTAGTCCAGGAAGGAAAAAATAAGTATTTTGTTTAGTATCAGTTTTGTACATAGGTACATGAACTAAATAATAAGATAATTTGCATTTTGCTTTGTTTTTTTGTTTGGCCAAGGCTCACCCTAATGTTGCTGAAACTCCATATTGTAAATTACACAAGCAGCTGTAAATAAATGGCACCTTTTCTGAAAATCATCAACCTGTTTCTGTGGAAGGCTTGAGTTATGCAGAAGATGGAACACCTTTATGGTATGTCCTGGCCACCTCTAGGTTGGATATAACAGTGAAATATAAGATTATTCCCTAAAGGAATGCATGCCAAAGTTTTTAACAAAGATCTTGTGCTATCAGTCAGTGCTCGGAGTATGTGTTGGGGAACACTCTCAGCTACTAACATGCCGAACTCTAGTTCAGTTATAGACATTTTGTGTTTGTTCATGTTGATTAGCTGTGGCGGCCATTTTGAAGTGGGTTGACTCCAAAAGTTAATCAGTTGTAGCTCTACATCCAATAATTACTTCCTAAGAGTTTCAATAAAGTCTGTCCAGTGGTTGATGGGATATTTTGCTAATAGACAAACACGGCCAGGCATGTACACAATCGCCCACCTTTTGTGGCAAGGAGACAAGAATGTGGAAAGCCAACAGCTGAAAAGTAGAGCATTTTTGTGTCAAAGTGAAAACAGTGTCCATGTTCTATTCAGGTAAAGTGGAGGAAGGCATCCCCCCACACACACCACCACCCCTTCCACCCATCCCCTACCTTTCTCCTGAAGCACTTGAATGTTTTATTCATCGGGGGTGGCAAAAACAAGCAAGCGTTGTGTTTAACTTAACAAAAACTGCAACAGCAGCAAAAAGTAAAAGAGAAAAAAAAAGAACCCCTTATTTTTATTTTACCGGACCCAAAAGAGTGGAGGAGGGGGTGAGGTGGGGGAACTTTTGTTTTGGAAATAATTTACCGGAAAACATCCGTCCTGCGATTTGTTTTCCTCAACAAGCTGCAAACAACTTACTGGTAGCTGCTCCAGGGTAAACTCCACCAGCAAACAAAGCGAGGGAAGAAATCTTCGGCGGAATATCAATGTCCCCAACAATGTTCAAGGTAATAGAAGATTGATTTAGGTTTAATTCCGCAAACAAGTAGATGTAATTGTTATCAAGATGGCAGAGGGCATTGCACAACGTAATTATGTTTTTCATGAGATAATTCAATTTCTTTAAGCTTACTGGGACCTAATGAGAATTACGTCGCGAAATGTGATCATTAACCCTATCATCCGATGTGTTATCTTCGTTTTTGATAACTACCAAAACCGATCAACCAAACTTGCGTGGCAGAAAGAAGCCATTTACCCTATAATTAAAGGCAATTAGCGAATCAATTACAGCTTGATCAGACCTGATGGAAAAGAAAATAAAAAAGGCACGAGCTGTGACAGCCTGTTTTTGCAGATAGACAACATTACGGTCCCATCAAACACAAACCTCAATAATTGAACCTGGGGTTAAAGAAGAAGAAGAAGAAAAAAAAAATCAATTTCTAATCATGAATCGTCATGTCCCTTGTGTTCGAGCCGGCATCAAGCCTATTTCTCAAAAAATTTTCCCTGCAATGGAGAGCACGGTGCAGTCTTAAATTAAACTTGTAAATATTTGTCACTCTCAGCCCTTTGAATGTCATATGACAGGGAGAGATGTATGGGATTCAATAGATGTGAGTCGTTTTTTTTTCAACATCCATTACAAATGGGCCCAATCACTGGGAAAAAAAAGCCCTTGAGTTTCGGTCTGTTGATGTATGACCTTTAGTTCAAAGTTACTCCCCCTCCCTTCTCTTTCTATTCAATCAGAGTAATTTTCTGATTAAATGAATTAGATCCCTTGTGGTATATGACATTTTAATGATGTCATTTTTATGCTTTTACAGCCCTTGTTTATTCCCATCTTTAAAAAAAAATTCCCCCTCCTTGATATTACTGTAATTAAGGCTAAGAGTAAATACACTCACTAATCAGAGCAATTTTCTTTGTGCAGCAAGTACAAAGTCATCCTACTCTGCTTATTCTGACACTCTGCCGGAATGTAATGTAATGATTAGGTTAATGGAAAATTCAACCTTCGTTAACCCAAACTACACCAAACCCTACTGATAAGCTCGACCAGTGAGGCGTCTCACCAGAAACGTGCCAGAGCCTTGACCTTCCTCTGAAAAGTCAAGGATCTCATTTGATCCGGTGAGAAAGATTTCAGAAAACTGTATGAACCTCTTCAGTGAAATTTAAATGATTAAAATGTAAAAAGTCAGGTACTGCATTTTGAAATTCGTTTAAAAGTGCTCTGAAAAAAAAAAATCTTTTTTTTTCTCTCTCTCTCTGAAGGTACTTAACCCCTTTACCAAACACTGGAAACAAACCTGTTCCCTTGAATGTCAAACGCCACTGTAATCTGAAAATGGGACATTACAGCTAGTAGCATTATTGGAAGTCCTTCCAAGTTCTCTGTTAGCTAATAACTAAAAACTTCTAATCTGTATTTCTTCCTGTGCGTTTTCAACCTGCCGTGATTCAAAATAGTGATACCTAAAATAAAAATCACCAGGCATCGTTAGGATCTCTGACGGGTTTTTTTTGTCCCCTTGAGTACCCTCCTCCTTTAACAATCCCGAACCCCTCAAAAGAGAGAGAGGCAGAGACGCCCTTGTAACTTCAAGTCAATTTGACCCAAAGACCACGGGAGGGCTAGGCAGAGCTGTGGAGTGGCTGTTCCTGTGTGCTAAAACTTCCTGTTCCTGTTCTTCCAACTGAATCATTCCTTTGGTGAACATCATCCATCCATTCATTTTCTTTCCTCGCTTCTCCTTTCTGTGTCACAAGAAGTGGGTACCTGTCTCCTGTGGTCGTTGGGCAAGAAGCGGGATACACCCTAGACAGGTCGCAAGTCCATCACGGGGACATATGAAGATGAACGAGACAAACAACCAATCACACTCTCAACTAGTAATGATTTAGAGTTACCAGTTAACCTAGCATGCATGTTTTTGGTCTGTTTTTGGAGTAAACCCAGAGTAAACCTATGCGTTCACAGAGAGACCGTGCAAACTCCACCGTGCTAGTAAACACTTTTACTGCTTTCTTCTTTTAGCCATATTTTCCTTTACATTAAATTACATATGTTAGTAGTGTAATGGTAAGGGTATTCATACTAGAAACTTTGGAAGTAGGTATTTTGGTTTTATATGAATGTGTGCTGAATGAACACAAACTGTACATAATGTTTGTGAGCAAAACTAAATTCAACTTAAAGTTTTAGTTTAAGTTTGTAGCAGAAGCTCAGTTGTATATGTACATACCCCCAACAATGTAAACTTTGAGAGTTTTATTCAATTCTGTCTACTGGATCATGAGATATTTGGCTAATAGGCAGACAGACAACCGTAAGTCGTGTTAATTGAGACCAATGGTTAACAGCTCTCACATCAGCACAAACAGCAATAATTGGGCAAATTGAGCTTAGCGTGTGTTCACCAAACCAAACGCTGTAGCTGTGAAATGACAAAACCGCAACATTAAGTGTCTCGCTTGTTTCCTAGCTGTAGGAGGAATTAGCATTAATATCAGAACAAACACACAAGGAAACTTGAGTGCAGGTACAGCTGACGGTGCAGCATCAGATGCAAGTCTGACAGGAAGATGAAAGCAGAGAGTGGGAGAGTCATTTGAGAATGAATCAATATGACTGCGATCATCAGTAAAAGCAGTTTATCTCCTAAAGGTACTCGTTGCAAAGTATGAAATCAAACATAAAAAGGTTATCTTGAACTATATCAAATGGTGCAGTTTGAAAGAGTTGACTCCAGTAGTTTTTTTTTTCAGATATAATCATAGGCAATCCTGAAATGTGTGTTCACACCCCATGAAAAAGAGACACTCGTCTGAATTTGTCAAGAGCCACATGGTTGACCTACATTAGGCTGGCCGGAGTCTGTGCACCAGTCTTCACGACATTTCACGGAGCACCTTTAATCCTAGATGTCTCCAATGAAAGCTTGAAAAACTACTAGTTGCCATTTTTGTGTTTGTGAAGGTCGATTAGTTATGATTGTAGATGTACATCCAATGACTGCTTTCGATAAGTTTTATTATTTATTTTATGGTGGCGGGAGATCATTAGACTTCTGTGAACCCCAAACAGTTACTCAGAATGTAACCAAAACTTCAGCAAAAGAAAGTAAAAGAAGAGACTTGAGAAGGCAATAAATCTCACCCTTGTTCTTCTCAGTACGCTTGACATTTAAAGAGCCGAGGCCAATAATAACACTCTTTATATAGTACCGTCAGGTGCTCAGCAATGACTGTCTGTTATGACTTTTGTATATTTGTACTTTTTGAGATAGGTGATGAGGTGAAGACCCAGAAGCAGGATTATACATAAATAAAAACCCCAAAGACAGGGTTAATTACACAAGGCTGGGGTCGTACATGGGTAATCAGTCACAAGGAGAAACTTACAGACAGGGAACAGGCAAAAACAGCAGAATACGAAAACAGCTCAGACAGTTAAAATCTCCAAAATAACAAGGCAAGCTGCCTTACCCTGACAGAGAAACAAACACACACACACACAGACAGATGAGCAGCAATAAACTAATTCAGTTGTGCATCAGATACAGATGACCTGAAAAACAGTAGCAGTTTATCTGTTTGTTGTTTGCTCTGATGTATTCAATCTTTTTTTTTTTACATTTTTCCTCTGAAGTGTCCTTACAAATACACTTCACATATTTTGTTACGTTTTGAAAACTGCATTGACTATTGCGTAATTTGCATAGCCATCACATAGGGAAGCTAAGGAAAGTAGGCTGTTTGAGTAAATATGTTTAGACTTTCTCTAAACTGTGTTGTCCCCCCATTTCATCATAAACTTGTAGCTAATGAATCATTCAGGAGTCTGAATTCATCATTCATTGTTGAAAACTGAATGGAATTTTACAGCTCCGGCAAAGATGTTTTCCTATTAATCATTCAGAGCATCTTCTCAGATGCTTTGGGTTGAGATGAGTTTATACAGTAAATGCAGATATCAAGGGATTTTTGAAGGTGCCTGTGAAGTGCACAGACTTACATCATCAGACGATCCCATGCTAGGCAACAAGCTGCTCAAAGCTGGTTGGGTGGGACTTAATGATTGTTTGCTTGTAACACAGCTTGTGCTGACATGCTAAAAGTTCTTCAAAGAGAGTCTAAAAACTTATTAATACAAGAGAAAATAAAATGTGCTGCAGTTGTACATCTAAAAGGTCAATTCACCTGCCATCTTAGACGTTTTTGTCTTTGCCTCCAGACTTGAATGATTTATGTCGCCAAGTATGTGGATTTAAAATAATACAATTTTCCCTAATTTCTGTTATCTGCAGAGTGATTTTACACATACAGTCCATGTTTTCCACTTAGTGCCTGTCTGTTCCAGCAGGAGTAATATATGGGATGATTTTAAATGAGGGAATACTAACAGTGTGCTAAGGTCAGAGACAAGCCAGAGACTTCTTTTGTGGGTTTGCTCATTATAATTTTTTCACCTTGTTAGCTTTAACACATGGACGAGGCTCTGTTAGCAGGACCCCTCTGCTCTGACCAATGCCTGTGGACGGCTGAGGAGGAAGCCAAGCGTGGCAGCCAGAGCAAGGCAGGGAGTAGGAGTGAAACACTGAGTTTGGGGGGAAGCTTTGGGTGTTTTACCCACAGCGGCAATGTGAAATAATTGGCACAGGGTATATGACTATCGTTACACTGTATCCCCTGCTCATTACCCCGCCTTGTTAGATCTCTCATACCATCGGAAGGTGTAGGGATCCCTCATCAATGAGCCAGAGTAATATGAGTGGTTTGGCATTCGCTCTCATGGTTTGGAATCACTGTAGAACAGTGGGCCAGATCTTCACTCTTGCAGAGTTGCTAAGGGGGGGTCATAGGAGTTTGACTGTCCAGTGCTTTTGTGCATCTGGAGAAGGCTTACGACCATGTTCCTTGATGCGTTTTTGGGGGGGATACAGTAGGAGTGTAGTGTGCTGGGGTCACTAAAGAGATATCTGGTATGCACCTTTTTAACCAAAGCACAAGCTGTCCACATCGTCTGCACAAAGGGTGGATTCAGCCTATTCGTGATAATGTATTTGTACACTTTGACCAGGAGTCCCTATAAATGGAACAACTATGTGACTAATGTGGCTAAAAGTCAAGATTGAGTTTTTTAACATGGTTGCAGTGTGACAAGCAAATCATCCAATTTACAACTTGGAAAGTTTCCTGCAGACACTCATCAGATTGGACTCTGTGGAGTCTGGAGACTTTGTGAGCAACTCAGACTCTCAACCTCTCAGCAGTCTTTGTGGGGCCCACTGCTGTCCTGTTCCAGGGAAAGGAGAATGAGGGCGATTACATGAGATGTTGTCATGTTGTGGTTGTGACTGAAGCCCAGAAGTGTTCAAGTCGATGTCAACTGTCAAAGTAACATCCATGTGAAGTTTTTCCACACAGAAACAAGATGAGCAATGTCACCAACTTTAAAAATGATCATGATGGCTGATTGTCATTTGTACATCACCATTTATTTTTCTTTTTTATTTCGTCTTGAATGAAAAGTGCTGAAACTCATTAAAGATTAAAGCTGTGGCCCAATAAATAAAACAATGATCTAAAAACAACAATTCATGAAAACAATGCAGTTGTTGACGTTTAATGCCTTTGTATTCTATATATTTATTTAGGCCTCTGTCAGTGAAGAAAAATGATGGATGTTACTTTTTCAAGCAGAATATTGAATTGTAGATAATAAAATGTAAAATGCAGAAATAAGATGTTTGTTTATATTGGTGTTGAAGAGTCAGACGTACTTTTGTATTTTTATTTTTATGCCACTTTCCTAATCATGTTATGACAAAACATTCACTTTATTGCCAAAAGTATTCACTCGTCCCCCTTCACACACATATGAACTTGAGTGACATCCCATTCTTAATCCATAGGGTTATCATGTTGGCCCACACTTTGCAGCTATACAAGCTTCAGCTCTTTTGGGAAGGCTTTCCACAAGGTTTAGGAGTGTATATGGTGACATGAGTGCAGGGTAATTAGTCCAAGAGCGAGACCAAAACCAGACACAGAGACAGCAGCTGAAGGTAAGTGCAATTTATTTACAGGTGCCCAAGGTATGTACAGTGTGATAGGTTTGTGGAGCGATCTGTGAAGTAAGAGGAACAGGGTGAGTCTCGGGTACCAATCCTAATATCAGCCTAGCACTGCACGATGGCTTCTTAATGTTCTTTTGTTCTTACAGATCCAGGAGGTGTCCAGCAGCGTGGAGGAGAAGATGG
>NC_051436.1:12413494-12468388 GCF_001649575.2 Kryptolebias marmoratus
AATCAGTAACTTAATCACATTAGGTTAGAAACTGTGGCTGAGAATCTAACCCAGGAGGTTCGATGCTCCAGCGAAGATCTGGTCTCAGCTGAAGGCTTAAGTAGTAGCAGTCCTCATTAGCTGGATCTGGATCACCTGTGAAAAGAAGGGCAGGAGGAGCCGCCCCAAGGCGGGGCTAAAACTCCAGATCCCTACATATGGGAATTTTTGACCATTCTTCGAGAAGCTCATTTGTGAGGTCAGACTCTGATGTTGGACAGAAGACATGCCTTGCAATCTCCACTCTAATTCATGCAGTAGCATTTCTGTTTCATTCCAACAGAAATGCTACTTATACCAATTTCCATTTCCTTAGATTTACACCTCCACAATTAAAAGTTGCAAAAGGTACACTAAAAGAGTAAAGGGAAGGCCCTGCCAGACCAACCGCTAGCCTCTTTAGACTTTCAAGCCAGCCCTAAAGTGCCTTTATTGTGTCTTGGTGTGATTTATTAAAAGGCGGAGGTGGTGTGGCTGGTTGAGGTCAACCTACTGCAATTATGCCTCTGAGCAACCAAGAGAGGTAGTCACATAGCCGTAATTATTGCTATATAAAATGATAAGCCAGCATTGCCGCTCGAGGGTGTGATGTAGGTAAGTGTGACAAGCCGGCCATGAAATTTAAAACAGGAGATGTCCAACATACATCAATGCCACTGAGTTATATTCTATGCTTCTTACAGTTATAAGATCATTGCAGAACGAGGCCACCTCAGTTGGTGATTCATGAAAGGCCAAGGGCTCATTTTGCAGCCAAACTACAGAATTGTTCTGTAAAAAGGACATCTCACACCACTCTGAGAATGTGTTCACAGAATCACAAAAACACAAGACCATGATGCACAAGAAGGGTGATCTCTCTCTCTCTCTCTCCATATATATACCAAAGACATAGAAATTAATGAGCTTTGCTAGCATGTCACAAGCTTGGTTGAAGAGCAACCAGCTGCTGTCAGAGAATCATTAATGGGAGGTGTTGACTTCACGGAATACTCTCCAACATTGCTGTAATGGTTACTGACTAGGCAGCCGGCACGGCTCGTAAAACACATCAAATCCATGCAGCACACCTTTTCCCCCCTACTGCTCATCTAAAAAAGGCCATAAATCTGTAGGGTAAAGGCCATGGTTCGTCACCTAATCCACCTCCTCCACCCTCCACAGCGCCACTGCAAACACTCACCGCCTCCTCCTTTTCTTTTTTTTTTTCTTTTTGCAGCTTTGCCTCCTTGCTGCATCTCATTAAAGTTCACTCTTGATGATCATGTGCAACATCACACACCTAACCTTTAAAGTTTTTTTTTTTTTTCCTATCCATTTCCCATCTTGTTTGGGCTGTGAAACCTCATTAATTGACTACAATCCCATGAATGTGGCATTTCGGTGTGATTTAAATCCCGGCTGCTCNGTGTCAGGCTCGAGGTGTGGAGGAAGCCATGCTAATCATGGTAAGTGATTTGAGCCCACTTAAAGGGGGGTGGGGTGGGGGATTCTAATTGGTATTTTACAGTGAATTGGATCGTATTAGGGAGAAGCCACTTGATCTAAACTCGAGATGTGGAATTAAACTTGAGGTTTTCGAGTTTGGCTTTAGTGTGGATATGAGGAGAGCATGGGAGCACCAGCCACCAGGTGGCCATCCTGATGGTTACACTCTACCACCCACTCTACACCCAAATTCCCTGTTGTTCTCCCTCTCTCTCTCTCTCTCTCTCTCCCCTTCTCTTTTTTCCCCCAAGTAGAGGCCAGCAGGCATGCATTTGATGTGTTAAAGGTAGATGGTTGAAGAGTGCTGACTTTGCATAGTGCTCTAAAGATAGAGGATATATGTAGGAGGATGTGGGGCGAGGGGAGATGGAGCTGAAGCGCTCTCTTCCTGGAAGCGGGCCAAGCTCAGGCCTTCAGCAGGGCTGCTAATGATGCAGTGCTGCCAAGTGGCAGAATTTTAAAGGCTATATATTACTCTTAAGTATCCAGCTGAGGGGAGGCGCACCTCAGTCACCCGTGTCACCATACGCACTGACAGGTGTCATGTGGCACAAGGGGGCCTCCCTCAAATTGGCCTCCCTCGCCAGAGTATCACACGCCGCAGTGGGGAAGTACCATTAAAAGAAAAAACCAAAACAACAACAACAAAAAAAAAACTTGAGACAGAGGAGGTGCACCGGAGCAGTCCGCAGCCTTTCTCTTCTGGGCTTCTAATGATGGACGGTTTCTGAAGCGCAGCTCACTTTTGACAGCAGTTTCGACTTTTGTTCGGGTGCCAGCGACGCTGTGTGTGTGTTGGAATGCGCTAAGCGTGTTTGTCAGTATGGGGGGAGCATGGATATCTGGCATGTCGTGCGCGTGTGCGCGTGTCTGAAAAGAGCCCGAGGCACGATGAGCCATCGAGTTAGGAGTACAGTGTAACTCGGAGCAGTCAAGTCAGTCAATATTTTAGCTGCTGCTCGGAGTGACTCACACAGGTTTTAGTTTCTAGACATTATATTTTAAGCTGGGAGGAGAAGCTGATGTATACTCTCACTGCTGTGCACCTTTTTTTTAACCATTGTTATTTTGCAAGCAGCACACTGACAGCTCATTTTAAAAGAATAGGTTGTGATGTGTTTTTGTTTTGGAGCTGGTAAATGAGAGACAGCCAGCTCATTACTGGCCAGCATCAAATGAAAGCTGCTAACGCTATTTAATATATTAACAATTTATCGTTATCATAACACCATCATGCACAGTGTGACAGAGGACTGCTCGGATGGCAATACATCACGAACTGGGGAACATTAAAAGAAATTTTGAGGGGTGCCAATCAGTTGCTGCCAGAAATCCCACCAAACATCAACTTTAATCTATGATTCGGAAACTTATGGTAATTTTACAGGAAGTAAGTATGGTAGTCTTGTAATAATCTAAGCTATAAGAAATTGCTGACATTTCAATGTATAAATTGTAACTGAAACATAAAATTAAATGAAAATGAAGTTTATGCAATTTATCTGAATTTTTTTAAATGAAAAGTTCTAAATATTTTTGCACACTTTTACGATCCTGAATTCTTGATGGTTTCATGAATTGTGTCAGACTATCTGACTTCTTAGCAGTTGGTTAAAGGACAGCCCTGACTTTTATAGTTAATTAAAAAGTATTATTACCTCTGCCAACGAGGTTAATTTTGAGGTGGCTTTAGTTGGTTTATTTGTCTATTAGCAAGATTACTTAAAGAACTAATGAACAGATTTGGAAATGTTTTGGTTGACAAAAAAAGTGATTTTGGTGATAATCCAGATCACGATCTGGATCCTGCAATTTTTTAATGAGCCCTATGGCCTTGGCAGAGGTTTTGCGCTCTCCGAGTGCTTCTAGTTCTCGAAGGAATGCACATTGCCTGCTGCCTTACATGCCAGAGTTTTGAACAAAGATTTCCCATAATCTGTTAGTGCTTGGAGTATATGTTAGGAATGTCTGGCAGCTTCTTCTCCACCAAATTTTAACTCAATATCTTCAAAATAAACTGAAGTGTAGCTATGTTTGTGGTTTCAAAAGTTGTTAAATTGTGGTAAACATCTTGGATCTGGTTGACTCCAAAAGTGAATCAGTTGTAAATGTATATCCAAAGATTACTTTCTGAGACCATTAAAATCTGTCCAGTGTTTCATGGGATATTTTGCTAACAGACAAACAGTGTTGGTTCCAACAGTTAAGGACAGTTTTAAACAAAGATGTCACACAATCTATTAGAGCTTAGAGTATATGTTGGGGACTGACTGTGAACTAGAACCACACCAGATTATAGCTCAATATCTTTGAGTTATAGCCATTTTTATGTTTGCTAAGGTTAATTAGCAGTGGCTGCCATCTTGAATCGAGTTGACTCCAAAAGTTAAGCAGTTGTAGAAGTATACCTGATAATTACTTTCTGAGAATTTCATTAAAATCCATCTTGTGGTTAAATATATATTTTGCTAACAGACAGAAAAACACACAAACACAAGGGATTACACAATCGCCCACTTCATTTTTTTTTAGCAGTAGGTGATAAACATGTTTGTACATTCATTTGCACAACATGTATAATAATGATGAGATGTATTTGTCTTTAATAAAATAGACTATTACATAATTTCTTATAGCACTGCGGCATTCAGCAGTTCGAGTCTTATATGATCCTGTAGTTTTACCAACATATACCAAGTCACAAGGACTCTTCAACATATAAGAATCAGTAAAGGTAGAGCAAAATAATAATGCCCTTATATCACATGTGTGAACTTCAAGGCCCGCGGGCCAGATCTGGCCCTTGGTAACATTTTATCTGGCCCCCGAGATGGCGTTTACATATTATTAGATCTGACCCTTCAGTCTGTGACAGATCGAGATTCAGTTAATTCTCATTTTGCTTAAAATCTCTGGACCTATTTAGTGAAGTCTTCCTGTGACGGTTACTTTGAAGCCAAGAAAATAAAGTTTTAAATTCTCAGTAGTCTTTGATTTTGACGTGAAAAGATCTAACTGGACCGATCGGACTCTTGTTGATAAACTTGCAGCCAAGAAACCATCTCAGTTATCTGACTTGAGTTAATGTGCTTCAGAGTAACAGAGTCTGCTTTAATGTATTTGTGTGTTTTTGTGTTTTCTTCTTGTTTCAAAGTTAAATGTTTGTAGCTGTATGATCAGAGTTTTGTAGTTGGATTTTAAGCTGTTTATAATGGAGAAAGAAATCATAAGAAGGCATCAGAAATGAATAATAATGATGTCTCTTTTTAAGTTCATTCTGTTTTTCTTTGTTCATCAAAGCGTTTGTTCTAAATTCTGTATAATATGTAATTGGGAAAAGGTAATTGGTATTTCTATATGAACGATTTGACATATTACATCTAAAACCAAGGTTAACTGATGTATTTTTTCAATATATATTAATCAGGATTGGCCCTTGGCTAGGTTTTTAATTTTGGCCCCCTTGTGTTTCTGAGTTTGACACCCCTGACTTATATTGTACTTTTTATCTGAATAAAGATGAACAAAAGTGTGAGTTTTATAAATTAAAGCCAAAAGGTTCTAATTCATGCACTTAGAAACACCCTTCGGCATTTAATAAACACTGTTAAACATGAACAGCACACCAGCACTCACCTGGATGAGAAGCCAGGTGTGAACTGTTTAACTCTATTTATTCAGGGTGAAAGGAATTATTCAAGTTAAAAAATGAAAACTCTTAAAAATTATTTTCCTAACAAAGAGATACTTTTTCCTATCTCTGGTTCAGGAAAAGTAAAAGAAAAAAACAACTAATTACCGCCTGAAGGCAAAAGCAAAGCAATAATGTTTTTGTGTGTGTGTTTGGTGCCATTAGCAAAATATCTCACGAACAACTGAAAAAATTTTTATTTAGCTTTCAGAAAGCAATCTTTGGGTCAGCCCAGTTGGTTGCCACAGCAAAGCAATCGTAGCAAAGACAGAAATTACTAGACCGTGGCCAGTTTTGCAGACACTGAGTTAAACGTTGGTGTGGTAGTAGCTGAGCATCATCCCCCACACGTACTACATTACACAACACTTTTGCCTAAAACCTTGGCATTCACTGTTGGTGCCAGCCCTGTTTGTTGGTTAGCAAAATGTCATGAATGAGTGGATTTTAATCACTTTCAGGAAGTTATCATTAGATTAACATCTACAACTTGTTAACTTTTGGAGTCAATACAATTTAAGATGGCTGCTACATCTAATTATCTTTATTGTGCTAGTAGCTGAGAGTGATCCAACAAACAGGGTCCATGGGCTAACAGATCATGCAAAATATCACAAACTTGCATTACATTGCACAAAATGTTATTTTCAACATTTGACCAAAATGGCTACACATGGTAGTGAACCCGCACCGAACCATGACCTTAAAGCCAAGGTAGGTACTGAATCATGACTTTTGCATACCTTGACACCACTGGTCATTTACTGAGTCATGAGGTTTTTTGCCCCTCAGATGGTGAGTATGGCATTATCTCCAACAACATCATATACTCTCTTTGTATAGACTCACATTACCGAATTTAGGCAAACATTCTGACCAGTTTTTTTGCTCTCCCTAAGTAAATATATCCAAAAGATTTCTGGGTGTTCATCACGTTCCTTTTAATTACTGTTGCCTTCCTCCCCAAAATAATTGTAATAATAGTACTAAAGAAGTATTATTCAAAAAGTAACATGCATGCTGCTGTAGATCAGAAGGTAAACAGTTTACCTTCTGATCTACAGCAGTGCTCCTTGCCAAACAGAAAAGTGCACACACGTACAAAAAGTTTTTGCGTGGGTCTTCAGATGGGCGAGCTCCTGAGAAATGGATCGCTCTTTACCTTCGCTCCCTTTTTACTCTCGGTAATGCAGAGAAGAGCCCCGAGATCTTATATGTGCCGACGCAAGCGAAAAGCTGCATTAAGAGGACAGAGAGGAGATTTTATTGGAGCTGATGAGGAAAACCGGGGCAAGAAAAATGGTGAAGAATGTCTTTTTCACCTGAAGAAAGTGGAATTGCAAGCGCTGCGTGTTGACCGGTGCTGGCTCACCAGATTTTAAACACTTTAAAATAAGAATTTACCAACAGTAGTGGTGTATTTGAATGCTTTGGATTTATTTTTTTCCTGAATATTTTGTGCAGAAACAGTGGAGTAAAAAAGTGAAATGTACATTTTAATAACCTTATGGTGGACATGAGTGAACTGGCTTTTCTGAGTCACTTCCCTTGCCCTGTATTGTTGGGGGGGCTGTGTGGGAGTGATTCACCATTGTGCCTCCATATCTCTGTTGCCAGCTTGGCTGTCCCTTCACTGCTGATCTGTGAGATTTAGAATTGCTCCCAGAGTGCTTTTCTAATCTTTCCTCTTTCTCTTTTCGGGGGAAATCTATCCCAGGCGAAAAATATTTCGCTTTGGTGCCTTCCACAGACAGTGTCTTTTATCTAAACGCAATTTGAAAATAGGAGGAGGATGATTTTCCAACAGTACAATGTCTTGTATGAAAATAAAGAGTCCATTTCTCTTATTAAGTTTGCTCAGACTTCCTGCTACTTTGTCTAAACTTAAAGAAAAATAGCCCACTGCTATGTCAGGATGTCAGTGCAGCAGATTTTTTAATAAGCTTGTTAATTTCATTAAAACAGAGCTTGAGGGATCTCTGGGAAGAGGTGCTCGACATCTCACATGCATAACAACCCTGGGCTTCAGTCTGCTCAGTCAGGGGTCTGCCAGCTTAGAAAAATTATATCCGACATTGGACAGTCTGCTGATGAGCCGCTCTTTCTTCTCTCTGTGTTGGCCTGACGTCCAATTAGCATTGAGAAACAAGCTAACCCGTAGCTGCCATTTAGCCCAAACCACCAACAGCGCCTCTAAGATATCAGGACATGACTTAATGAATGCAATCAACAATAATTAGGGGGAATGATGGGCTCTGACTCTGAAGCGTCATTAAGAATGAAAGGCTGGCGATGCACTGCCGGTGACCTCTACCTCTTTAAACATTCTCTACCATCAGGAAAACGGACCTCTCACTGTGTCATAATCTTTCATCGAAGCCATTTCACAGAAACAAAAGATTTCCAAAGGGACTTCAAGGAAGACAAATGAGAATTAACTTGTTTTTGCTTGAGTTGCACAGGCTGCATGGAAAGGAACTTTCATTGCATGAGTTTAATTCAGCTTAAATTTAGCAAAATAATAGAGTGTTAGTAGCAAATTGTTAAATTTAGGCCATCCAAGGTTGACAAATGTATGTTTGGGGAGATGCAAACTGGTTTAAAAATGGTTTAAAAGGCTTGTTTTAGAAGGATATACTGAAACTCCTTTGCCTTTCTAATTCTAGGTACAATCCTAATATGGGATTTGGGCTAATCTATCAAAAGAGATCACCTAAATCTGTATTACAACAGAATTTGGGATGACTATCTAAAGCATGAAATGTTGCAAGATCCCAACAAAGGCCTAAAAAATGTGTATGTACTACATTTTTCTTACTTATTTCCCTATTGAGGAGCAGCTTCTCCTGACAAGAAGCTGCTGCCCGTCAAAGCTGCCTGTCAAACTTGTCAGAGTTATCCAGAATTCCTATGACAGATTGACCTGCAAGGTAGTTCACAGAGGGCAGCTGACAAAGGCCTCCGACGTGAGGAGTCAGGCAGGGGTGTCTTGTCTTCCTGTTCCTGCCGGTGATTGACTGGATCGTGAAGACGTCAACAGCCCAGAGAAGGAATTCAATCATTCTGGAGCCAACTCGATGACCTGGACTTTGTGGAAGACCTGGCACTGCTGTCCCACACCCACCAACAAACGTAAGAGAAGTTGGACCAAGTGGTGTCAATCTCAGCCCAAGCTGTTCTTGATATCCATTAAAAGCAAAACTAATATCCAGCTTTTAGATGCAGATCTAAAAGCTGGTATTGGTATTGGAATTCAAACAACTGTAGAACATTTAGAACTGAAGACGTTTGTCACTATCTTCAACACCAATGTCAAGTCGGGTCTTTTTCAAGGCACTGGGACTTACAGGACAACAGGAAACCCTTTTACAAAACACTTTAAAGACAGGCTTGAGATGCCTTCTTGCTGTCTCAGTTTGATTTATGAAACGACTGAAGTGGCGGGGAGGGGGTCTGAAGTCATCGTGCCGCTGTTACGCCTCTGAGCTGCCAAAGTGAGGTAGTCAAAGAACTGCAATGGTCAGTGTGTGCAAGGGTTAGCTGACGATGTGGCTCAGGTGTGTGATGTAGTGACAGATGGCTGCAGGATTTAGAATGAGACATGTCTGACACATTTTACAACGCAGCTGAGTTATACTCCACACTGCCTTTAGTTCTACAATGACGACTTGATTTATAAAAGCTGGCTCATGTGGGCGGCCTACAAAAAATGGCTGTGCAGTGAGTTTTACAGATACTGAGCTAAAATTTGATGTGCTGGTAGCTGAGAGGAAATCTGGGATTGGGTTTAGAGTAATGTTATTTTCAAAGTTTGATCAATCATTTCTCAGTATAAGATGATCTTAGGCTAAAACACTGACATGAAAGGTGCCGGGTCTTCTGCGTTCATTCAGAAATGCTAGGCCTTTATTCGACTAGCTAATTCTAAATGTTTGGCTTTTTTACTCAGTGAATGCTTTGGGTTAAGCGTTAAATGTCCCTGTCAGAGTTAGAATACACATAAACACCGCAGTAATATGACACAAACAAAAACATTTCGGATTTTCTTTCTCTTCAAACAAAAATTACTATGAATCATTTTATAAATTGGAAAAGCTCTATGTAATCTATAGACAAGAATGCTCAACCAAATAGATAATGGTGATGAAGAAGAGGAGAACAAGGAGTACTCAGGTTAGGAGGGCCATACCACAACTGCACGCAAACAGAATATCAAACAGATAGCCTGACCTGAGGTTGAGACAATGTCTGAGGCAGACTAATGCTTCTTTATTAGGGATTTGAGGTTGATGAAGGGGAAAAAAAGCAAGACAAGATTAAAAAAAAAAGAGCAGGTATTGTGTATCTATAGGAATGGACTGCTATCTCGTGTACTTTTTATGCGATGCTGAAGCTACCATGATGTTTAGTGTCTGTTAGTGTTGATAAAAATCTGAATTAAATCCCACAGATAATCTTCCAAATGGGAAATGTATTTGATCTAGTATGCAACCTCAGCCGGTGTCGAGACAAGTGACATTTGGAGGAAAAAAAAAAAAAACACAAGCGTGAGTGAAAGACATGGGGGGAAGGAGCTCTGATTAAAGGGCTGTGGGTGTACTCTCATGAGGCCTGAATATGAAAGATGTGCGAGACTGCAACTGTTGTGAAAGAGGGAAAAGTTATTACTTGCTGTCTGAAGTAATTTGAATTAAAAGCAGTTTCTATCTGAATGTCTGGGTGTGTGAATGCAATTAATGCCAGTGGGTGTGCTGTGAAATATGAACTGGCTGGCAGAAACCATTTCCACTGAGATTCACCTCACAGGGATGCTGTCTAATTTAAGCCAAGTTTTAAATTTAAAGGTTGTTAATGTGAGAAATAGTCAAAGGTGACACCTATTGGTTTATTAAATGTTGCTCAAATAATGTCTTGGTAACTGTAAATGCTTATGTTTAATTATTTATATACGTTTATTGCCAGTGTTTTAAACAAAGGTCTTTGGTGCTCTGTTAGCGCTTACAGCATGTGTTGAAGATGACTCTCAGCTACTATCACATTAAATTCAAGCTCAATGTCTAAAAAAATGAGTTTGCCATATTTGTGTTTGCCAAGGTCAATTAGCTGTGGCGGCTGTTTTGAATTGGGTTGACTTCAAATGGTAATCAGTTGTGCATGTACACTAGATTACTTTCTAAGAGTTTCATTTAAATCCGCCCAGGTGTTTATAACTTATTTTGCTAACAGACAGACAAACGAACACCCGCACACAGGCGATTACATGACCTCCTACCTTTCACGGTGGTGGGTGAGAACTAAATCAAATATTCAAAAGAATGGCCAAAAATAAATGCTTTAATTAAGTTCTACTCTAACCACTTAAGACCTCACTGCTTTTACAAGTGAAACACGAGGAACTGGTTCGTGTGTGTTTTCATCAAAGAATTTGCATTCAGGGATCTTTTGTAATAAAGAATGGAGGCGGCACGATTTGTGCTTTTTAATAAACAACTTACGCAGCCAGGCTTTTAAGGGTATAAATCCTAATGCAATTACAAAAGGCAAATTAAATGTTTCTTCAAGGCTCCTGATTAAACTCGGATTAAAAAATTATTGCGGGTATAATGGCGGGGCCTTTTCTTTGCATTTCTTTTTAATTCAGTTCATAGCGTGTTTAATATTAACACGTTGGGCGGAGGGAGGTGGTATTCTGAAGCTGCAGGATGCTTTTTAATCAGTTCAGCCTTTAGTTACAGAAGCCCCACAGCACTGCTTTTGGGACATGTGGCTGAACATGCAAATACTTGCTTTTCTTGGTGAGTTTGATCATGTTGCAGACTGAATGTGACAATTTACATGGCCAAAAAAAATAATTGTGTTTTTAAGCTTCATACATGCAGTTTGCTGCCATAATGACTACTAGATAACATTTTAGTATCAACTAAAAAGCACTCAGAGATCTCAAACCTCTGCCAGGGCCACAGCTTGATTAAAAAATAGTGTGATCTGGATCACCACTAAAGGTTTTCCAGATTTACCACAATCTGGCCACGTTCTAATGTCATGGTCATCTTATGTCACAAAGAGGTCCGGACAAAAAGAAACTAAACCCTTAAAAACTACAACAGAAACAAACGTTTATACACAAAATAATGTATATACTGTATTATACTGAATATACATCATAGTTTAATGTAGGCTTTCAGTCATCAAAGACATAGAGATCCTAAGAGTTTGTTGTTGGTTTTTTTTTGTTTGTTTGTTTCTTAAATGATGTGAGCTGAACTCACTTGCAAATCACTCTCCATCCCTCCTGGGGGTGTTTTTTTTTTAACCTGATCAACATGACAGATGTATTGGTCACATGCAGCTCACTGCAGTTTTAAAGCTTGGAACTTCCCACTTTTCAGTTTTAATTTATGCAACTCCTCGGCTGAGAAACAAAACTGTCAGGATTCAGTTTTATTGTGTGTTTCTTTTTGTATTTAGTGTTTGATTCTGGTTTCTTTTGGTTTGGATTTATAGTTGTCTTCACATTTTGTCTTGTTCTCTGTGCCTCTGTCATCATTCACGCCCATCTACATCTGCCCCAAGTTTTGTAATCATCTCACCTGTGCCCACTTCCCCCAATTACCTGCTGTCTTTAAAACCCGGTCATCTCCTCCACTTACTGGTCTGTTGTCGCTTCATGCGCCGTCTGGTTGTCCCGCTCGTCTTGTGTCTCAGATGAGTCTGCGCTCTGGGTTTGCTTCCTTCTCCACCCAACATAACAAAACGTCTTCAACAAACAACAAAAGCAGTCCTGTCACCTTGATCGTTTTAACCGTCCATAAGCCCTTGTAACTGAAGAGTGGTAAAGAAGACCTTGTTACTTCGGGTCCATTTGACTCGAAGGCCATGGGAGGGTTACCAAAAATTTGTCACAGAAACCATAGACTGTACCTGGGGTCTTGCAACCCACAAGAATGTTATTTTGTTTATGATGACAAATCAAAATCCCCATGGCTACACAATGGATGGCATCAGCCTCAACGACCTGTTCAAGAATAGCTTAGGGAACCAGTTTCAGTTTTGCCTCCAAACCTCCTTTAGTTTGCTTAAAAGATGCTACCATTTGCTCAGTATATGCCAATGCAAGCTCAATTCACAAAAGTCCTTTTCTGCAACCTAAAAGACTTGTCTCAGTAGAAGACACCCCAAGAAGTCCTGTGTTCATGTCCCAACAAGGTTGCCACAAGCTAAGATGAGCTGGTCTTAGGGACTTCTAAATTCATGTCGCCTCTCATGAATGTAATGACGTTCCCTCAGATTTTTCAAAGAAATCCCCCTGTGTTTGCATTCCCTTTTTTTTTACCGAGTCTCGAGCTCACCAATGAGAGTAAATCTGAACCCCTGCACGCTGCTGTGCTAAAATTAATTACTCCTCATTATTTACTCGCCTTTTCAAAACCGTACACCTGGTCTCTTCCTTGCCATCTGAGGTAAAACAAGAAATCTGCAACTTACTGAACACCACAGACATCAGGTGGGATATGAAATGATGGATCTTTAAAACATAAAAAAAAAATACTTCAAGGAGATTAATTAGGCAGTGCAAAGATGTTGATTGGTCTATAAAAATTGGAATGGTATTTAAGTGAATGAGCAGACTCTCGAGCAATCAAAACATGTCCTGCCATTTATGAGCTCAAGTTTTAGGGGATAATTAAAGGAGCCAGCGCTGCCAGGGTGCCAAGAAATCATTTAAATGTGCTGAGCTTAACGTACACCCGGTGCATTCAGTCATTTCGTGCGTTGCTTGGGTCTTGATCAGTGAGTTGTAGCATCATTTGAGCACTGGTTGGTTTAGGGGAGATCACACAACTGATGTCAGTTTACATGTTACTCAAAGCAACACAAGCTGTTCACTTGCTATTGAACTGGCCAGAGAGCCATATGTGAACATGGACAATCAAGACTTGTGAAGTAAAGTCTATGTAAAACGCATTAGTTCAAACGACACTCACTTGATTTTCTCTGCAGGATGATCACTCCCAAATCTCAATCCTAATTGCAAACTCTGATTGGTAAATCGCTTCTCCAGTCAGAGTGCTCATTTGGAACAACTACAGACACAAACATTGAACAAATTTAAGCAGCGTATTGTATTAAGGGTGCCAATGTCTAAACATCGAAATGTCCTTAATTTCCTAATACTCTTCACCCATTACTCTTTCATTTCCATTCCAGTTCTTAGTTTGCATCTTCTCTGCAGCTGTAGAAAAACTTGTATGGAAAAATACATCAAAATGTGCGGTTCCACCAGGTATGGCGCACTTTGACTTTTGGTAGCAGTATACTGTGCGGTGTAGACAAAGTTCCCCAAAAAACCTCAAACAGATTTCACATGAGCCAGTGGTGTCCGATCCTGGTCCTGAAAGATCACTGTGCTGCCTGTTTTACTTGCTTCTCTTCAGCAGGTTTTCAAGTTCTGCAAAAGCCTGCTAATCCCTCATTCATTCAAATCAGGTGTGTCAAAGCAGAGAAACACCTAAAACATGCAGGACAGGGGCCCTCCAGGACCAGGACCGGACACGACTGCCATAAACAATGCAATTTTGGGGGAAAAGGGTGTTCTTTGGAGTTCTACAGCTCAGGCATACTACATAAGAGAAACATTATTTGAAGTTTAAACGAGTCACAGAAAGTTGGACTTTACATGCCTGAACCAGTAATTTGATATCTTTTAAAAGTTTTTACCCATTCACAGTTAACATTTTATGATTTTGAGATTTTACCACTGGATGTTTTACTCAGTGTGATGCCATACACTCTCAAAATTGAGCTTTCAAAACTTTTCTCACTATTATAGCACCCATGTTTTTTTTTTCTCAGATCCCCCAGGATCACACACGCTCAACCTTTTATCGACTTCCATTGTGTCTGAGCTTAGAGTTTTCCTTGATAGTGTAGGGGCTTTTTAACTTGCTATGTTAACTACCTAAAACATTGTAGCACCAGATCTTTCTGCTTCTTATACTTCAGGAATTTCTTTCAATAGAGCTTATAGTTTTTACACAGGGACAGTTTGAGTCTTACTTTCTGTTCTGTGTTTCTGTCTGCCTCTTAATAAGTTTGCTGTCAGGGAGTGAGAGATGCAGGTGCAAGGTTACTATGGTGACCCTAAGGAACCACTGTTGGTAGCTTTAAAATTTCTTATGATCTTGTTTTTTCCCCACTTCTTATGCCATTTATACATCAAAATGTAGGTCATGCAATTCAGCTTAAATTATTACTAAAGCAATTCCCAATTTACTTGATTGGGCTTTTTTTTTTTTTTTAAGAAGGTTGATGTATGTTGGAATTTTTGGTAGTAGCTACATTGGTGCCCTTAGAAATTCCTTCAGAAATTTTCTACTTTGAATTAACATTAACCTACATCAACATCTGCATCTGTTGAGACAAGTTTCTTTAATGTCTGCTGGAAAATATTTCCTAGTTGTATGTAAAGCTGGACGATCAAGAACAGATTAACTTGTGCAGCCAAGTAAATCACTGCCTAAATTTGGATTTAGGCAGATGCAGACTTTAAAAAATTGGTGCAACCTTGAGCATGTTTGGGTAACAAAAAAAAATGCAGTTACGGTATATGTTTTACAAATCATTAAAAAAGTAACCAAACAAAACAATATCTTCATGATAATGTACCATGTTTGTAAGGAAGAGCAACTCTAGAATTATGTACTCATCTGTGGTGATGGCCACACCAGTTTTCATAAACTACCAGCGTTTTTACGATTAAGTCAGTTCAGGAATTTCTCCAAAGGCAATTTTCTTTGTCAAATAAACTTGAGAAACAAAAGTAAATGGACTGTACTTACATAATGTCTTTCTTGCTAACCAGCTACTCAAAGCACTTTACAACACAATCTGTGCCCTCATTTACCCATCCACACACACATTCATACAGCACTCTGCCACATCTCTACAAAGCTAATCTGAATAAATCATTCTATAGAGTCTAGTCAGTGCTTTAGATCACATTCATACACAGATGGGGCACATCAGAGGCAATGAGGGGTTCAGTGTCTTGCCCAGGGACACTTCAACATGTGGCATACTAGTGGAATTAAACCTCCACAGCCACAGATGACCAGAAGTATGCTTGTGCTGCACAAAAAGTTACAGATGGAGAGTTCTTAGTCCCAGCAGCTCACTTTTGTCCTCAGGTATTCAGGCCCACCAGCACACTCATAAAAATTTCACAACACTGGAGCGGTAAAGTCTAAATCACACATGGGCAAAATACGGCCCTGGGGGCCAAATTCAGCCCTTGAACAATGTCCATCCATCTCTGAATGTTCTCACATGGAAGCTTAAATCAATAAGAACCTGCCTTTTATTAATGAATCTCAAAAAAACCCAAACTTTTAATTAAACTTTCGAGATGTTTAAATCTTTGGTTTTAAAAAAAAAGGTATATTTCCTGCAACGACAGAACCAGTGGCTGTGGTGACAGGACCAGACTAAGTATAAATGCTTCTTAAAGGGAGAAGAATTCGGACTAACTGTTGCATAACCATGAGCTGACATCTAAATAAGTTGTTACAAATGTAAATGTACACTGTGTGGTTTATATATTAGGAGAATTCAGTATTCAGTAAGTACAGGCCAAGAATGCTAACTAGGCTACAAATGTTCCATCCTCGTAAAAAGAACGAAAAAGCCCAATAAGTGTCTTTCACTATGACCCCCTGGGAAAAAATTGTATTCCTAGTTCAGTGTGTGGCCCTTCGATTGCTTTGATTGAGTCAATATTGCCCTCTCTGGAAACAAAACCCACCGCTGGGCTAAAATCAACAGCGTCCAATCACCCCAGGGTCAGTCAGACAAATGTTCCCTCATCTGGGATTAACAGCACATTTGTTTTTGGAATATAAATCTGTTCTTGTCTACAACAACTAAAAAACACTAGCATTATTGGATGATTCTATTTTTAAAAAAGCCAAAAAAAATAATTAGAACTCCAAGATATTTAAATTAAACGGACAATTCAGATTCTTTGAAGAGTGGTTCATTGGAAAGGTTAAGAACAAATAGTATCTTACCTGTTTAATAGCTTTTTGAACAAACTCTATTTGGAGTTTTATTCTCACCAGATTGATAAGCTAATGGCTAGTCCAGGCAGAACCGCAGTGGACTGCTGCTGCCCGGAATCACCTCTTTATAAACTATTACACTCCTGTTACTTTTATATGGAGGAGTCATGAGTAGAATAAATATTTGAGATTGCACAGGAAGTGTTATAGCTAGCTGCTTTTGTTAGTATCTCCAAAAAAAACCCTGAATCCCATAAAAATAATAGCACCATGTAAAAGTGACAATGATGTTGATATTGGAGTTGATTTAAGACGGCAGCAGTCCACTTTCGTCTTAGCTTTACTTGTGCTAGCTGCTAGCTCGTCAGTACGGTCAGACCTAAACTGTTCTTCTGCCGTTCATAGAACTATCTACAACAGGTAAGAAGGGTTTTGTTCATAACCCCACTTTAAAAGGTCTGAACTATTATTTTAACATCAGTCAAGTCTTAAAATCTTTGATAATTCAGAATATGTCTTTTGAACTCCTTAATCGGTTAGTTGTACCACAGAGCTTCCTAGATCTACACTCAGTCTGCGGTGCAGATCACAGAAACATAAGCAAGCCTGCAGCGGGCCGTGTGTTTGTGTGTGTGTGCGCGCGATGGTTGTAAGCTTTTAGCAGGATGAGCCCCAAATCCTTTCCCACAGAAATCAATTAAACCTGTCGATAGCCATTGATCTGCAAGGTAAGGATTGACCCAGTTGTTGAAGGATTAGAGTTTTTTTTGTGAAAGGCGTGAGGAGGGAGAGGGTAGTCCTGTTTCAACATTAAAGCCTGCGTGAACCTTGACACAACTTCACATCGTCTCCTCACCACTTCCTGGAACGGCTTGCTCGTTAGCCTCTGCTGTCTCCAGGAAACAAGCTGCACTGTAATTAAATAACAGTGAGGCGGTTACATCAGCGAGGCTTAGAAAGAGTTCACTTCTGTGTCAGTCCACTTAGATGATAAATGATTCTCACAAGATGTGTTTTTTTTTGTTGTTGCGTTTTTTTTTTTTTCTCCCACAGGGGGAAGCTGAAGGGTACTGCACACAGCAGACATTAGAGGGAATACTTTAAGATGGGGGTTAAAAAATGGGTCTCCGTGGAAAAGTCGTGAACTAATGTCATCCTACCTGTTTTAAAATACCTCAGTTTGGAGAAATAGAGTTTAATTCTGACCGGATTGACACACTAGCAGCTAGCCTGAGCGGGGCCTGGAACAAATTGAACTGCTGCTTTCTTAAAACAACTCAAATTTTACACACAAGTGCTATTTTATAGACATTTACATTGTTATCAGTTTTGCATTACATAATTGTTTGCATAGAATTCTATTTTCATTTGCAAATGCTAACAGCAGCAGCTAACCATAGAATTTCCTCCCAGAACCTCTGCAGGAAAATCAGTATAACCCAAAGTTGATGGCAGTGTAAAGATTATTTTAGATGTGACTGGACTGACAAGCTGACAGCCAGTCAATAAAATCTGACGGTTATTTGCAGTGGGAATTAGCGGCGAGGCTAGCTATTTGTAGCACTTCGGGTTCAGCTGGTAACACATCTAGTCAAAGTTTTCCTCATATTTTTGCCAGATAAATATGAAACTGGCAGCAGAGTAAACGGATTCTACAATATTGTTCTCACGACCCATTGTGATTTTTATTTTTTAAATTGTTTGTTTTAAGACGGCAGCAAACCACTTTGGTCTTTTTGTCTCGCTCTTTGACAGGTTGTTAACTTGTCAATACGGTCAGAATTAAACTCTTATTTTTCCAAACTGAAGTGGTTTCTGTAAATTTAAAATCTTACTTCTGACATACAAAAGCTCTCAACAACAAAGCTATATATTTTATTAAAGATCCTTTTGTTCCATATATTGTTCCTCCTGACATAGCACTTTGCTCTCAGACTGCAGGTTTACTTGTGGTTCCTATACTTCCTAAAAGTAGAACGAGAGGCAGAGCTTTCACCTCTCTGGTTGAACCAACTTCCAGTTTCTGTCCATGAGGCTGACACCCTGTCTACTTTTAAGACTAGGCTCAAGAGTTTCCTTTTTGATAAATCTTATAGTTGGGTTGGGTTTAGTTTTCTGAACAATCCCTTAATAAGTACTACAATAGGATTAGATTGCTGGAGGTCATACTGGACAAAATTTCCACACTCTGCTGTCTTTACTTCTGTTTAGCCTTTAAGTCTGTATTTGCAATTATTCCTACCATTAACCTGTGTTTGTCTTTGTTTTTCCTCCTGTAGACACTACACTTGGAGCAATTCTGTGTTTGTCTGTATCCCTTTCCCGTCCTCTCAAACCCCAGATGGCCGTTCGTCCTGAGCCTGGTTCTGTTAAATGGAAATTGTTCCTCTCCACTGTGGCCATTGTGCTGCTTAGGATGGAAGAATGCGACAAAGTGAAGATCTGACGCAATCTTCATGCTTCGTTAAACAGATGTCTTTTACTAAACGGCATTACATAATGTACCGGTTGTTAATGCGTTGCCCTTTAATAAGAGTTGAACTGACTATAATTGGATTTCAGTCTGGATCTGAATTGGATTTATGATTTGGACTTGTTTTTTCTAAGGTATAGTTCACTGAAAAGACTTGTTGTGAAGTGGCGCTATATAAACTGAACTGAATTGAACTATTACAGCAAACAGTCAGAGTTTGATGATGCCATGATCAGAAAAAAATGCTCTGTTTTTGTATCTAGAACACAAACTAATAGTGGGCATACATAAAATGGGCTTATATGTCTACAAATCTCCATTTTGGACAGAATTCTTTTTAAAAATATTAGTTTTTCTCACCAAAAACTTTATTTGAGAGGAGCAAATGTAACATAAACAAACACACACACACACAACTCTCTCTCTATATATATATATATATATATATATATATATATATATATATATATATATATATATATATATATATACAAACCAGTGTGGTCATTGAACTTACAGCAGCTAAGATTTATTTATTGTTCAGAACTTTTGCACAGAACCACATTTCAAAAGATCTTAACTATCCCCTTAAAGTCAACCTGACAGGAGGTAAAACAATAAAAGAGATCTACGTTCTCCACTTTTATAAGCAGGGATAAACAAGATTAACATCCTAATTTCATAACCCCAAATTGGTCTTTTATGTGTCACAGGAATCGCCCACGTGCAATAAAATATGGAGAAAATCTCTCTTTCTGCGTGGTAGCACCAAATTGGAAAACTTTAAAAACATATAAAGTTCTGTGAGGTCCCGTAATTACAGACGGTCAGTGCTTAGAAGTATCACTACAGTTGAATTAATGAGCGTGCACTCATGCGTGGCGAAGTATAATGCTTTAGGTTCACTGACTGATGAGATCCATTACTCTTAAAATTAAGTTTAATGTTGCGCCAGCTCCACAACGGTAAGGATTAATCACCGGAGTGATGGACACCAGTGCGGATAAAGGCGTCCGTGTGTGTGTGTGCACGTAGTATATGTGTATGTGTGTGAGTCTGTGAGTGCTAACATGTTTTGATTGTCAGGGAGTCGGGTGGTGTTTATGAGAAACAACGCTGAGGTGAAATTCCAGCAGCGTTTAGCTGGGGCATTAATGGAGACGGAGACATTGAACCAAAATATATTATTCAGCGCTTAAAAGCACAAAGCAGCGTTTAAAGCTCCTAACCAGTTTCAGTGCTGCTTTAATATTTCACATGCCTATTGAAGGGGAAGTGCGTTGCTCCGGGAGCTGATAGAAAAACTCCTACAGAAGAGCCTGAACAATGAAAAAGGTCAGCGCAAGATCAAGTTGTGTGGCTGTAGAGTTCTCGTAACAAGAACATACATTTCCTTTTTGATAACAGTTTTGCCTCTGTTAGCGAAATATCTCATTAATTATTAAACAAACTTTAATGGAACTCGCAGAAAGTAATCACTGGATGTATGTCTACAACTCATTAACAATTGAAGTCAGTCCAATTCAAGATGGCTGCAACAGCAAATCAACATTGGCCAACACAAAAATGTCTTAGCTAAGTCACTTTTACGGATAGTAAATTAAAGTTTGGTGTGGTAGTAGCTGAGACTGATCCCCCACACGTGTCCTGAGTGCTAACCGATTGTTGAAGATTTTTGTTTAAAATTTTGCCATTAACTATTTGTAGCCAACTCTGCCTATCTGTTTTAATGAAAGTTTTAGGGAATAATCAATAAATCTACATCTATACTTGATTACCTTTAGGAGTCAACCCAATTCAAGATGGCCGTCATAGCCAACTCACTGTGGAAAAGTCATATTTGACTATAATTCTGTCAGTTTTAAAGATATTGAGCTGAAATTTGGTATGGTTGTAGCTGAGCATCATTCCCAACACATACTCCAAGTGCTACTCACCATGCAAGATCTTTGCTCAAAACTTTAGCATTAATTGTTGGTGTCAACCCTGTTTGTCTGTTAGCAAAATATCTTATGAACCACTGGATGGACTTGAATGAAACTCTCCGACAGTAATCACTGAATATGCATCTACAACTGATTAGCATTTGGAGTCACTCCATTTTATGATAGTCTCCACAGCTAATCAACATTAGCAAACACAAAAATGGCTACAACTCAGTCAGTTTTACAGATCTTGAGCTAAGATTTGATATGGTTGTAACTGAGAGTAATTACTCTGATCCCAAGTCCTCAAGATATCATAATAGGTTGAGTTTCAGAGTTTGATCAACTCAGTCCCTTCTCATTATAAGATGGTTTTAGTCTAAATCTCTGTCATGAAATGCGTAGAATGATATGCATACTCTGAAGGAATGCTAAGTCTTTAATGTCATAAATGTTTTCCTCTCAGGGTCCCCCCCCCCCACACTGATTTCTTTAAACACAAGCATAAGAGTGCTTCACAACCCTTTTGTTCCCAATCCCTGAGCCCATCTAATATTTCTTTCGGATGACACCCTCGAATCACACGGTAGTGCCAGGGTGTATAAGATATTTTTTGGAATCTGATTTTCTGCCTCATTTTGCATAAAATCCATTCAGCTTTCCGTGTCCTTGCATCAGCCCCAGTGCCTTCCGGAAAAAAAAGAAAAATTAAGTTTTGACAGAGCTGTTGCTAGATTTGGGAAAAAAAAAAAAAAAGCAACCTAATTCCACTTCATGGTGCTGACCGATTTTGTGCCCTGAAGGATACTACAGGAGAAGTTTGCATTTCCAATTGTATTTACCTGAACATGGCTGGAGGCTGAAAAAGTATGCCTCAATGCACTGCAACATCAGAGCAGTAAACAACCTAAAGTCTGTTTACAGCGCTTACGTATTTAGCTGTAGTAAAATATCTGCTTTATTTGATGAATAAACAAAATAGGACAGCAGAAATGACTGCGTGTTACTGGTAATGTGACAGGACAAATTTTAGCAGCTGGTTTACACTCAAATCTTTAAGACTTATTTATTTGTTGTGCAAAAATAAATCCGTGTTAAACTGAATGTGTTCTTTCAGACTTGATTGGCAACAATTAAAAAAAAGGCTGAATACACACGCCTGTATCTTGTTTTGATGTTACTTTTACACAAAAACAAAAAAGATTCTAAAAAAAAAAAAAAACTGTCAGCTGTCTAATGATAATAATGGCCATCTGCTGTTTTGCTTTAAAATTTCATTCAAAAGGGTAGTGTTGACAAAACTCATCTAAACCGGGTGGCACATAAGGAGTTTAGTCTTGAGTAATTTTATATACATGCACACATACACACACACACACACATTATCTTTATATATATATATATATATATATATATATAGTCCATTTTCAAACTTTTGTCATAAGACCGACCAGACTGTAAGGTGCATTAAGTGAAACAAAACAGCACCCTGTCTTTTATTTGTACCGACGTAAGTTTCAAGTATAAATGCCTACACCGCGCGGTCCTTCCGCCATGCACGGAGTCCTGTGCGACTATAACTGAGCCTTAATGCTGCAAGCAGCGCAGCTTTGTAGTTTACCAAAGTTGTACTAAAATATCACGACTTCTTATATAGGACCTCAGGCCAAGTTGGTATACTGAAGCATTAAGAGTTCCTTTTACTGGAACTAAGCGGCGGAGCCCAGCTCCCCGTTGAACACCTGTGAGATCAGCTTGGACGTGCTGTTTGTTCCAGAGAAGAATGGAATGCCATCCTAAAGTGAACATGTTGGATCATCTTCTCTCCTTAGGCCCACTTCATTCTGAAGATCACAAACTTAACGCACAATTTATTCTTTGCTGTGACAATGTTTCTTGACAATAAATCTTGTAATGTTGAAAATCCTGTTTATTTCATCCATAAATGGTGCCATATTTGTTAGGAAAATGCACTAAGCAGCAGAGCTAAGGATGTGGGTTGCACCCATGAAAAACTTGCCAAATATTCTCTGCCAAAAAGCTTATTCTGGTACTGAGTTTTGTTTAGTGTCGTTTATTGTATTGGATAATTGAAGTCTGAAAATACAAGACATATTGACATATTAATTAATTAATTTAACAAACAGGACCTCAGAAGCATGTGGAAGAACCATACACATGCTGCCTGATCCCACCTTTTTATGCTGCTCACCAGCTTGGTCACATACTGCTGTGTATGATCTTCAGAGTGAAGTGGGCCTAAGGAGAGAAGATGATCCAACATGTTCACTTTACTGCAAGCCACACTCACTTCAGTCGACTAATTCATCACATTTTTTACATTAGCCTAACAGAAGTGATAATTTGTGATTTAAAATCCAAACCAAGGAAGGTTCACTGGTAATGTGACCTGACAACGCAGATGAAACACTCAGAACGTAGATATGAAAATTCAAAATTGAATTTTCAGTCTACTTGGTGCTGTGAAAATTTGATCACAGATGATGGTGACATTTAAAAAAAACTGTTGATGGGGACTTTTTAACCTCAAT
Source organism: Kryptolebias marmoratus (assembly GCF_001649575.2). Lineage (NCBI taxonomy): Eukaryota > Metazoa > Chordata > Actinopteri > Cyprinodontiformes > Rivulidae > Kryptolebias > Kryptolebias marmoratus. The sequence continues at coordinate 12,436,720 of NC_051436.1, forward strand.
ATCCACCTCTTTCATTAGTACTAACCTCCACAAGTATACTGATTTATAACTGTGTGCCTTATATCAGTCTGATTTCAAGAAAGCCTAGCTGTAGCTCTGAAAACTAAAGCTTTCACTACTCATTTTCTCTATTTGCGCCCAGTATGCCACACATAATCACTTTTATTCCAGCAGCGTACCAATCCTCTGAAATGTGTCTGTACACTCTGTGGTTATTTAAGACTAGTTTTTTTTTTTAAAAAACTCGCTAAAACATGAAAAAATAAAATCAAGACAAAATATCAATAGTCTTTGCATGGCGATGAATATATAGATGAACACTTTAAAATGTTTAATTCAGACTGCAGTTTCATAAAGTTTTGTTCATAAATTGCTGATTTTCACTGACCTATATTTAAATTTCTTTTGTTTTCACTGAAAGGGATAGTTTGGGGATTTTATTCTGTGAAATAGTCATCAGTAGGTAGTATCTTTTGAGCTGTGAAAGTCTATGCTCGGCACACATGCATTAGCAAAGTAACACGATGAAGAAAACAGCGACAAACTAATTGAACCATGTCAGGCAAAAGTGTAGAGGTTTAATATCAGCTGATGTAGTGTTCATTTCACATCCATATATAGCTTTTGAGAAAAAGTTGGTTTCTAAGTTTGAAAAACAATATAAAAGGGGCCCTGACTTGGGAAGCCAATAGCATAGCCTGGAGGACGATTTCCGCCCTTCTGCTCATTTTGCACGTTTCGTGACTGACGTCACCACTCATAAGGTACTAACTTGATAACTGTTTGACAAATCATCACTTCAAAAAGATCACCATCCATGGGCCACCTTGGTTATATGTTGCCCATGCAGGTTCTAGTGCTTCGCTACATACTGATGTAAGCCAAAAAAGTCACGCCGGGACAGGGACCTGGACGCGGTGCAGCCGTGGACGTACAGTGTCACATCCACAACTGACAATAATTCTTGAAGTGGCACCATTTCAAAACAATATAGCTTTTTGAAGGTCTAGTATTCTCTGAAGGAATGCATATCATTCACCACCTTTTGTGCTATACAGGATGGAGTTTTAACCGTTAAGCCCAAACCTTATAAGTCATATCATGCAAAATCTGTAGCACTGGACTATGTTTTGAGGAGGAGTTTCAACAAATTTAAGCTCAATATTTGTAAACCGGGCTGAGTTAAAGCCTTTTTTGTATTTCACAAAGTTGCTTTGCTATGGCAGCCATTTTGAATTTGATTGATTCCAAATGTCAGTCAGCCGTAGACGTACATCAAATGATTCATTCATAAGAATTTCATTAAAATCTTTCCAATGGTTCATGAGCTATTTTGTTAACAGACAGTCATCGTTGACTCCAACAGTTAATGTTAATACTGTTAAAAGATATCCTACCACTCAAAGTAGAAGTCAGAAATGACTCTCAGCTACCACCACACTAAAGTTTAGCCCAATTTCTGTGAAACTGACTGACTTAAAGCTAATTTTGTTTTTGCCAAGGTTGCTTAGTTGTGGCGGTCATCTTGAAATACATTGACCCCTAACAGTTAATCAGTTGTAGATGTCCATCCAGTGATAAATTTGGTAACATTTACTTTTGCTAACATGACTGAGACACATTGTTACAGGCAATAATTAGCTTCTGTTGTCACAATTTACCTTACCAGTCCGATATTCAACAGTGGTATTGCTGTCTCATTCTTTGACTTCAGTGATATCAATCAAACTCAAATCTTGCGATTTAGATAAAACAAAAAGAATTCTCCTCAACACAAAAGAGAAAGTTTTTACTTGTCTTGCAGATCGTTGAGATTTCTGTCCTCTGTGCCGCATTGATCAGAAGACCCCTCTCCCCTCAGCTGGAACACAGCACCAGTTGTCACCTTCACTGTCTGTTTCATTCCGTCTAATCAACCACACCTGGTGATACACCTGGCACTCTCGTCATTAGCTGAATTCCCTGATTGCACCGAGCTGCTGGCCTCCCCACGTCTGATCCAGATCTTTTGTTTAGCCAAGAATTCGCCGGCGAGACAGACAAGAAATCCAACTTGAATCCCACCAGGGCTGTGCTATAAATCCATGCCTTTTGTGTTTCCTTTTTTTTTTTCCTTCTTTTTTCCTTTTTTGAAAACCTTGAAATGGTCAAAATTAAAATTTCCCTCTCTCATTTTTTAATTTAAATGTAAATTACATGATGTGTGTTGCGTGCGGGTGCAGTTAGGGGGCGAATTAACTTCAGGTCTTGTGGATCTCATTAGGACGGAGCTGCATGAGAGGTTTCGGCTCCTTTTGTCTTTTTCTCAATTTGTTTCCTTTTCCTCCCAGGCAAGACTTTGTTTTTGCTATCAGAACTGTAATGTGTTTTTACCCGAGAATAGCAAGGAAAGATGTTTGGAACTAAAGAGGACTTAAAGCCAAAGTTTTTTTTAATTGAGGTTTTGTGGACAAGTTATGAACAATTAATATCTTACCAGTTGTAGATAGCTCCTTCAGTGACATCAGTTTGGAGAATTAAAATTGTGAAGTTAACGGCTCGTTTTATTGGAACCAAGCTCAAAGTGGATTACTGTTGTGTTGAGTTTCCACAATTTCATAGCAGTTCATGGGAACACTATTTTAATAACTTTTACATCAACAACAGTTAAAAAAAACACATTATTTGCATAAAATTCTGTTTACCAGCCGTTAGCTGTAGTACTTCTGGTTCAGAAAGAAGTATCATCCCATTTCTATCGGAGTAATTGTGTAACTCAAAATAAAAGGCAGTGTAAAAGTTTTCAATTCAAAAGAATTTCACCCTAACCTCTACTGCAATCGCAGTTTTGAGAAACAGAAATTAATTCTGGCTGGAACGTCAAGCTACTGGCTAGTCCGAGTGAGGCCAAGACCAAAGTGGACTGATGACATTTTAAACTGCTACAAATTAGTGTTTGCTTGTACCACTGAAATTTTTGAGACCTTGAGTTCTTTTAAGATGGCACTATCTACTTTGGTCTTGGCCTCTCTCAGACTAGGCATTAGCTCAATCCGGTCAGAATTAAACATATATTTTTAATCTGAGGTTGTTTAAAGAGCTATCTGAAATCTTTTAGACATTAACTGTTCAGAATCTTGAAATAGAACCCAACTTTACAAACCTTTGATACAAACTCAGTTTGGGGAAAAAGAATTTAACTTTGACCAGATTGATGAGCTAATGGCTAGTCATAATAAGACCAAGAACAAAGGGACTTGCTGCCGTCTAAAAACAACTCCAGTCTCAAAGACTTCAGAGCGGTTTGTGTGAACCCTCTTTTCTAAATCTTTACATTGCTGCCAATTCCATATTATGTCATTGTTTACATAGTTTATATTATGGTTAGCTAGCACAAATATTGGCAGCAGCAGCTAGCTGTAGCTTTCCCAGTGCAACCTGGGACACATCAAGCAGAAATATCAGAACAATCAGCAAAAATCAGCATCTTAAGAAAAAACCTGAAGGTTTCTTTTTCTTTTATTTTGTCAGTAAAATGTTCCATTTTTTACATGGAGGGGTGGGACTTAAAACCTGTACTGCAGTCAGCCACTAGGGGGCTCATTTTTTTTCCGGCTTCAACTTCCAGCTTCTGGTGGTCTCTCTAGTTATAATACACCCACTCAAACTAGTCGTTAGCTTGTCAGTCCAGTCAGAAATAAATTATTTCTCCAACCTGACGTTGCTGAAAGGGGTGTTTACAACAGGTGTGATATTTATTGTTCATAACTTTTCTACTACAAAAGATCTGGACTACTCCTTTAAGGGGGTGAGGTGGAGGAGTAACAATCACGAGTTGCTGCTGTGTCTGAAGAGGGCTTCCCACGGAGAAAAGAGTAAAAGTAAGACGTGCTCCCTGTTCCTTTGACACCAAGTAGTTTGGGAAGTAGGAGAGCGGGAAAGAGGGCAAAAGAAAGAAGGAGCTAGAGGCTTTCTGAGTATAAAAGTGAGTGTTTTGGGAGGAGGGTTGCGTGCCCCTGTGCCCTCATCAACAGGCCTCCTTATCCACCGGGGTCCAATGACTCTGACACAATGAATAATTCCCAATATCCTTTGGCCCTGCCGGTGACCTGGCAAAGAGCATATAATTAATGCATAGGCCTAGTTCCTGACAGTCACAGATGAGAAAGACTAGATTAAGATTTGGATTATTAGATAATATTGTAAGAAGGACAAAAAGAGGGAGAAAAAAACTTTCACTTGCAGCTGCTTCTTTGTCTCATTTGTAATGTATGCAGTGCTTTCAGGGAGAAAAGCTATTGTTTGCAAAAGCTCACCGGTAGGTGCCTGTGTGCGTGCGTGCGCGCACTGCGACAGTTGGTTTAACGTGCCCAATGTCATACAGATATCCAGCAATGTCAAGATTTGTGTTCCTCCGTGTTTCTAATTTCATGAGACAGTGATGCGTGACAGAGCTGACAAAAACTCCAAGGTGCCGGCACTGGCCAAGGTATTCACAGAGCTTTGCTGACATAGCTGTTGAATTTCACTTTTCGCACCCCTCTTTTTTTTCTTTTTTTTTGTTCCTTTTTCACTTTGTGCAAAAGGCTGTCACAAATTAGATTCTAGCTGTCATCTAAGTCCTTAGCTAAAAAATTCATGCGGGTCATTTTACAATGGAGTGGAAGTTCTCAAAGTTTAGGAAGAGAAGCGAGGGGAATAATGTGACAGCTAACAAGATCATTGGAGATTTTATCCATTTATTATTTACTTTTTAATAAGCTAGTGCAATTAAACTCAAACACGTGGTGAGTCTCCATGAACGTCACTCACTGAAAGGGATATTTAAGATGTTTTGTGGAAAGGTTACAAACAATTATTGTCTTGCCTGTTCTAGATAGCTCTTTAAACATCAGTTTGGAGAAACAGAGATTCATTTTAATCGGATTAACATTTTTTTAACTAAAGTGTTCAAATTAAATTGTCAGCTACAACCACTGTTTTAGCTCAATATCTGCACATTTTAGTAAGTTATAGGCATAGTTTTGTGTGAGTTAGGGGCTTATTAGCTGTCGTGGCCATCTTGAAATCGGGTTGACTTGGATCGACAATAACATGTTTCGGACAATGCTCAGCTAGATTTAATTTAAAGATCTTTATTACCTGGTAAAGACGAGACGTGTTTTTATATGTCCTTTAACTCTACAGTTAAAGAAAGTTGGCCTTTGTTTTTCTTGTGATTTCTGGTGCAAGTTGCTTCTTCTGAGTCGTTTCAACACTGAACACCTTTCTTTCCTGCCCATCAGGTAAAACAATGTATTTTCTCTTCTACCTTCCTACATTTGATTTGTTATTATGAGAATTAGGTTTCCCCACCAAACTCAGCTTTGAATTAGGTATGTCTGCCAGTGATTAGCCTCAGCCCTGTCCTCAGCTGTGACCTGAATACATCGCTGAGGCTGCAGACAGACAATGCAAGGAATGGCTGCAATTCCACATTAGACTTGCCCTTGCGTGAGTCCTCTACTAAGAAAATCCTACTGATGTCTAAAATATAGCTGAGCGATATCTGAAAAGAGAAATCAGGGTCATATTCTTATTCAGTGTTTTCTTTTCAGCCATCCTGAATGCAAATAAACGACCCATTTGATGCACACTGGGAAAGAAAAAGGCCAGGACTCATGTTTGTCTTTTTAACTGCCTAACTTTGAAAGTGCAGATGGTTGGTCCATGAGAGAATGTGATGTTTAATTATGTTTGCAATTGGTCTGATTCAAATTAGATGACTTTCATCTTAAAAGTTTGTACGATAATGAATTATGTTTTGTTGGTTTATATAAAAGCCCTTACAACTGTCTCAGTAAAGGTGACTTTTGATGGTAAGTAGACCCCAGATTTAGTTTTGTGCTCTTGTTTCATGCATTTGTAGCATGTGTTCTGATTCCTTGTTAGATTTGGTTCTAATTTTTATAATCATTACACCCACATTATCTTCCTTCAGTATCGGTACTCCCTGGTTTTTAGTTATTTCAGCTCTTGTTCAGTCAGTTTCAGTTTTGATTCTGTAAGTAAAAAACTTAGATCCACCTGTCCTGCCTGCCTGCTGCTTCCTTGGGTTCCTCTTCCAACCGTCCAAATCAAATCACCACAGCAAGATTTGACCAAACCATGAACCCAACAGGATTACTCTTCCTGGAGAACTTTCAAAGACTGCATAATAAAGATTTTCTAAAGTTCTCCGGTGTAGCAGCCTTGCCCCTGGAAAAGACTGAAGGTTTCAGGTAAATTAATGAATTTGCTGTGGTATAGGCCCTGACAGCCTGAATCACAAAGGCTGGTTGAACCTCTGGCTGCAGGGAAGGCAAGGTACCACACTACACTGGAAAAAGTTTTGACGGTCCATCCAAATCCCTACTTTGCTCTGAGCCAGGTTTTGTATTTTGTTTTGAGACACACTCAAACCTCGATCGCCACCACTAGCCGTTTCTCCCCAAGCATTTGCTGCCACCGCCACCCCTGCCCAGGACATCCAGAGTTCTGCAGAAACCCTTCAGTGTCTTGTTCTTCCATCCATTCATCTTCTACCACTTATCTGGGGTCGGGTCACTGAGGCAACAGGTCCAGGGGAGAAACCCAGACATCCCTCTCCCCAGCAACACTCTCCAGTTCCTCCTGGGGGATCCCAAGGCGTTCCCGGGCCAGAGAGAATACATAATCCCTCCAGCAAGTTCTGGATCTGTCCCAAGGTCTCTTCCCAGTGGGACATGCTTGGAAAACCTCCAATGGTAGACATCCTAAACAGAGGCTCAAACCATCTAAACTGACTCCTTTCGATTCGAAGGAGCAGGGACTCTACTCCGAGCTCCCCTCAGATGACGGGGCTCCTCACCTTATCTCTAAGGCTGAGGCCAGCCACCCTATGAAGGAAGCTCATTTCAACTGCTTGTGACCTGTTCCTGCCTCAAGCTTTATTTACACTGGACACCCCTCTTCTGAGTCAAGTTCCCAAGGGGGTCTAGCTGAATGTCTCTCCTACAAATAATTTCCAAAGGGATCCAGTTGGACCTGTGTTCTTGCACTACTCAGTGAATGGATCCAATTAGACCCACCTCTGCCAGTTCCAACTTTAAGGCAGGCTAAATTAGTCAATTTCATCTCTTTACCTCATTAATTTCAGAAGGCTGCCCAAGTTCTGAAAATTCTGGTCCCAAAGAAGAAGCATTTTTGTAGTAAAAGAGTTAATACTTCTTTTTCACAAAAGAACCTTGATTTAGGAGAGGAGCCACCCAAAGTATTGGGTGAAAAACTGTTTCACAGTTTACCACCAAGTTACAGTTCAGTTCAGACTTTAAGCAATCAGTGAAGCTGGTATAAACCCCAGATGTGATCACCATTCTCAGCAGTCAATGCAACTACAAGTAAGGCTTGTGTTTCTCTCAACTTGTTCAAACAAAGTTGCTAAGTTGCTGTCCAAATCTCTTTACTTTCCTTCCATTTAAATGATCTTAATAATTTCTCTGACAAGTCGAGACATCTTGTGATGAGCTGTTACCCCTAATTTATCCTGTTTATGCTGTAAAGACAGTCAGACAGGTGTATGACAGCAGACGGTATTGCACCACCACTTGCCAGTTGCCCAGATGCTAGTAAGCTGTCAAAACTGGCTTGATCCGGGCCCGGGGTTAATTAAACTTGCAAACCCTGCGGCGGGGATGGCTTTCCAAGGCCAAGGCTGGAGAGGACACAAGCCTGAGGTCAGCAGGACCTTGTTAGGTGGAGCATGGGCTTGACATAACAGCGATGGGAAATGGTTTGTAGGGTTCAGAGAAGGGGCAGAATGAGTAGGCAGGAGCTGTACTCAGAGAAGGTGAAATATGAAACTACTTTACCGTAGGTGTGGGAGTGCAGCTGATGCAGCTGATGAGTGGCCAGTATTGCGAGACAGAAGATTGCTGGCCACCCCCTTCTTGTCACGTCAAATGTTGGGAAGAAAAGCGTTTTGGATGAGCAGCTGTATAGGGGCTTTCTGCTTCCTGCCAGCTTGTTCACCAAGGTGACCTTAAACTAGTTTGGCGGGGGTCCCAAGGCTCAAGCTGTGAATCTCACAGGAGGGTTTAGTGGCAACAGAAATCACTCTGCCTCTCCTGCCAACAATTACAGGGGCCATGTCTGCAAACTCACCACGGTTTTTACAGACCACAGCCTTAGCAATTGAATTAAAAAAGACTGAGGGAAAGCTGAAAGTATACTTTGATTTTATCTAGAGTATACCCTTTTTTATATCACTTCACAGACTATTCTGAGCCTGAAATAACAAATATGTGACAAGTGTCTGGAGCTTCGAGTGCTATGTGCAAATCTCGGTTGTATTTTAATGATCATATTGCTGTTAATATATATTTAAAAGTCTTTTAAAGAAACACTCTGTGTTGAATTAACATCTGTGCCAATATTGCAACTTTGTCATTTCCTCACCTGAGGATCAAGAGGTGCTTGTCTCCAGAGTTGCCTTATTAGCACCCAGTACAGAAATATAGTCGTAAAGTGATGTCTGTTCTCACATTTCCAAGTAACTTCAGACATCAAGCTATGACAACTGTGAGAAGAAAGATTTAAAAAGTGAGCCTTTTCAACCCAGGACCGATCGATGCATCTCCAAAAGCCTTTGTATTCTTTGTCTTGCAAAACACACTTGCTAAACTTACTGCAAATTGTTCCCAGACTGTACCTTAGCTACAGTCAATTTAAAGTGATTTATTTTGAAGTTTGAGTAACAGCCTCCATTAAATCCCTGGACATAAAGAAAGTGGAGCTACATTAAGAAGAAAGTATGACGCTACGTAATCAAACATTTGTATTCTATTATGGCATACTACCCTCAGAAGTAAAAATATTGGGTAAGATGCTTTATTTTCCAAGTTTTGAGATAAAGGTCAAAATGTTGGGAAAAAAACAGTTGGAATAGTTTTTCAAGAATCAAGTTAAAAAGGCAGAATAATTAGGTTCTTTTGAGATTATGAGAAGAAATAAAAATTATTGATTATATGTCAAAATATTAAAAATATATATATATTTTTCATTTTCAGCAAATTACTTGATTGTAAAAATGTTTGAAAGGTCATTTAAAAAGCTTTTGCTTTTGTGAGATTCTTACATGATCTTTCTTGAAGTGTCCCTCTTTGGTTTGTCCACATATTTTTTTCATACTGTGGGGATCATGGGAAAACCTTCAACTTGTACTTCTTCATGTAGTCTATAGCAGAGGTCCCCATCCCCGGGCCACGGACCGGTACAGTCCTTGGGTCATTTCGTACAGAAAGAAAAATTAGCTTACAGTATTTCCGTTTTTTTTAATTTTCGGAGTCTGAACAACATTTATCTTGAAAACTGACCAAATTCTCTCCACTACATTTGTCTATGACTCACTCTTGATGCGTGTCAGAACGCTTATCCAGGTCCCGTGATCCGTTACCGCTAAAAACAAACCCACAAGCAAACGTCTCTGGAAGCCCTAGATGGGACTGACTCGTTACTGAGAAACAGACGTCGTATCAGGGTTACATTACACACTCGGCATTATGGTGAGTTGTATTCTTTGTGCACTTTATAAATGTGCATTTTTTAAAATACCTTTAGCTTCAATTAACTATTAAAGAAAAGTGTTGTGTTGCACTTTGACTGACAGTGTGAAAGCCTGTTAGTGACTTAGGAGGGTGTGTAGGAAGGACTTTTGTATCAAAGGCATAGCTCCAAGTCTTGAGTGTCCAAACGCTGGTTTCAAAAATGCAACTTTGCAGTGCCCCCCAAAAATTGACATTTTGGCTTCAATTCTGAATAACAGAATTAGATGGAGACACTTTATTCCAATTCTGCTTTAAAGTTTCGGTCAGCCAGAAATGAAAAGTGTTATTCAATGCAATGCCGTTGCTATTTTAGTAACTAGATAAAGAATTACCTTCCAACCTAAGTAACAATGTGAGAAGGGTTTACTTCTGATAATTTCTTCAAATTTGTAGACTTTGTTGCACAACAGCATCCCTCCATGATGGTGAAATAACTTTAATTTGTATTTTTAGCAATTTTATGAGCAATTCATCTGGAGAGCTGTTTTTGGTTTTTTTTGGCTTCGAGACCTCAGCTTGACCTCCTGCAGCATGTCTGAATTACAATAACTACAAGAAACAAATACCTGTTGTTTATTCTAGGCAAAAGCTTATAAACTCCTAGGTTTTAATATTTAGACCTGAATTTATGTAATGATTATTATAAACAAGACATTGCCCTAACAATGTATGGCAAAAGTGTTTTGGGTGTTTTTCTTCAAACATCTATCACACCTTTGTCTCCAAACTTTTTTTAAACTTTTTTTTTCTTCCACACATCAAGGAAAGAACATATCTTGAAAGAATCTTTTTATCTATTCGTTGGCATTTAACCTGGTACCGTAAAGCAAAATACCGGGATCTTCCTGGCTGGAAATAAGACTTATAAAGTGCAGTTTTGTAGCCCCAGGGTGCTCCGGGGCAGCTTCATGTTCAGTAATGTGCATAATAGATGCCAGTGTGGCATCGGAATCAATCATATGCACATATTTTTAAGGTTTACATATTCTCTAGGGTTCCTTTATTATAAAAATTCACACAACTGGTATAAACAGCTTCAAGAACACGTGCTTTTTTTTTTTTTTTTTTTTACAGGTTAACACAATTGCTGAAATTTCATTAAAATATTTTTGACATGTTTTGGTCCAAGTATCACTTGGCCTATGCACAGCAGTAACACAATGTTCCTAAATTTTAGTAGGGGGCAAAGTACAGTGGGGTACACACTTCACCTGTACTCCATCCAAATGTGCACTGAACAGAACCCAGGGGTCTTTGACACAGCAGCACAATTATCAGTTTGAAGCAGTCAAGGCGAGATAAAAGCTCCAGAATAAATTTGACCATCATGGTTTCAACAGGACATTGCTGACTAGTTAAACTCCATAACTGAGAAAAGTTAGCCTTATGAGACCCATAACATACCCTTATGCTGTGGTAAGGTTTATTAAAAAATAACACTATTTCTCTGACTTCTACAGAAGAAATGTTATCGCCTGCCACAATGAAGGGAAGGTGGTCATGCAATTGTCTGTATGAGTCTTTTAACCAATTATCTAATGAACCAGTGGACATATTTTAATGAAACTAAAAGTAATCATTAGATGTATGTCTACAAGTGATTAACATTTGAAGCCAACTTGGTTCAAGAGGGCAGCGACAGCTAATCAACCTTAGTAAATACAAAAGTGGTCATAAGTCAGCCAGTTTTACAAATATTTAGCAAAAGTTTGGTGTGCTAGTAGTTGAGAGACATCTACATCACACGCTTTGACCATTAAAAAATCATGTCTTTATTTAAAACACTGGCTTTACCTGTTGGAGACAACCCTGACTGTCTCATGACCCACAAAACAAATATGAATGAAATTCTTAAAAAGTAATCATTCGATGTATATTTTCAACTAATAGACTATTGGAAATACCCTGATTCAAGATGACAGATCCAGATCCACACTGGCTATTGACCTTTGCAAACGCAAAAAAGACTGTAACAGTCAATTTTAAAGCTAATGAGCTCAGATTTGGTGTAGTAGTAGCTCAGAGTTATCCCCATTGGATATTTTGAGCACTAAAAAAATTATGCACCCTTTTTGTTTAAAGCTTTGGCATGGAAGTTAATATTTGCATTCCTTCAAGTAATACTAGTGTCATTGAACTAAAATATATATAGCTAGAAAACTGCAAAATTGAATGCTGTTGTAAATATCTACTTTTGTTTCTCTGATTGCATTGGCTAAAGCTAAACAGTAAAAATTAGTACAATGAAATTGATAAAAAATATTTCCAATAACATCTACTTTTCTTTCATCTGAAGTTTGACCACAAACAAGAGAAAAATATCTCTTTTATGTACAATTTTTGTTTCAAATCTAGTATTGAACTGACCCAGGTTAGCAAAACATTCTCATTGAATTATGTTGCTTCAGACATACATTCTTTCACTTGCTTTTCCTATAGCATTGCCCTCAAAAATAAAGTCTATCCACTGGACCTATAAAGGCTGCTTTGAGTTTATTGAAAGGATGCTGTTCAGTCCATACTTCGGAACATTTTATGTGCAAAATTTCATTGTTCTAGCATCTTATATACAGTTAATGTTGCATTCCTATTACAATATATGTAGAAATTTCAATGTGGGAATGATAGCAGACCTGATTTAACTGTGTTCTAGTTGCAAGTTAAGAAACCAGTAAAAAGGTTATCTGTTATTGGAAATGCAAACCAATATATTTCTCTGATTTTGATTAATTTATGCACTGTAACAACATTTTTAGGTTTTACAGTACTGTGTGTGTAAATGATTTATCCATTCATCCATTTTCTTTACCCACTTTTCTGTGAAAGGTCTTGGGGAGCTGGTGCCTATTTCCAGCAGTCACTGTGTGAGAGGCGGGGTAAACCCTGAACAGGTTCACAAATCCATCACAGGGCCTATATGATATTCAAATGGTCAAAAGTCCAAATAAACAATTCATCATTGCAGCTACCACAAGTTCCTATGTGTGAGGCAGCCATATTGGATTTTGAGGTTGAGACTGGTGAGAAATCTCTGACTTTGGAGGGCGTTCAAGTTCAATTTTCTGACGTGGAATTTGGAAATTTCAACTTCCAAACACAAATGGAACAAGCCATAAGAACAAAAATAGCACAAATCTCAAAAGTTAAATGTCAAGAAGATTGGTATAAAGATAAGGGGGGATTTCTTCATCTACTCCAATAATGTGATATTATTGGGTTACAAAGTTGGGTTGCAAACTTAAAGGGTTTGAACTTTCTCAGCATCTACAAGTTAGTTGTGACCCCAAAATATGTCCTCTCATGTAAAAAAAAAAGTGATTTGAAAAAAAATAAAACATTGTTTTTATCAAACATCTGACACCTGTAGAATCCAGTTTGAAAATGCCTTTGACAGTGTGAATGTTTCCTCATTACAGAGTTGGGTTATCGTTTATGCTCTCAAGGTAAAAATGTCCATGAGCTTTAACTGTATTTGTATTTATTTATTTATTTTTTTGTGGCAGTGGGGCATTTGTTATTCTATGGATTTCTAGTGTTTACTCTGTAGTAACTCGGTTGTTTTTGAGCTGCATCACAATTACTTTTGCACCGACTAAAGCATTTACGGTGTACATGTGGCGTGTAATATACTTGTCAGTTTTGGGGTTCCACACATGTGTAGGTGTGCAGTTTGATGTGGATTTATGTGTCAGGAGGGGAGGCTTTAACTGCTAGAGTGGGATTATCCTCCCCCACTCTGTTTGGCTTGCCATCCTAATGTGACCTTTAGGAGAATTCCCCATAAGCCAAAGGGAGGCACAGAGCGTTTGTTGCACAAAGGCCACTGTGGGGGAAATATATCACCTAAAAGGGAGTAGAGGTCTGACGAAAACCTGACTACATCCTTTAAACAATTCCACTGCTGCTATTGATTCTTACGGAAAACATTTATAGCTTTTGTATCCTTTTTTTTTTTGTCTGAATGTTACAAACAGTCTCTTTGCGGGAAATGTTCCATATTTCGTATTGACTGAAGACATTACAACAGACTTCTGGAAATATCCTGTATCCTCTGATAATGTTTATTTCCTTTTAATGAAACTTTAGCAAAGTACAACCTGATCTGTCTTTGTATTACAAACTGAGTGGGAAAAAAAACCCCAGAAAAGATGCTTATTCAGTAATCAATGGCGCACTGAAACGTTTCTGGTGAGTCAGGTTAGCATTGAAGAGATACAGGTCAATCCCATAGACGTGGTCCCTGCTGGTTTTCAGGACCCTGGCTGACCCTGTCTGGATCTAAATTCTTGTTCAGGTTCAAGTGTTTCTAGCTGCCTCCTCACATAACTGCAGGAGGCAGATAGGTAGGACGGGGAGGCAGGCGGTGTTTACTTCATTATTGATGTTATGAAATGTGTTGCACACAACCATTTGGATCTTGTCAGAGAACAATGCTCATATTTTTAAGAACAGTTGTACCCCTTGTTCAGAGTAGAATTCCATCATCCAGTCCAATAGGTGGCAACTGTGAGCTGTGAACTGTTTCGTTCCTGTCTATTCCTGTCTATTCAAAAGTGAAAAAAGTCTGAGTAATATTTCAACAGAAATGTGATTACATTTGTGTGTTATATGCTTTTATTTCATTTGGAGCTCCATGTCTGTTTGTTCTGCCAGTGAACCGTATGAGTTTTAAGGGTTATAAGCTTTAAAGTGTCAGAAGACTAGACACTAAGGTCTGTAAAAAAGCAAACCAGTATGCTTCTTAAATTTTCTCACATTCTGTCAGTTTGGTTACATTATTAGGATGATCAAAAACTTTGGTAAATTATTTTGCAATAAATGCGACACAGTACAGTTTAAAATGTGTTCATGTTTGCATAATTATATAGTTTAGGTTACTGGGACCCCATTTATACTATTATATGTTTTTAAATAAATCGATTTTTCTCTGTTCATTTTTTTTTACTGTCCGCACATTTAAACAAAAAATTCAGTTATAAAGTTTTGAACATTCAACAAAGTCTTTAAATAACTGCTGCTGAAGGTTCTAGAACCACCATGGCTCAAGCCTGCCATAACCTTCAACCTTCACATCACCATGGGCTGAGAGTGCTTCGACCAAAAAAGTACCTGCTCTAAAAGTGCCACCTTCAAGCTCGATGGACGAACCAAATGCCTTCTGGAAAAAGTTTTACGGTTGGACAGACAAAGGTTGAGCTACTGAGCCACGATAACAAGTCGTATGTTTTAAGGAGTCATGTTGAGGCTTTCACACCCAAGAACACTGTATCAGCTGTCAAGCATGGCAATGGTAGCATCATGCTGTTGTACTAGGGCATTACAACTGGACATAATGACTTTTAAATCTTTCAACTTCACTTCAAATCAACAGCTAAATGGTTGAAACTTGGACCCTGTTGTGTTTTGACAGGACGATGATCCTAAACGCACATCGAAACCGGTTTCTGAATAACATTAGCCTTCTAAAATGGCCTTCTTAAAGCCCCAACCTAAACCCTCTATTGAAAATTTGTAGACTATGAACAAAAGCCGGACATATGCCAGGAAACAAACCAATTTAAGTGCGGTTTGCCAATTCTGAAAAACAAAAAAAAAAGCGGTCACATATCCAACCACAGTTATGCCAATAGCTTGTCAATGGCTGGTGCAACTCGCTAAGAGACATTTACCAAAATTGGGTGTACGTAAAACCTCTGACAGTATTGTAATATTGAATAAATGAATGAATGATATCTGTGCTGTTCGTGCAGCAGTCACATAGTAGGAGTGTGCATTTACTTGCAGGTGCTGTGTGTTCTGAAACTCCCCTCCTTTTTCTGCAGCGTACAGTTGAGTCTCCCATCACAGCTGAATGGCCTTAATCAAAGACTATTGTCAAAGGCACAATGGCAGTCACAGACATTCATACGTAAACACATCCTCTCACCTGCTCATTATCATGTAGGCTTCATCTAAAATCGAGGCACTTTGTCTACATCAGGAACACGGCGTTAAGCTGCAGCGTGAACATGCACCTGCCCTCGCTTTTATCAGGCACTTGCCAAGGGCAGTGACTGGAATAGGTATGTGATTGGACAGCCCGTTCCCGTCAGGAAAGTTTTTTTTTTTTAAAAAGGAGGAGGAAAAACAAGGGATGAGTGTATTGCTTGGAGAAAGAGGGAAGAAGATAGAAAAGTAAAAATTTGACCAAAAATGGAAATGCAAACTTTTGAAGCAAGGTGCTAATACATAAAAACAACCTGATTAGGAATTATAAAGTTGGTAATTAAAAGTACCGTAGCTCTCTTTGAGAACTCTAAGAACATGTTTTTTGGATTTTCTTGTGGAATTTGGAGTAGTTTTAAGACCTGCAAGGGTTTTTATAAAGGTTCAAAACATATTTGTGCATATTCTATAATCTGATTTTCCAAACTGGGGTAATTTAAAAAGCTATCTCCAAAAAGTAATTTTTTAATTGTTAATAATCTTTTCACAGAACCGTACTTGAAAAGATCTGAACTATCAACTTAATGCCAACTGAAAGGAGCAAAAACAGTGGTCAATTTTGTGTAAATTCAGTTATTTTGAGGCCAATTCACATTTTTCAGCTTTTCACAAACTGTTTTTTTTTTCAGTATTCTGATAGCAATGTCGCTCTGCAGTAACCTTTGTACTATAATTTATGAACACAGTGCATTTGAATGTGTTGCTATTTTTATTTTTATTTACTGTAGCATTCGTAGCTAGCTTATCATTATGCCAGCTCAACATTAGACACAGTTCCCCTCAAAGGTTGAACAAAATTGTAGTTTATGTTACCAAAACCCAAGCAATTCGTGCTCCAACTATTTGCCTTTTTGCGTGTCACAAAGATGTCAGATTTTCAATTTTGTTCACAAAAAGAAAAAAGCCTCTTGGTTATTTTACCACTTGGTTAAGTACATATATTTCAAACATAAAAATTTTGAATTTATTTGCTTTTTTCAACTGAGCCACAATAGGTTGGGAAAAATTTGTCAAATTACTTTTTTATTTATTTATTTTTTTAAGGAAGAATATGTAAGAAAGCTAAAATGGGAAATAAATGAGCTTTTCGAGACAGTTGTCGTCAGGGCTTTGTAGCAGCACTGCAGATGGCCGGAGGCTTTATTTTTTTTACTTTTCAAAAACAAAACCACTATAAAGGCTAGACATAACTAATTATTGGATACGTTTTTCAGCAGCTGCAGCCTCTATTGTTTTTAAAACATTACAGACTGACTGATTTTTACTGCACAGAAAAATATAATAATTTTAGTAGAATTGAAATAATGTTCTGGTGCAGCCGGCATAAAACTCTGGATTTTGGTTCACTTACTTTGTATTTTGAACATTTTTGATCACTCTGTAGCTATTAACATGCGGAAAGTTCCTATCTATGTGATCTTTAGCAAGCGACAGAAAAGTTTTTCTGTTTCCTTTATGCAGTGCGAATGAGTTTTATGTCTGCTTCATTTTTAATAGCAAACTGAAAAGGGTTGAGCCAGACAGAATAGTTAAACAAAACTAAAGATATCTTTTTTTTTTTATCAAAAATACTGCTTGCATGTGAACGAGAAATCCGAAAATGAGCAGAAAATGTCTGTCGTTGGGTATTTCAATACACTTCATTGGCAATTATTGATATATACACAAAGAAAAAGACCAAGTTACAGCTATTCAGAATTTTCACAACAGGTTTATTTTCTTCTTTAATTGCACAGCATTAAAGTTTTCAGCGGTAAAGCTAAAGCCACAAGGCCATTTTGAACACAATGAACGTGGTGGAGTGAGCACATAGGCAGCAATGGTGTACCTCACCCATGACCTTAGTTTCCACTTGGTAATCCTTTCAAAATAAAACTACAAAGCACAAAACACAGTGGATCACCTTGATATTTTTTTTTCTTTTTTAGGAGCGGGGTTTGTCTTAAAAATAGTGTCTCGTTTGAAAGAAAAACACTATAGTTGTTAGAAAACTATTTTGTGCAGGCTAATTCTTTTAAACCAGCTAACAAAGCCAATTTCAATTAACCGAAAAAGCACATTGTACTGAATTTTGCAGTAAGTTACCTTCAAAAAAAGGAACAGCTCAAATTTCCTATAAATCTAAAGACAAATACCTTGAAAATGCAGTAAAACTACAAAATCCTATTTTGGTTTTTGATTCTGACTGAGGTGCTTTGCACAACAAAAAGTTTAGGAGCCAGTGTATAAAGTCTTACCTGCGAGTTCTGTTTTCAGACACAGCACATCACCCTGTCAACTTCACTTTGCATTGTTAGCACATGTCAGTCTGCTGTGCATTTTAGAAAACTGAGATGTTTCACGCTCATTTACACCTGTACATTGTTCCAGCTTTTTTATAAGAAATGTTTTAAATATGTCTTCTGGGTTCCTTTTTTATTTGCTGAATCTGTATTTTAAATGTTGTTAAGTGTTATCTATTTTAGGCATCCTTCCCTCCTGCCTGCAGTAGCAGCACCGGAGAGAGTACTAATGTATATTATTGATTCGTATCATTTTTCCATTTCATGTCTTGCCTTTTGCATTGGCCTTTAGGCTCCGTAAAAACAAATCAAAGCAACGCAAAAAGGTTTGTAAAGGAAGAGATATTAACCTTGGAGTCGTGCCTGGCGTATCTTGTAGCAGCTGTGGGGCTTATTCCATCAAGAATATGTAAAAACCTTGTGTAGAGCTGCAGGACAAATTTAAATCACTCCACACTTTTAAGTGGCAGTTTTAGGAAGGGAGGAATTTTTCGAGGATTGGAAGCTGTCGGCGTCGACACTGAACGTGATAATGAGACGCGCCGCTTCGTCTGCCTGCTTCACCAAGTGATCAGCCACTGTTCTCGCTGGCAAATGCATGGAAAAACACAGTTGTAAAGGTAAAAAGGCCAAGAGGATTAGCTGAGAAGACTGTTTTAGCTGTGTAACAAACACAAACGCTGCTATTAGAATTAAACTGCAACAGCTTTTTAGGTCAGAGACCTTTTCTTTTTTTTCTTTTTCTTTTTTTTTTTTTGCCATTTAATGGCCTTCTTCTGTCACAAGGTCTGGATTCCCAGCAGAAAATATGAAGGCATTTTCGCCTCCTTGTTGATTATTTTTAATCGAATCCCCCCGCCCCCTTCTGTCTCTAGGATTTCACCGGGGCTTATCGGGAGGCAGGCTGGCTGGGAATCCGTCTTGCTCGGTGAGGTGTAGAGTCTTACGGACACAACACCTTTCTGAAGCGCCACACAAAAGCCCCCAAGCGCTGCTCTGAGAGTGGCAGATATCACTGCACCCTGCAGCTCCACAATCACAAATACATACATTTAGTCACAAATACAAGGGACTTTGCTCTTGGGCAGATAATGACACCACCAATCCTGTGAAAATGCATGACTTAAGGGGAGTAAATAACCAACGTATAAGAATATACTCAAGAAAACATACACAAATGTGGCTTCAGGGGTTGAGCTGTACCCACATTTTTTAATACTGTTAAGCCTTCCTCCATTTTTACCTGGTTATACAGTATTACCATCTGCCTGGAAAGGTTTGCAATGTTGTTTTACCACTGCCATGAAGTTATGACATTTTTATTGGTTTCTGCAGATTTTCAACCAAGATTTTTTTTGATTAAAGACACAACAGATATTTATTTTGTATTTGCTATCCCATCACATAACAAAGTGAATTAAACAACAAATAAACAGATATAGCTTGTGATATTTCACTCTTCTATTGATTCTCTCACAGCTCCTGCACATTATGTTCATTTACTTATTTATTCACAACCCTTTTTCTGCGAAGGTAATAAAAGCACCACCTGTTGATTGATTTGGCCCACATAAACTGTACAAGTTTTGTCATTAAAGATGCTTTAAGTAACTTTGTCAGGTCACAATGGACAAACAACGCATATGTACGCAAGTTGCGCATTTAACATGGAGGAGTTGCTGCTTATAAGTACTCAGAAATGATGTAGGCATCCTGAAGTCCTCCTCCCGAACAGTAGGGATCACTGCAAAGACAGCTTTCCTGCTACACAGCAAGAGGAGCAGCAGAAGAAGAGTTCATGGGAAGTACACTCTTTATACACAAGAGTAAATAGTAAGTTTTAACTTATTTGTGCCCAGCACAGCGAGACATTAAATTCACTAATTTTTAAGGGTGTAATTAAAGCAACAACGTCACTTTGCAATACCTTAATTTGCTGTTGATACTTTGGTTTGCTGTATAACTGTATTACCGTCCAAGCCCAGTGGCTTCTTTTTGCCCCTCCAAGTATTTTACAATGTTAGTTTTTTGTTTTTTTAAAAAAATACTTTACATACCTGCCAACATTTGCTGACGGTAATGAGGGACAACTGTACATATCAGCGATCCTAGATGGGCAAGAAAAGAAAAGAAAAAAAATCTACTCAAAACTAGGCATTTTCCAGTCATTTTGAAGTACATTTTACTAAATTTTTAGGATGAATAATAAAAACAGCATAATATCAGTATATTATATATTGTAGAAAGGTAGAAGACTAACTTAAACTAGCCTTAAAGCTGAACTTTATCTGCAGTCATACTTAAAAATTGCATTACCGTTGTTTTTTATGCACTTAGCAGCATAAACATACCTGGACTTAAACAAAAGAATGTTTGTTTTTCATCTTATTTTTTAATCTATCATACATATTCATTTTTAGTACAGATTAGTACAAACTCAAGGTGCAAATGAACTTGTATTTATAATAATTCTGACAACAATTATGATGAATAGCAATAAATAGGTTTAAAAAATAATGTTCCTATAAAGCTACAGTTCACTGCAATCCATTACACCAGAGAGTTTGTTATTTTAGTAAGACGTCAACTTACTTATTTTGGCTCTGAACTGGTCTCTGTGGGCTGGTTGGACCGTCTACCAGGAGACAGCAGACTCGTCTTCCTACCAGCAGCTGTAGCTTCAGTATCAGTGCTGCAAACACACATTTTGTATTTGAATGACACCTTAAGCTTGGCGTGCTGTGGTGATGAGAAAATTCCTTTAGGCACAATTTACACAAAACTATGTTGTTCTTCACGCCAACATCAGGATTTAAAAAAAAAAAATTCATGTCCCACTAAACAAACAAAGCAGAGCTTTCTTCTTGTCGTCCATTGCTATTTATCTGGGTTAGCCAAGCCAGCACTTGTCAAATGCAGGACATTTGGGGGACACGGGACAGGGGAGGGGACGGTTGGCACGTAAGTACTTTATGGCCCGATCAACCATTATCAAAGTGTTACAAAGTGAGTTGAACTGATCAGATTCAATAAGGATGCGCACCTAAACTAACATCAACAAATGTTGTTTTTCTAGGATAGTAGATTGATAAATGATTAAATAAAAAAAAAGCATAATGTACAGAGACAAGCAGCAACTGTTGAGTGTTTACCGGCAGCAGAAAGGAAAAGAAGCATTTTGATGAGATGGTAAAGCAAAGAATAGGACGTGGTGAGTAATTGAAAACATCCCAGACAGGATGTGGATGCAAGGGAGATAGATTACACTGTGTTGAAAAGGATGTGAGGGGAAACTAATGAGTCAGTATTTCAGTAATTGTCCATAGCTAAGAATAAACATCGACCAAGACAAGACTGAGACAGTGGGCTTGTCTTTAGACAGCATTTAGATCTCCATGTCACCAAACCCTAATTAGAAGGTGACCGGTCTATTTGAGAAATGAGACAGTGATGCAGCTGTCTGTGCGGTTTTTAATGAGCTGTGTTGCTGTAAACATATTTCCGTTCTTTTCAATGGTAACCACAATAATTTAAAGAGCCTCAAGTCATCTGTTGATTTATTTTTTTAACTCTAATGTGGCTTTGATGGGCTTTCTCTGTAAGAGTTAATCAAATAAACACGGTGTTCAAAGAATAGCGTCATTAGTTTTAGCTTTGTATTAAACTGATGATTTGAAAAGTTTTGGGGGGCCATTGAAGTCCAACAAACACTCAATTGGACTGAATTTTTTTTCAAGTTGGGATTCTTTCCATTTGTGAGTTTGTTGGGTACAAATATGAATGGAAACTTTTGGCTTCATCTTACTACATGGTTGTTTAACGTTTCTGTCCTTTATACCAGCTGATTGTTAGGGTAGCAGGAGGAGACTATCATAAAATAAAAGCATAAATGTCTAAAAATCCAAATTGTATAAGAGTAAGAAACAATGGCACACTATAAGTCACTCTGCTACAATGTGAAAAATTTGTTTCCTATATTTTTAACACAATAAACAAGCTCCATACTGTAGGACAGGCGTATCTTTATAGTTTTGACACTCTTAGCAAGAAGTCTTAGCAGCAAAGTTCAGCAGCCTGTTCAACACCAATCATAAGAAACCATGTAGTGAAGAAAAAAAAAAGAAGCATCAGCCTTGGTCAGGCCAAATCAATTGATTTTTTATGGTACCAGAGAGATAGATGAAGGGCTGTGTGTGCAGAATGTAGATACTGATGAATTGCACAGCCAAGTGGATTTTCACAACACCTGACAAGATCACGAGTCAAGATTCACCACTTTCAATCCCCCGCAGGAGAAGGAAATTGGTGAGGCTGGGGAAAAGAAATCCAATGGTCAAAATGAAGAGATAAATCAGACGATGAAACAGTTCTAATAATGGGAGCTGGTTAAACATCAATGGCTGAGAGCAGTGGCCGTTAAACTTCTGATATCCCTACATGACAGATGAAATGGTGTGAAATACAGCCACTACTGCCCTGTCATAACACTGTTAACAAAACCTGTCATGAGTTAGTCTCACACAAATAACTGTGCTGAGGGGCTGTTGACCCCTGTGAAGTCCTCAAGAATCTTTTTTTTTTATCTGTCTCCCAAACTACAGGTATTATGTTGCTTGTTAAAGAAGAATGGCATGGTCTAGCAATGAAAGGTCAAGGACAGCTTCAGGATCCAATCATCAGTGTCATGTAGACAAAATTACAGCCATGAAAGAGAACAAGACGTAATGGCTGTTTTGCCAATCTGTGTACTGTAATCTTCCATGCCCAGATGGGAAAGTTTCTTACCAGTCATTGTACGGTAGCCCTGACTGCACATAAACTCCAGAAACATTCAAAACTTATCAAAGTCACTATGTGAGCGGTGGTTTGGAGCCATTTACGGTGTACGCAAAGGTCAACGTTGGTCAGGAAAGGGGTGGTCAGAGTACCACATGATTCATGAACCTCATTTGTGTTTGGAAAAATTAATGAAGCAATAAATCATAACTTGGGCCATCTTGTGATAAAATCACTGAACTGCTATAATCTCTGAATGAGCCCTTTGGATGGAGACATAGTTGACTTCAAGGTCAAGGTGTTTAAGAGAGACTTAAGCCCCACAAAATAGGTACAGGAATAATGTTTCGCTATCGATATATCATACAGAGGTGGTGTATTGCTCAGTTATCAAATTTAATATTGACATGTTAATATTCTAAATAAATCTCTTATGAGCACATCAAAGTAAAGTACTCTTAGTTGGTCTTTACCCAGAAGAAAAAGGACACATTGCTAATCTTGTTCAAACTGTGGAGTACAACTTCAAAGACATCATACATTCTTAATTTTTAGTATTACCTTCTCTTGGTTTGAGGCCATGGTTCTCAACCAGAAAAAGGTGAAATGCTCCCACTGGGTAAGGGGAAGAGTCTTTGCCTCAGGCAGAGGAGGTCAAGTATCTTGGAGTTGTGTTCACGAGGAATGGCAAGATGGACTGAGAGATGGATCAATGGATCAGGGCTGATCTACAGCAGGCAAGCTGTTGTTTGTCACTCTTCCACAAATCCTCACTGCAGAATGGATGAAAAGTAGCTTAGGTTTTCAACTAACAGTAGGAGAGTGGTCAAAGAACGCATGTTGATAAAAAAAAAAAAAAGCAACGGAAAAGTATGAACCCCTGCCATTTAAGCTCCCATCCTAGTGAATGAGAATATCAGTGATGAGCTGATAACAAAATATGCTACAATCCATGCAAAAGCAGCCAGTATCTAGCACCAACAAAGACTTGCTGTTGCACGGTAAATGATTTCCCCGTCTTAAAAATAAAAACCCTTGAAGCTCGTTCTCTACAGCAGATTAGATTTCAGTCGTGTTTTGAAGCGTCAAATTACTGCCATCTTCTAAATGCTGAATGATGTTTGATTGTAATTTCAAATACTGAAACAGCTCAAGGGT
The DNA here is from genome assembly GCF_001649575.2 of Kryptolebias marmoratus. Classification (NCBI taxonomy): domain Eukaryota; kingdom Metazoa; phylum Chordata; class Actinopteri; order Cyprinodontiformes; family Rivulidae; genus Kryptolebias; species Kryptolebias marmoratus. The sequence continues at coordinate 12,460,502 of NC_051436.1, forward strand.
ATTGCAAGTTGTCTTTTTCAACACCTGCAAAGTTGGTAACATCCATGGCAAGATTAAATAAATGCAGTCCCTGTGTAGTTTTTATTTATTTCGTAAACTTCTGTGTTGCCCTCATGGCGTTCTATCCCACACTGCAGCCAGCCCAGAAGACGCGGCCACCGGTTGTTAATAAGTGCAAACGCACATGTGCTCTCTAACTAATGTGCACCTGCAGCTTCTCCACACAATGCATGCACATGCAAATGTCCGTATTTATCTCGGTCTTCTCATCTCCTCCCATTGTCCCTTCCTCTGTTTCTAAAATGGGAATATCAGTGATGAGCACTGCAGCTGGAGACAATAAACTAGTAGAAGAACCAATTACCAGCAGGTGACGAGCTGGAAGGTTCAGAGGCTTTCAACGTGTCATTATCTGCACATCGACATTTCCAAGAGCCCTGACAGGGCCATTTCTGAGGCAGGCTGCGTTGATAAACCCTGGAAAAAAAAAAGAAAGAAGGAAAAAAAACATTATCTCAACATTCATAAGTCCCCTTTACATTTACACGTCCTAACTGTGCAGGAATGCAGACAAATTCCCTTTCTCCCTGGTTATTCTTGAACGTATGTGCCCATGCAGATAAACACATAAATAACTCCCTTCCCTGTTCCCCTCCTCTGAGTTGATGAGATTCTCAGAGTGTTCCCTTTATATGTGAAATGGTAATTGTATTTCTCTAATCTAATCCCATTAGAACCCCGTGCCTACCCTGCAAACTGCCCCGAGGCAATTACACCAAATGTCAATGAATTAAGTAATAGCTTGGTGCCAAGCCAGGGGTGCTCACCGTTGATCACTGCTGTCAGTGGAAAAACACCGCTTGTCAACAGCAAATCACACACATACACACGCGCACACACGACTGCACAGTATAGCCACTGATGTTCAGAGAAGCATTTACCTTCTTTGCAGGACACACACTGGTTCCTGCCACTCTAGCACCCATTTAACTCCTGCCCAGAATGCACAAGTACACACACACACACAAAGGAGAGGCAAATGTAGCAGTTAAACCAGAGCGTGTTGCTCTTTGTGCTGAAATGAACTCGGAGTCGCGCAAGCTGTCACCTGTGTTACAGATGTGTCTCGAGCTAAAATGTTCCCCTGGACTTGCGTGAGCGTACGCGTACAACAATACGGGCGCAGATGATCTCTTCGCAACCATAAACTGTATTCAGTAAACACTGACAACTATTGAAGGAACTCTCCACAAGCATTTGCACCATCATTAGGCTTTTCTAAGCATCTAAGCGCTCCGCTGGATAAGATGAGGCTTTGTGCGCATGATAGAAGTGATTGTGGTGTGATGAATAGAGTTTGATTAAAAGTGTGTGCACAACAGTGAAGAATATGATGAGCCATGCTGGTTAGCAACTAAAATTAAACTCTGCTACACACCATGTGTGCGCAAATGTGTCACATATTGTGAGCTTACTGTTGATAATCTGATATGTGAAGCTTCTGTTCTGTGGTTGCTGATGGCGCGTTGTTAATGGCCTTTTTTACAAGCGCAGAGAGGGTGCTGTCAAAAATATTAATAAAGATGTAAATACAGGCATCAATCAGTTTCTTGCATTTATTGATTGATCTGTTTTAACTCGTACATTTTTATGGAGTTTAATTCAAGTTTTTTTCCCCCTGTATTTTCACATACAAGAGATAAGTGTTTGCCGCATAGGTTAAAATTGCAATGAAATCACCAGCAGTATCCTAAACAATAAGCAAAAACAGAAAGACTCAATAGTCATTTTCTACGGAAGCCTATTGCTGCCACTCCAGCAAAAATAAAACTGAACACGATCCTGTTGTAAAGTAAGAAATGTGTTGTTTTAACAATACCTTTTTTTTAAGTCCCAATGTTTTAACCGTGGGCTTCTTTTTTGTGTGCTTTTCTGCTGATTTAGGTCCCAACTACCCTACAGGAATATTTTTACTGAACATCTTTTCTCTGTGTGGAAAAAAAAAATCAGACAAGAAGCAAAAATCCCCTGCCAAACAAATACAAAAAAAAACCCCAAAAAACATGAAATACTATAACTAACAACACATCAAAATATAAAAGCTTTAAAGGAAGGAAACAAATTCTTCCTAAGTCATAACCAAAAACTTGTAAGAGGTTCATTTTCTTGTTTGTTTTTTTTAAGTCTGGGCTAGGAATCAAATATTGATGACACTGTTATTTACACTGTGGAGGACGAGCCAGATTCAAATATTACAAAGATGTTTCATGTACCACAATATTAAGCAGGGACGTTTAGTTTTAATCTAGAATGAGCATTTAATTTAACTTTCTGGACCATTTGTTCCATTTCCCGGTTGTCAGCTAATTTCTCAGCGCCAGCATCAGCAGAGGATTTGCTGCATAATGCACATTGTTTATCACGTCCGCGTATGCATCTTTGCCTTGCTCTTCTTTTAATTACAGCAAAGGCACATCGAAGCACAGATGACACCATTTCCTGCCCAGTGGCACCATCTGGCTGTGGAGAATTCCCTTAATTCTCCTCCTGATCCCTCCCACCCATCTCTCCCACCACTTCCAAAAACGCTCCAGCTTTGGTCATTTCTCCAGCTTTGCAAACGTCCCGAGACAGCAGTCACAGTGTGGTTCCACATCTATCTCCCACTCTCGCCCCTTTCCTGTCTGTCTTCCACACAGTTTCCCTGCTTGCCTCCTCCCCGTTCCCTTCCTCCCCCCCCATCTCTCTGTTTGTCGCTGACAGCTCCACTCCCGGGGAGCACTGAGGGGCGAGAGAAAACAAAGATTTGGTTCAGTGGCTCTTATCTTGATTTTCTGCAGATTGGATGGGAGATTAGGAGGAGCGTTTATTCATACGCCGCACAATCACTTCCCCTGCTCATGCAAAACCTGACTGCAGACCACAGGGGTAGCAGCTATCAGCACAAATGTGCCATCTGTGACAAGGCGCTTCTTTCTGTTTTTGTACCTAAAACCGTGATTTGTCTGGGAACACAATGTGCTGAACAGAGATCCCAGAAAAAAAAAGAAAAAAAAAAACCTGCTGTAAAATGCAAGACATGAAAAAAAAAAAGTGACACAAAGACACAATGAAGTATCCACAATCCTGAAGGAAACTATCACCTCAAAAGATAAACAAATGATTAATTCTAGACTAACATCTTTTTTTGCACAATTCAGAAACCTTACTAGCTACTCTTGTTTTTAACTTGTAAATCCTCCTATTCAGTTTTATTGTATTAAACATCTTACTCGGAGTTCAGTGTTTAGCATAGTTGAGAAATATGCAGCAGCTGAGAGCCTCAAAGGCAAATGAGTAAAGTTAGGAAGGCTGTAGAGGGCTGAATTGCCTTAGAGAGTGTGCCACACTGAGATGATGAACTTGGAAGAAAGTGAGCTCAGCAGTCATCTGGAGGGTTAAGGCAGGAAAGGCAGAGAGGAAACCGTTGTGACAAGCAGGAATGTGAAGTCTTGGAGAAATGTAGAACAAAACTGGTATATTTTGTGCTTTTTGGCAGAACATAAAAATGGACTCAGGAGATAGATTCAATCAGAAAAAACAAAAACACCTTACTGTTTTGTTTCAAGTGGGCGGAGTCTTGAGGCCGATGCTCGTACAAGAGTACGCTGACGTAGGTTCTCAGTCATCCAAGACTTGGCAAATTTAGTAAACCGTATGGTAGAATTTACAATTCGTTGCCTTATTTTAGTCTAGAAATGGGTCGTTTACGAATGTTTAGTATCTTCTCGATGGCTCTTTAAAATGAATGACGGGATGACAGTTGTGACCCGTTCATTTTTTTTTTTCATATTTCACACAAATGCAGACACACACACACTCCTTCTTTGCTAACCCTCTGAGATGAAGAAGAACAGGCGTAGGGAAGGCAGGGTTGCCAGATAGGAAATGTTGAAATATCGTACTGTCACTTTAAAATTATTGCCCAAACTTCTGGGAATTCGGGTGAGCTTTCTTGCTCAGTGGGGGTATGTAGGTGCACTTTCTCAGCCGATAAAGGAGGGGTTGCTTTGGCAAGACTGTTTGGCTTGAACTTTTTGACAATATGTGGGTTTTTGTGTGAAAAAAATGAGTGGTTTCTTTGGTGCATGGAAATGCCAAAACTGTTGTATATTTGAGCTTTTTAAAAACTATTGATCGAATATCATATAGACCCCAAAACTGTTGCATTAATATAATAATTACTGTATATCTGGCAGCACAACACTGGCTCACAGGACATCGTAGCTACAGCAGTTCAGCAGTACAACCGTACTGCATCACTGACCGTACCACATGACCGTTACTGGCTCTTTGAAAGGAACAAATCCACAAGATTCGGCTTCCTTCAAAGAGCCGTAAATCCCATCCCTAGTTTAGTCATCCATATCCATGGATTTACAATACCCTCCTACAGTGTAGTAAACCATACAGTCAGATTCACAAATTATTCTCCAAGTTTATAAACTGCGCATCAGAACTTTAAACCTGTTCCCAGAGTTCAGTAAACTATACAGTAAAATTACAATTTGTTCCCTGGAGTAGTATATCGTACAGTCAAATTTACAGTCTGTCCCTTTAATCTATTAAACTGTAAAACCTGATTTACATTTCCTTCAAATTAATAAATGGTACTGTAATTATTACGATCTCTTTTCTCAGTTTAGTAAAGCAAACAGTTAGACTTAGACTTTTCCCCCCAGTTCAAGGTTGCCAGATAGCTGTGTGAGGGTGCACTTTCTCGCTTAGCGGGGTTTGTGCACACAGGAGATTTGTTTCCAGTGCTGAACTGAAGAGGGTGGATCTAAACAGGAAAATAGAATTAAACACGACACTGGCTGTGCAACTAGGGCATATAAACCGGCTTCAAATGAAACATCTGGGTCTTACTTTAAATAACATCAAAACTACTGTCTGTAATGTCACCAAAATTACTTCAAATATTTAGACACTTGTGTCATTTGGTAATGCACTTCAACAGTTAAATTAGATGTGTGCAGGTTTTAAGAATTTTTATCCACGGAATACTTTGCAGGCCGTTTCCAAGCACTTGATCAGCTTGGAGTATGTTAGAAGTTATTGGTCCCCGGAGTGAGAATTTGTCAAACGTTCCAACTTCACTGAACTGAAATAATGATCCATTGCTTGTTTCCATCAAAATGATGTCTGCTAGCAAATTTGTGAGCACTTGGATTTACCGAATCAAGGGAACACATTTCCCCGACCTCTAATTTTATTTCGACACCTGGCGCTTGGCGGGCTCAGTAGAGGTGCATGCCATCCTACGAGCTATTGATTATATCTCAGCAGCGTACCTGCTTTACTTTTCACATTTACTGAAAGAACATGCGAAAATATAGTGTAAAAAGTCCCCCGCTGAGACGAAAATCACATCTAGACAATTCGTTCCTTCTCTTTCCAGGCAAAGGCGGTGAAAAGTGAAAGTGGAGGAAAAGCAGGGGTGAGGAATCGTGTGCACTCATCAGCCTCTCCTTTATCTCACTCTGATTTAACGTCTGCTTTGATTTTACATTTTGGAGTACCCTTTCACATCCTCGAGAGCTGGAAAACACCACAGCCTTGGTGGGCAAGATTACAGCAATAAAAGTCATGCTGTGTAACACAGACAATACAACTTCTTGTTCAAAAGTGAAAGAGGAATAAGAGAGGCAGGATTCTGATCCGAAAGATCTGTGACAAAAAAGTTTCAGGTATTCGGACTGAGTCATTGCATTTTAGCCACGCTTGTGCCGTGACAAAACGGCATGTGAGGTATGCTGGGGTTTTTTTTGATCCAGCTCATTGGCACAAACTGAAATTTCTAAGCAGTTATATATAAATATTGTAGAAACACGTAAAGGTCTAGTAGTACAGTACATAAAGCATGAACAACTATGGCTTATATGTCAATGTAAATTAAAAACTCCCTTTTGTTGTTAATATCTGACATTTTTTGCCTTATTTTAATTTTCTGCCATGTCTTTCTACATCTTTTCCTTTCATATATTATGACAAGTCTTATTAAATAAATAGGTATGTGGTGATCAGCTGATAGATAGATCAGCTTAACGACAAGCGTTCAAGCTAACGGAGCGCTGACTAACAGCACGTGATCAGCCTGACCACCAGGTGGGGAGAATGTCCACATTACAAACATATCAAAAGAGAGAACATGCTTAGCTTAACTCAAGATTCTCGCAGAACTTTTGGATGCTATTTAGTTTTCTTTCAACCATTTCAGTATACAATCAAGGTTTGGATCAGGATAATGCAATATAGACCCAGAAAAAATAAAAACAGCTTCACATTGGTTGGTTTAGTTTCTGAAAAGCTCTGTGTCTACTGTCCACACAGATCTTCCATAGTTACACTTTTAAAAAAATTGGGAAACATATGTAAGAATGTTTTTGTTTTGTTTTTTTTCTCACAGAAATTTCTGCTTTGTCTTGACAGGAGGTGCAAATGCAGCAGAAAAATTATATTTTTACAAAATATCCAGAATAACAGGACAAAGCCTAAAACAAAGATACTAAGCACTAAAGAAAAACATTAGTGTTCATGTTTCTTGCCACATGTTGTCATGAGAGTTCAAATGGCTAAGTCGAGAAAATAAAAGCCCGCTGCCTTAGGCAGCCCAAATTTGACAATATTAGCATTAGTGAACTAAGCAGTGAATGCCATTGGTATCAACCAGTTTGGATTTAGTTTCCTGTAAAGTTGGTTCTGTGGCAATCTGCCACTTTGCTACCTGTTCAGCTCCCTCTACTCTTCTAATTGGTGGTGGCACTAATCACACACAGCTGCAGCAGGTTGTCATCAGCAGGCTCCTGGGTACTTAAGGCAGTCGCAGAGAGCAGAGAGCAGCTCTTTGCTGGAACATCGTTTGCTATTGGGTAAACAGTCTCGGCCTGAAACTAAGTTTTACTTTCCTGAAGATTACTTACCTTTTGCCTGTTTTTGTGTACCTTCAGTATCCTGTCACTGCTCGCCTGCTTAAGGACTACTTACCTGGAGAGTTCCTGCTGTGTCAAATCTGGTCTGTTGTTCCTGTGAAGCAGATCACCTGCAACCAGCACAAGTACTCACCTCTGAGATCCTCTTCAGAGCCTGTCTGCCTCCACCAACTGCACTGTGTAAATACTCACCTGTTGGAGTTGCCACCACCTGGAAACCACTTACCTGCACTTTGTATATACTCACCTTGGATCACCTGTAACCGCACCTCCGAGCCTGCTCCCAATCATTCTTCGTAAGCCTCAGCCACAACATTCTAAGTACTGTTGCCTCAAACCTGCAAATCCTTTTTGAAACTAAATTGCAACTTATCCTCTTTCAGATCCTGCCCCTTACCCCCTCCCGATCCTAAATAAACATACTTACCTTTTATTTTGTCTGTTCGTCATCTGGTTACTCACGTTTGGCAAAACCCCGAAATCGTGTCAGGTTCACATTTGGAGCTAGTTCGACAATAAAACTAAAAACCACATATTCAAGCCATAATAATCAGAAACATGTTTTTTTTTTTTTTTTTTTTTTTTTTTTTTTTTTTTTTTTTTTTGGCCTCCCTTCTCCCCTTACAGCCATCCTCTCCACACCATTATTGAAAACTATTTATTCTAGTGATTATCAAGTGGAGTGTTTATTATATACATATATATATATATATATACATATATATATATACATATATTTTATTTTATTTTTTTTTATTATAATATAGAAAGAAAGAAAAGAGAAAGAAAGACTACAAAATATAAGATGTATCCACAAAGAGAGCATACGGCAACACGGCAAGCACCTGACCACTGTCTGTTCCCCTGCAAAGAACATGACAAAGCACAGCATACACATGAATATACCTTCACATAT
>NC_051436.1:12470873-12484758 GCF_001649575.2 Kryptolebias marmoratus
CCCCCCCGAACCACCCCCGCACAGCCAGGCCACCAGATCGGCGACCCATGACCGCCACCACAGACCACCGGGCGACCCGCACGCGGCCACCAGCAGACCCCCCCCAGAACCCCCCAGATCCTCCCAGGGTTAGGGCAGCTGTAGTTAACATGGTTAACTACAGCTAGCCTCTTCACTGTCCGCCAAAAAATATATTGACATATTTTGACATTGTCCTTGTATTTGGACAATCTGAAAAAGAATACTGAGCGTTTCTTTGTATATGTATCTATTTTGCATGTGTTTATGGCTAATTAGCAAGCAATAGCATACTAATAAGACAGCATACACTTCGATCCTAAACATATGTATATTGGTGTTCGAACTTTAGGGGCAACTCGTGGTTTTGTAATGACAGACACAAAAAATAAAAGTGCTCCTTCTCTTAGAAGGTTGCTCTCCATTGTGTGCCTTTGTATAAATTACAGTGTGCTAGTCTACAGTCATCCTTGTCCATTCTGCACTAACATCAAAGCTCAAATCCCCCCACCACCCCCGTCCTCCATGTTTGTCAGTGTCAGTCCATCGCATGTCCTAGAGTCCCTGTCACTGTCTTGATGGATGTACACCAACCTCCACCATGACACATGAAGCCCCTACCCACTTGTTCCACATCCAAAAAGGTATCTTAACTGTCAACTAAAAGCCTGTTGGAAAAGTGACATTTGCAGTTTAGCACTGAAATAAGTAATAAAGTGAATAAATGGCAGAATTTGCTGGCCCTTTCGAGCCAGCAGCTACCCCACTGTGTTTTTTGGGGAAGCACACAGTGTGGTGCCTTCCTTAAGAGCAGAGTTTTGTTTCAAAAAGCACTTGAAAACGTGATCCTTTGCCAACTGTGAGGTGAAGCACATGCTATATTAATCTTAGTATTGTTCCTGAGAATATAGGCAGAGATTATTTTGCAGAATAGAGTCAAAGCATTACTGTAACAAAGGTTTGCCATCTGCTTTTTTTCAAGTTAAAAAATGTGCTAAAGCTTAAAAAGAAACGCATTTAAAACACTTGGTATAACTGCCTCCTGTATTTGGAGCTTTAATTGTTCTTACAGAACAACAGCAGCTTTCCGTTTTAAATTAATTCGCAGGGCTTGCTGCAGTACTTTGGTATGCACATAAAAATGCACCCAGCTCGTAATCTCCCTTGGGCGCTGAGTAGTGATGTGACATAGGTTGCACCATATGTTTCAGATTCAAAACCATATCGGGCATGCCTTTCACGTAACTATATATTCAAATTAGTGGTTGAAAACAAATGGATCATTTTTTATTTACCTTATCAATTTCTACCAAAGTGCCCTGCCAGCAAATCAGCTTCCAAAATTTTCCTTCTGCATTTCATCACTATGCAAAGATTACCCCTCTTTGCTTGCATTTTTTTTAAATTTTGGGTAAATTTTCTGCAATTAAGAAGAAGTTTACCAATCCGTAAAGGTCTTTCTGGAAAGCCCTTTATCTCTTAACCTTTACAGCCTTCACAGTAATTGTGCCTATAAATAATTTGTGCTCATCTTGACACCACCATGCTGCCCTCACACTGTTTATCTGCACATCAAAACAGCTAAATAACTATAAATAATATTTTATCGCTTTTTTAATGTTCAAAACCTTTCCAGTATATGCTGTTATTTTTGCAGTAGTGCTAATAGTAGTAGTATTTTTGTTTTTAAATCAAACCTGGAAGATCATTTTGATATTTTTATTGTCGTCATATTGTGGTATTCTTGCGTAAGGTTACCATATCTACAGAATCACATACCAGCTTTTGCCTAATTCTAACATGACAACCTACAATAACTTTGGTAATTAAATATTCTGACTTTTTAAACTTTTGTGTTTAAAAATCTTGCAAAGTCATGAAAGTTGTTTGTTTCCAGATTCTCTCATTTAAAAAAAAAATTACACTTATTTAAAATTAATAATCAAACATTGAGAAAATAACTAGGGTCTCTTCTGCATTTTCTGTGATCACTCAGAGGTGTGACATATGAAGAGCCAAACACAGGAACATGAACAAGGCAGTAAATAGTAAATGCGGACAGTGTGGGGATGAAATGGTTAAGTTTGTTGTAATTAATTGTGTAAACCGACTCAAAACGCAACACCTGAGTCATTCTTCAGCTTCAAGAAGGACAAATAAGTTGGATGGATGTTGTTAGTTTAGCTCCTGGTGAAAATTCCAAAATCTCCACTTTGGAAGGCATTTTGAAAGATATCAATGTTTCTCTCCAAAAAACTTGCTTGTGTGTTGACGGCAGGCACAAAGCTGAAAATAGCCATTTTTAAAACCGTCCATTGCAGTAGACATGGGGCCTGAACCTAAAGCACGTGTAAGGGGCTGTTTATTCTATCGCTTGCATCAGTACAAACCCGTTTGTCTCGTGTCCCTGTGTCGGCCTTTTTGCTTGGTACAGCAAATCTGACCTTGATACTCGCTCCGTTTGGCACTGGAATGACAACCCTGCCTAATCACACTGAGCTAGGCCTCAGCTCTAGTAGGACTTGGCTCACCACCCGTCTGACAGTTTTTGACTCTGCTTGGCCTGTCTGTGGCTCGATATCTAAACACCAGCACCCGCTGCCATCAATAGCATTAAATGCCAATTACATGCTCTCCCCCAGTCTTTACTGGCAATTAGTGGTACTGGAACAAAGTCGCTTTGTTACAACTTTAACTGATGTGTGCTGTGCCTTGAAGCAGTTGCTGATGTTTGGAACATGGCGACTTAAAGTGGATACTTAATATTCAGAAACTTTGACTTCAGGTTGTTTGAAGAGGGGTTCTGTGGTAATGTTATGACCAATTATTGTCCCACTTTTTTCAGATAGCTCTTTTAGCAGCCATCAATTTGAAGAAACAGAGGTAACTTCTGACCAGATAGGCAAAATAATGGATAGTTATCTGTAGCTACCTGCCTCAGGTATTTCTGGCAAGCGTATTGTAACCATGGAATGAGTGTAATAGGAAACTGATTTGAACTATGACATCATCACCTAATTTGCTAAATTATCCAGATGTCAAACGGAAATGCAAGACAAAAAAAGACAAACCATAATAAGAATTTACATATACACACACTTATGGGATTAAAAACCAAAGTATCCTGTGAAAACCTACGGCCTCAGCTGAGACTACATTCTGAGACTACATTCTGAGACATTCATAATTTATTTAAAATTATATAATTTTATAATAATTATATAATTTATTTATTTATTTGTATTAAATTATTATATTTATATATTATAATTTATGTATTATAATATATAATAATTATATAATTTATAATTTATTTAAAATTAAATGATGTTAAAAGTCAAGTTGGGTCTGTTCAGGTTTGACACAAAATTACATCTCCTCACATCTGATTGGGATCTAATAAATACAGGTCTGAACTGCCTCAATCAAACTGAAAAGGTTTTCCATTCAAACCACCTTTCAGAGGTGGTCTGGACCACTTGTTTCTGCATACAGTTAGCAGTCTGAACAGCAGTTCATCTCAATTCTTGATGTTTGACCTCCTGCTGTACAGATTTGACCCCACACAAGCAGCTCAGTGGACGTCTTGAGGTAAAAGAAAATGAAAGGCTGCTCATCTATTAAATCAAGGGTGTGAAACTCAGTTACACAGGGGGGCCAAAATGAAAAACTTGGTCCTATCCAAGGGCCAATCTTGATCCATATTTATGAAAAAAATACATAAATTAGCACTGGTTTTAGATATAATATGTCAAATCATTCATATAGAAATATCAAATACCTTTTCCCAGTTTTAGATTATACAGAATTTAGAAGAAACATACTTTAATGAACAAAGAAAAATGAATCGAACTTAAGAAGACATTAGCATTCTCCATTAAACAGCTAAAAAGCCATCAACACAAATTCAATCATACAGCTACTAACATTGACACTGAAACAAGAAGAAAGTACTAAAAATGACAATATACACTGAAGCAGACACCAGTATTGTTTCTTGGCTGCAGATTCATCAACAGGAGTTTGATCTGTCGCATCTGATGTGCCCTTTTGACGTCAAAACCAAAGATTACCGAGGAACTAAAATATCCTTTTTTTTGGTAACCCTCACAGGAAATTTTCACTAAATAGGTTCAGTTTTTTAAGCAAAATGAGAAGCGACAGGGACTCGATCTGTCACAGGCTGACGGGTCAGATTTAAAAAAATTTCAATGTTATCTTGGGGGCCAGATAAAATTTTACCAAGGGCCGTATCTGGCCCATGGGCCTTGATTTTGACACATGTGTATTGAACAATTAAACTGTGATCCTTGGGGATATTACTGTATTTCTGTTACAGGCCTATCTTCTACATGAGACTACCTGTCTTAATATTACTAAAATATTGCTTTCTTGGATTTTTTTTTCTTTTTGTTACTTTTCATCTAAGTTTTATTAGCTCATAGTAAATAGTATATTCAATTTCAATTCAACAAAAGGCATTTTGGGGCACTGTGCAAAAACATTCATTCATTTGTACATTATAAAAGCAAATTAGTAAAAGTTATCTATCTTATGAAGCCTGCAGATTGTGTTTAATTTTCCCATCCTGAGCAGAAAAAACGTATTAGCAATTCATTTTCCTAAGAATTACTTCATTTCTTTATGTTGCAGTCTAAAATTTTATTATGCATTTGGCAAAATATTAAAAAACTTTGACATGCTAGGGACAAAGCTTCTGTCAGTCTAGACCCTAAGTAGTAACTGATTATTGGCTTCATTGTCAATAGGGCTGAGTTCTCACTTTCCAAAAAGGAGCATTTCTTTAATGTATATTCAAAAAGCTATTGTTTGGTTTGACGTAACCCTACTTCTGATTTTCTCTCCCTCCTGGTGAAGCTGTAGGAACAACTTGAGCGATGTGGAGCTCAGCATTTAAATAAGCCAGTGTAATATATTTGTTTTGCAGACTTTAGTCTGTGGGCGGTTGCGATTGGGTGGAACTGCTCCATTTTCATTACAAGTCCCTCCGAAACGGCAGTGTCATCTGTCCTATTAGCACATGTGTGAGTTCGGGTGTGGATTCAGAGGAGAATCCACTCAGCGAGAAAATAATGGGGATCACCAGCTGTCCTCGTGGAGATGTAAAACAGGATGTAAAAATATGGTAATACTCCACAGTTACAGCGTGTCATTTCTGAAAAGCCGAAAGTCGAGATTTTTCTTCTTTATTTATTTATTTTTTTGAAACACTAAAACCACACGTTATTAAAGTGTCACAAACAGACGACTCTGACCTACGGTGCTAATTTGTCGACTTCAAAACTAACCCACCCCCAGCTTTCAGGCTCGCAGACTCAACTTATATTTGTTCTAAGGACAACAGTGACGCGAGGCGAACAAGATAAGGAGAGGGAGTTAGGAAGGCAAATCCGGATTGGGCTTTTCCACTCGGTGAGGGTAAATTATGGAAAATCAGCTTAAAGTAATCCAGCCACTAGCTGAAGGAGTAAGAAGGAGGGGGGTTCATCCCAAGCGATTTGACACCATTGTTCAACTTGTGAAAAATGATCTTCTAGTTAGTGAAGAGTCATAAAGCACATTCAGACTTATATTAACACTTTTATCAGCATTCGTGGAAGCTGTTTATTACCCTTTCTGCGTCGCTTGTGTTTATTATGAACTTTGCATTTCTGCTGTGAATATGATCAGCACACATGCTGTAGAAGTACAGTATGAACAGCGTGTAAGTGACTGTGTTACTTGCCTTTATGACCACATTTAAAAAAAAAAAAATCACCAGAATTCAATTATTACTTCTATAGAAACGATTAATTTTCTATCCTCCTTAAAAGGTTTCCTCTCACACTGGAAGGTCAGTTATATGATAGTCTCATTTTAGGACACATTTTATTCAAAACTTTAAGTGAAAATATTAGTAATGGGGGTCATTTAGAAAACATTCCAATGGAATTTCAGCGTTACTGGACAAAACTTTGTAGAGTTAAACGTCGTAATGGAATAATTTATTTATTTAAGCCAAGTTGGAGATTCAGTGCAGGAAAATCAAGCTAATAGTAACTCAAACTGGAGTCAGTTCCAAAGTCATCTTAAATTAACTTCTGTTCTAGTCTACAAACTTGTTGCTAAATCGTAGCAGGAGTTATCATTGGAAAGCATAGATGACGTCACAGCTACGAGCACAATCAGCACCAACAAGTACTAAAGGGCAAATTACAACATTCAAACAATTTAATTCAGTTTATTTATAAAGCGGCAAATCACAACAGAAGTCGTCTTAGGGCGCTGTACAAAAACAGTCACATAGATTCTAAAAACAGTCGACCTTAGATAGATAACAGTAAAATTTATCTAAGGAAGCCAGCAGATTGTGATGAATCTTCACTTCTTCACAGTGTGAATCTTCACTTCTTCACATCCTGAGCAGTACGTTGGTGACAGTGGAAAGGAAAAACTCCCTTTTAACAGGAAGAAACCTCCAGCAGAACCAGAACCAGAACCAGGCTCAGGATGAGCGGCCATCTGTTTCGACCGGCTGGGGTTTGAGAGGACAGGAAAGGAGACACAGAAGCTGTTTACACAACGCTGTTTTTAAGTGGAGCAGTCGATTTTCTGTTTGGCTGCTCGTGTTCACAACACCAGCGCTCATTTCCTCTGAAACCGAAGCTTTCTGAATCCAGGTCACCCCCACACACACACACACAGTGCTGTTAAATCCCACATGTGCACCATTTTAGATGTAGATGTTTCCATGCTCCAGACTGCATGAGCACCTCGTTGAAAGCCTGGCATCAGTGTTGCCAGATATACAATAATTACTGTTTGAGTATGCATTACAAAGCCATTCTTCATTCAGCATGTTTTGGGGTTAAAGTAGTAACTTACTCTTATTTAGTGATTTATCTGGTATTGGTATCAAGGCCCTGTCCACACTACTCTGGGTATTTTTAAAAACAAATATTTTCTGCTGCGTTCACACCTCCAGTACACACACAATAATGGAGTTTTTGGATAGGAAAATTTTCCTTTCAAAGTGGAGATTAAAGAATGAAAATAATTAATTTTTGGTGTCTGTGTGAAAAGGATGTTGAGCTTTTCAGTGAAACAAACAAGAATAAAAGGCACTCTTACAGGTGTTTCTTCTTTTTTTTAAGTCTCTTGCTTTATCTTGATCCTGTTGCTGTTAAATTTTGCTTGTGTGCTGACACTGTTCAAAACAGAAAACTGTAAACTGTTTTAAAGGAAAAACTGCTTTTTTTAGCCAAGTTAAATGACCCCTTCCCCGAGCCCCAAACTCCCCACCGAGGAAGGTTAAAAGTTGATTTCTGAAAAAGTAAGCGTCTGAACAGTCCCTTTTCAAAAAGAAAACAAAAGCTGAACTTAGCTGCGGGATGTTCCTTCATTTTCCTGCCATTCCCTCCGAAAAAAGGAATGTTTAATCAAAAGAAAATGCCAGTAATTACGCAGAAAACCAGCTGAAGAAAAGAAGACGGGAACTGAGTGGGTTAATAAGACACTGCTGAGAAGTGGTTCCTGTCCAATTTCAGCAGTGAAATCACCTGACACATCTGTGCACTTAGGGTTTAAAAGCTGCAAAGAGAACCGACTTACACAGAGGGAAACAATTTTTTAATAAGCAAAAGAAATTTATTCAGTTTTTTAAGAACACAAAATGATGAAAGACATTTATCTTCATTCGGAACACAAAATAAGAACTGAAGTTACTTTTTACTTGTTTTGCCACAAAAAAAAACAAAAAACGCCACTTTGCTTTTTAAAGGAGAAATGGAAAGTGTTTTGAAGCTAACATAAATCAAAAAAAAGTCATAAACTGTGCTTGTTTTCAGAGTCTCACGTTTTGAAAAAGTTTACTTGTTTAAAATTAATAATCTAAGATCGGAAAATTTTCTACGGTCTCTTTGGCATTTTCTGTGATCACTCAGGAGTACGACGTACGGAGAGCCAAACACAGGAACGCCAGACATAGCAGTAAATAGTAAACACAGACAGTTTGGGAGTGACATGGTTCAGTTTGTTATAATTAATTGTGTAAACTGGCCCAAAACTCTAACAGCTGATTCATTATTCAACGTCCCAAAGGACAGCTTCTACGTCACCGACCAAGGAGATGACTCCGCCCACACGATCACCACACTTCAGGATTCTGACACAAAAACTCTAAAAACAAGTCATTAACATTTTAAATCAGAGAAATGGACCACTGAAGTGTTTTATATTTGTGTTTAGCTAAATGAAAAACATGAAAACTTATTATTTTGATATTTTATTTCATTTCCCCTTTTGGGGAATAAAGTCTTATGTTCACGCCTCTTAGCCACTAATTATTAACAAATAAAACATTTTATAAGGAAGCATACATTAGTCTTTTGGAACAACAGAGCATCTTTTTGTACACTTGTTTACATATATATGTAAAAAAAATAAAACACAAAATGATTTTTTTTTATTTGACAATTTAAAGATCAGTTTTACAAGTTTTAATTAATGTTTATCATATAAATGTATTTTTTTTTAGTTTACTTGGAAGGGAGCTTCTGTCTGTCTTTTTTTCCCTCCTGTCCCCCGACGGGTCTGTTTGCCGCCTTGTACTGAAAGCTACAACACCAGATTAAAAAAGGGAAATCCCTTTTCTCCACTAAACTAATTAAAAAATGAACAGATTCCTGGAATGCTTCTGGAGGAAACGGGGGTGGAGGGGGGTCACTGAGCTTTGGCTCTGGGTGGTTGGGAATAAAAAGAGGGATTTCCACCGGGCTTGCTGTGTGTTCCTGTGAAATGTGCACTTGACTTTGACTTTTTGACCTTCACCGGGACTTTTCAATGCAGTATTCAAATAGGCAACGTGAATTAGAAAACAAAAATGTCTGCACGCCAAAAAGGCTCTCGTAATCGATATGTCCAGTGTTGTGACATTTTAGGGACTAAGACCTTTTTAATAGTAATTAGCTTCCATCAAAACACCTTTTCATAAATAGGCAGGGATATGTGACTGTTACTATGCACTCTCAATAGCCAGTCTCCGTTGTGTCGTAACAGGCATCACAAATATGGCTGCATGGACTCATGGATAACGGCCAGGGTTGTAATTCTGCACATTGGTTTACGCCAAGACCTGACCAGAGACATCGGTTGCTCTGTTTACTTACAACTTTTTACTGTTCAGCTCATTTTCAGGTTGTTGTTAGGGTTTCCACGAGCTCAGAAGATAACCTCATGATCACTAAGGGTACGGTCACACTGTTTTTGAAGTTTGCAATCTACGTATGTTGGTGTATTTCAAAATTATCTTCATTATCAACCTTAAGAAATAAATTGTAATTAAAAGAAAAAAAATTAAGTCCTGTTGTGTATTTAATGTAACACTCATTCGTTATGGACGACATATGAATTGGGTTGAATGGAGAAAAGTTACTCATGAAGGTGTCATCATATTGCAGTATCTGTCTTGTTTTTGTACATGTGGTGCTGCTGCAGTATGTCTTCATCTTCTTGCAGCATCGCCTCCCTGAGCTTCTGTGGTATTGTCCGAATTGTAGTCTTCTGTCAGTATCTATTCATGGTCTCACCCACCACCTTCTGGATTTTCTCCTTCTTGCTCTTTGCTCTACTCTGGCATACCTCAGTCTGGCACTTCGTGTCTGTGACTAAAGTCCAAACCAAACCCACAACAGCAGTGTGAATATGATATCAAGTCCACGTTTGTGGAATGACCGAAAAGTACAAATGTTACACATGTTGGTCTTATATTGATACTTGTGGAACTTGACACAGTACATAACCAGTACGAAAAGAATACATTTTTAGTAATCTTACAGTGCTGCATGTGCTTTAACACTTCAATGTGTGCGCATAGTTTGCTAAAATCTATTTGTTTCTTATGGATCACTTATATAACCGTTTATATTAAAGCATTACAGGATGGACAGACTTGGTGAGTTTTGTCTTATGCACTCTCCCTTCTCCTCTCCCCACTGATAATATTTATCTTCCTCTGGTCTCCGGCCCTCACCTCCTTTCTTCCCTGCATCCTCTCAACACTTTCGCCCCCTCGTACTTAAGTTTCCAGGACCACATCTGTGCGCATCCACACTGAGTCGGTCGATACAGGAAGCAGTCGCAGACAGGAAGCCTGAGTGCAGTCGGTGAGCAGGAGTGTTTTTAGAAAAATCTGCAGTAAATCGCTGATTCCACCAGGGGCTGCCTTAGCAGGTGTGTGTGTGTATGTGTGTGTGTGTGTGATGAATGTATGGAGGAACGTGTGAATCCGCTCACCCACTCAAAATCTACTGATGGAAACAAACAAAGGCCTCACTTTTTCACTTCTTATTTTCTTTTGCTGTGTTATCACACGAAGACAAAGGTGCAATTTCTCAGCTCAGTCACACATTACCTGAGAGTGTGAAACATTTCTGTTTACCAAAACAGTTTTGCAGCATCTGTTCGGCGCAGTATTACAGCACATTGCCTTCTGTTTTTCAAATGACCAGGCGTGGGAGTGGGGGCAAGCGCAAGCAATTAAGTTCTGTCTGCGAGACAAGATTCTGCCTCATTTCTTAAGATTCAAAACCACAAGAAACACTGATTTTTTACTCTGCATTTCTCGACTGAAAACGATGTCTGCTCGTTTCCCCGAGAAAGACACATGAAGTTATCTGATCCACATGCTTTGCTTCCTCAGATGGACCTCTTACACCTCATGAATTGCTGATGCATTTGAGGTTTAACAGACCAGCTCCAGGTTTCCAGTTATAATACCTTTCAAATGCTGATCCGGGATGCCCTTGCCACAACAGAACCTGCAAAGCTGAAAAAGCCTCGAGACAGAGTGGGCTGCATGAGACACTAACAGCGAGCAGAATAAAGCTCCGTTGGATAACTGCCTGGCTTTCTCTCCAGCACTTCACCCTGGCACATGCAGCTCCCCTCCACCTCCCCAGTTTCCTTCACCTTTTTCTCCTCCTTAGCACCGGCAAATGAAGTGTCCTCGCTCTCGGCTCTGATCCTGAGAACCTCTGACAGCCAAAGCCCTCCTGCTCTCTGAAGTAAACCCCGGTGGCAATAGGCTAGTTTACGGCTCCCGTCTCCAGCCTGGGCCGTGAGGCGTGGACACGGGAGAGACAAAGACGCTGTGACTGCAGCGGATAAAGAGAGGGAGAAAGAAAAGGTAAAGAAAGGAAAAAGGCAGCTTGACCTTACCTCCCTGTTCCTTTAAGTGTACTTAAAGGGAGAAACACTCTGTCCCAGGGTGGCTTCAAGAAGGGAAAAGCAAAAAAAAAAAGGTTACCACTACTTCCCAGTAAATCCAATTTGTAATAAAAATGTGTTTGTGCTTGTTTGTCAGTCTGTTAGCAAAAAAAATAAAAATCTCATGAACCACTGGACGGATGTTCTAAAATTTGGTTCATTTTTCTTTGCAATTTTGTACAACTGTCAGTGGCACCAGCACTTATTCGCTTAAGCAACGCCAATTTTTGGTGGTTTGTGTGGAATACAGACCTAGTCATGTGGACAGATATAACTAATGTAACCTATGAGTCACATTTTATAGTTCAGAACATTCAGAATACTTTACCACACATGTAGGTTAAGCTTTTATTGTGAATACTGAAACATACTGACTGAGAAGAGCAAAAAGGTCCCGCTCTGATGGGTGTTTATTTTAGAATTTTTCCAACTTGTGTCATCTCAAGTAGAAAAATGTGTGTTTCAGCAAAAATAGACCACAAAAATGTTACGCTTAGTTAAAATACACCTGAACTGAGGGCTAAGATTATATTCATTAAGACTTACAAAATGTTTTTAACCCTCCAGCTGTCATTCCTTGGGTCAAAATGACCCCTGAGGCCTCAGTTTTAAAATTGAGGATTTGGAGTTTATTTGACTCAAGGACAGCAGGATGTTAAATAGCGAAAGTTAAAAAAGCTACTCTATATAAGGAATAACTAAAAAGACATAGAGTAACCTAATACCAACCATTAAACAGAACATTCCCACAAGTATTAAATTAAAAATCTAAACATCCATAAATCATAATTAGTATTAAGATGATATATTATTGTTATTGAACATGTAAAAAAAAGATATTTAACAGATAGTTCAGAAACATAAATAACTATTTACAATAAGTGAATTTTAACAAACCCAAAACCTTTTAGCATAAAAAAATGGTAATTTAATCTATGTTTTCTCAATCACGTCAGTTTTTGTGACCAATTTTATTTCAATGGGTACAGAAGATTTCCTTTTTTCAAGGAAGGTCTCCAGGGGTTCCCACATCTTTGGGTCAATGTCCACGTTGTCCCCTGTGGACAGTAGGAGCTCCAGGTGGCCTCCATCTGTCACCGTTTCTGCTTTGAGGGTGACCATCTGTCGACTTCAGAAGCACAATAAGTCAAAGAAACTCGTATCTTAATGAGAAATGAAAGCCCAACTCATGCTCTGTCCTTGTTTTTGACACATTCTAATGTATTCTGACATATATTTTCTAAAACTGTCTTCAGAGTTCTGCTAGTCATTATTGTACAAATACAAACAGAAACTATACGTACAGTTTTGTGCTTGCTATGGATTGCAGCTGGTGACCGAAGGCTGAGCAGCTACTGCTTGGGAGGGTGACATGATTCTACTGACTCGTTTTATTTTCCTTATATGAACAACAGCAGGATTAGGACACCAAACTTACAGGAAGCAGTTCCCACTGACGTGGAATATCCAACTGAGGAACCAAAATAGCTTACCTGCACAACCTGCTCCTCTGTAGTAATGAGCCTCCTGGCATTTTTTGAGCCCTCCCAGTGGTGTAAATGCAGAGGGAGGACCAAGAAGTGCCTTAGTTTCTTTCATGAGGCTTTGATTTACTTGATTTCATTGGGGAACATTGATGA
The DNA here is from genome assembly GCF_001649575.2 of Kryptolebias marmoratus. Lineage (NCBI taxonomy): Eukaryota > Metazoa > Chordata > Actinopteri > Cyprinodontiformes > Rivulidae > Kryptolebias > Kryptolebias marmoratus. Next base: position 12,483,797 of record NC_051436.1, read on the forward strand.
GACATGGTTCGTTTAGTGGCAAAACCTATGTGGAGGGGACTCTTTTGGGGATGGCCACATCTTTATTTCATTTGGTCATTATAGCCTTGGTCGAATCATTTCTATATTCCCCTGCTATGACTCTGAGTGTTAATATAAAAGGTTGGGGGCACTATATATGGTCAACAAATCAAAGCCCCAAACTAAAATGTCATTTGCACCCATGATGAGTGTATATAAACTTCTAACTGCAACTGTAATTCCTCAACCAAAAGAGAAAAAAAATGTCATATGAATCAGCTATTTGATAACCCATCTTTACAAGTCTCTCATAAATTATTTATTTTAAATCTGAATCGTATCTTATTTTGTCATATGCTACAATTGCATTCCAGTCACTGCTCTGTTTTTGTGCAGACCAGAGCCCTGAGCTTTCTTTTAAAAGGCTGTGCAGCCTTTACAAGGCCCCTTACAAACAGATTATCATCAATCCACAGAGGTAAGGCAATCATGCCTCTCTAAGACAGATTGCTCTGTTAAGGTGCTCCATAATTTAATATCCTCCTCGTTCCTCGCCCTCCCTTCATTCTTCCCCTCTTTCCCTCCCTCCATCAGCCTGGCGAAGTCGGGTTGAGTTCCTCAAAATGTATTAAATTATGATGTGTCATGAAAATAATTCTCTCTCCGGAGTATGAATCACATGACGGATCGCTCTTCAGCCTTACCTTTGACACGCTGTATGCACATAGCTGGGTAATACATTAAAATTAGCTTCAAGTTCCTTAAATTATTGTACCTGGCCCCATTTTCCTCCTCCTATCAGCAATCAGTTTACCAAGACAAGTGCACGCTGATGCTAAACGAAGGCACCGGGGGAGGGGGAAGGGGTGGCGGCGGCACTTCACTCCACCTTGCTGTCAAACTGGCCCCGTTAGTCCCTCCAAAAGAGTTTTGTTGAGCATGTGAGAAATGAATGAACTGGA
>NC_051436.1:12484785-12493297 GCF_001649575.2 Kryptolebias marmoratus
GGGGGGGGAGGGGCGGGGGGACTTTAGTTTCAAGGTAGCAACAGTACATCACCGAAATGGCTTGTTGGTGCACTTTTAATAATGTACTTTTAAAATTTTATGGACAGAATTTGAATTAATTCCATTTTTAAACACCTGCATTTATTATTAAGCCCTTTTCCAATGAATATTTCACACTTTAATCTTATTAACAGTAAAGTGTCGGAGCGGTTTGCCACACAACACATTTTGTTTAACTTGGGCTCAGACTTGTGCAGGTGGAGGAAGTCAGACTAAACAAAGTGCAAATGGTCATGGGGTGTGCTGTGTTGAGTTTGGCTATGGATTCTCAATTGGAAAATCAAGTAATCTGCAGTGTGCAAAATGGACGAAGCTGTTCGTGACCATTAAAAATCAGATTCTCTGTGCAACAACAAAACTTACAAACAACAAATTTACAAAATATAAAGCAGGGCAGGAACTTGCTGATCAGGTTTTCTGCAACTCTACAGCACCGTATCTTCATCGAAGTCAAGTTGGACATAGAATTAAAGCAATTTGAACCAACCTTAAAGAGTTGAACATTAGTCAATGAAGAGTTTCCAACCACATGGTCAGTTTATAGAAGGGTAGTGTACCACCTGGCAACTTAAAAGAAATAACATTTCTCAAAGTCAAAAGGTCTCCCCTTTTAGTCTCAAATAGTTGATAACGAAGTACAAAAATAGAGATTTCAAACATATTTGCAGTAGAGAAATTGAAACTAGTATTTCTTGAAGGAACCCATATTGCCAACTGCCTTGCATGCAAAAGTTTCTCACATGATTTGATTGTGCTCAGAGTGTGTTGGGGATGCCTCTCAACAACTGCCACACCAAGTGTTAGCTCAATATCTGTGAAAATGGCAGTGTTGTAGTAATTTTGCTGCAGTCTGCTAGCTGCGATGGTCATCTTGAGTTAGGTTGTTCAAGAATTATAAAGCTGTAGATGGACATCATGTAATGACTTCCTGAGAATTTTACTAAAATCAGTCCAGTGGTTCAAGTGACAAACACACACACATACACACACACACATACATACCCACACACACACAGAGGCAATTACATGATTCCCTTTCAATGCTGCACAGGCGAAAAACATGACAAATTTAGTTTATCATCAATACCAAAGGATTCCACTGTACCAGGAGCATAGGATCCACCGTTCTGTTAAGTTGCCAATAAATTTGAAACATGACTTAATTGTCTCTCCAGCTGTTGGTTGGTTCTAATTGCTTTTCTCAACCCTAATTTTGATACAGACAGAATGTTGGTAAAACATTTAGCCACCCAGAAAAAGCTGAAAAATTTACCAGTAAGCTCCAATCTTCATTGACATGCATAATCGCATGTTTTGTTATACGTGCAGAACTTGGCTTATTTGTTTCCCTAAATGCTGAATTTTTCAGGATCCGAATGTCTCGTTTGATTGCATTGATAACTAGCAACCATTAAATCCCTCTAACCAGCGGCAAAAAAACAAACCAAAAAGCAGTGTTCTCCTGTCAAGTACTTGCTGCTCTTTATAAAACTCCCGTGTGCCACAGGCTGTTTTCATGGCTCTCAGTGTTTTCACTCATCTTTCTCGCCTCCTTTCAAGTGACACAATATCTTTGTTTATGTGGTGATATCTGCGTAGAGGGTCAGATCACCTGCGTTTGTACTCACAGGTCAGATCAGTGGGGAGTTGTCACCAGCTCCCAGTGTCTGTAATGAACTCCAGCCGTTTGACTGGCAGATGGGTTACAGGCCAGGAGTGAACTGCTGAGCGACGTGCCAAGCTGCTGTGAGTGTGACTGATTGGATACATGCCTAATGAAGCAATGCATTCACACAAACACCGCAGAGTGCCACAGATTTGTTCCAGGCCATGGTGGGATTTCTGAGAGTGTGAACATTCAGGGATGTCCCGTGTAAACGTTCGTTCAGTGGCCTTTACAAGCGCAGCAGAGGGAGGAGATGTATATAAATTTACAACTTTGTTTTCTCTGGAGTATATGTCTGCCTAATGAAATGAATTCCAACCAAACTATGTCCCAGTGGCAATACAAAAACAGATTACAGTTTGATTTAAAATACAGTATATATGTATATATGCTAACACTTTATTTTTGGGGGGCTTGTTAACATATGTCTGGATGTCTGAAGTCAATGTTGATTCAAAAATTCCTCCTTCTTTTAATTTTGGCATCCTATCAGTGAAAATAATCAATGAGATTTGTGTCATTTTTGAGTTTCGATTTGCAGAAGAAAAGTATGAGGAATTTACCTCCTGTTTTTTCTGCTTACAGCTCTGACTTCATCTCATTAAGTTACTTAATGAGTAACTAAATTTTGACTCACTGACTCTTTACTGTCTGACCTTTGAACCTACTGAATTACTAACTTACTAAATCACTAATTTATTTACTTACTGATTCACTTCCTTAAATGTTGACCCACTAACTTACAAACTCACTGATCTACTTGTTGATCTACTTACTAACTCATTGACTTACTGATCCACTTACTAACTTACTGATTCACTTACTTAGTGTCTCATTGATTTACTAACCTAAGTTCTGACCCAATGACTTACTAACTTAATGACCTATCATTGATTTACTGATGTACTTATTGACTTACTGTCTCACTGGCATACTGACTTATTTGTTGATTCACTGATTTGCCTATTGACTTACTGACCTCCTGGCTTATTTACTCATATACTGACTCACTGACATAACTTACCAAATTACTTCTTGACTGATGGACTCGGCAATATACTGACTTACTAACTTATTAACTCACTCATTGACATATGGACTCACTGATTTACTGACTTGTTTATTGACTTACTGGTTCACCAACTTACTTATTTGCCACCTGACTGACTTACTAACTTACTGACCAACTTACAAAATTACTCACTGACTTACTTTTTACTGACATACTGACTTATTTAGTGATTTACTAACTTCTGAACTTATCTTTTCAAGCTGCTTTTTACACTGCCAAAAGCTGCAAAATATCATCAAATGTTATATGCTGAGAATTGACTGAAAGTATGTGTGGAGTTGATTGATGACAGATAAACAGTAACATGAGTAGGAAAGTGTATTGCCTGCCTGAGGCATCAGCCAGCATTTATGTCTGCAGTGCATTGTTGACCTAACCTAGCATTATGAATACTTTTTAAAGAATTAGCAGCACACATCCTCATATTTTAAAGCTATGTTTACAGAAAATGGACCCTGTAAGTGACGGACAGAGAAAGTGCAAGGACAAATGTGCCTAATTTTTTTTTTTTTATTTATTTATTTTACCTTTTTCTTTTCTTTCTCTTTCTACACATACTATTTGTTTTTGTCTTTAAACTTTACATAAATAATACTCATTTATGTCATGTAAAATAAGGTCTGGTGACTTGTCTTTACCACATGCTGCAGTAAAAGGTCAGGTTATTCAACCGACAGATAAAACTACTCTGGCAGTTGTGTATAAATGCTACCCTTTCCCTTTTTATATATATATATATATATATATATATATATATATATATATATATATGTACACATACACACACACACACACATATCTTGTCCTCTGTAGGCATTGTTAGAAGCAGATGCTTGGGGTGGGAATGTCTTACCTTGTGAGGTTTTCCTCAAAATTGACAAGTTGGGGGGGGAGTTTTAGTCTCACATTTCATTTTCCTCCGCAGAGGTTATTGTTTATACTCTTTAAATCTAGAAGTTCCTCCTCTTTAAAGCTTTTGTAGCCTCTTCCGGTCCTGCAATGGAAGTATTACATTGGGAGGTATGTAAACATGTATTCTGGCAGATTTGGTTGTCCACATCAGGGATATTATTTGCCAAGTCTTGTTACAAAAAACTGGTTTACTCGTCAAAGACAGAATGACTTTTTCCTGACCACGTAGGATGCCCAGACACTCCTTTAAGTACTTTTCCTACAGTGTTGTTTTGAAACTAAAATGGCCCTGAAATGGATTCACCTATGACGGTAAAAATATTAAGAGTCCACCGTGTAGGACATAATGATTTCTAGACATAAAAACTGCAAACTTCAACCCAATGGATATACCCCACTTATCACCTTCTAAGCATAAAAGACAAATAACAGCATATTTAAAATGTGAAAGGCTCTCTTTAAGGTCAATGTTTCATTTGTCTCAGTCAGTTCCTGAACAATTAGGAGCAGCACTGCAGAGATTGAGGAGGAGTAACTGAATGTAAACTGTAAAATACAATTGTTTGAAAATCAGTATTCTGATTTTTTAACAATTTTACCTAAAATGAACAGAAAGGAGAATATTACAGCAGTTCCTCCCAACGCTGTCTGAAGTGTTAAACTTCAACTATAAATTAGTATGATGCCTCTACCTTTTTATCTTGGGAATTTCTCATTCTTGGTAAACAGACATTTTAGTTGCACATAAAAATGATCTTAATCAAGGTAGCATTCCTTGAATTAATTTGTTTCGCCCACCGAATTGCATGCAATCTATTAGCAGTCAGAGTATGTGATGGGGATGACGCTCAGCTACTACAACACCACATCTGAGCTCTCTATATGTAAAATTGATGGAGTTATACAGCATATAGTTACATATACAACCAATGATTACTTTGAGAGTCAAAGATGCTTTGCCAACATACACACACACACACACACACACACACACACACACACACACACACAAGCTCCCGTGAGGCAATACCAAAACAGGGTCTTTTTGAATGAGTAATTCATAAGTTCTTCTGACCCAAAATAAATCCATACATCAACTGTCTCAGCTGTTTGTCCAAAACTCCAAGGTTACGACGTGGCCACCGGGCTCCATATTGTGGCATTTCATCTCTACATTTGTTTTACAGTGTGAACTTTGTCCCCGCTCTTCAAATGCAGTCTCACCAGCGGATTCCACGCAGAGGAGTGCCCTTGAAAAAGTATCACTCATATCCTTCATCAAAACAACTCTTTTGGCAGCCAACTCGAGGGAATCCAGGGCAATAACAGAAAACAGTCAACATATCATACTGTCGCTGTTCTTCTGCCGTGCTTTGCTTTTTTTTTTTGCTTCATCTTTCTTCTTTAATGACGAATACCCTAACCTCAGGTGTGTGCTACCTCAATCTATGTGGCTTTGTTGCCTTGACAGTGTCATGACTTTGAAGTCACGGTGCTCATCTCTTTTCTTTTCATACTTATTTATTTATTTGCCCATGGCAGTCCGATGTCAATATTTTCCCTGCGAAAAAAGGGAACGAAATGATGATGGTGATGATGATAAAAAGAATAAGGAGGGGGTGGGACACTCTTGTGCCAACTCTTTCAACGATTCCTAATTTGGCTCAAAATTCAGCTTCTCTTTCAATTATTCCAAACCAGATGAGAAAGATCTTTTCAGGGAGGTGACAACACTGACAAAGCTGGTCTAACATCTATCAAGTTGGAAATAATTTGATGCCAGTCACTTTTTATTTGTTGCTTATTGAAGATAGTGGAATTGATTCAGGGAGATGTTTTTTTGTTTCTTTTTTTTGTGGAGAAAAACAGAGAAGGAAATGAGAAAAAGGGCTGTGATTCACTGTACAACCTTCACTTTATTTTGTCTTCGGATTTTTGAAGCCCATCAGATTCTTCACAGCTACAGACTTACTGACTTGTTATATTTTTATTTATCTAAAAGAGTAAAGAGTATCTATTATATCTCTTAAGTCAGTTTTGCATCTTCTTCAATTTCACAGAATTAAAGCTGTTGTTGATGGATGTACAGATGAATCATTTGCCTACAGCAGTTTGTTTAATAAAACTCTCAGAAAGTAGTAATTAAGTATACATTTACAACTGATTAATTTTTAGAGTCAACCCAATTCAAGATGTCTACCACAACTAATCATCCTCAAACGTCTAATGAGTCAATTCATTAAAGATACATGAGCACAAAAACCAATGCAATACAAAAGTTTTTTTTATTGGAATATTAATTGAGCTACATGATCAGGGTGAAGCACTCTTTCAGTGTTTGTTGCTGTTTTCTTCAGTGCTGCAGCAGTTCTCCTCCCAAATAGTAGGTGTCGCTTAGGAGAAAAAAATACCCCTGAACAGCTGGAGTGGCAAAAAAGAATAGATGTCCACGAAAAGTTGTGTCTAACGAAGACTCGCTTTACACTTTTTCAGCTTTTTTATTTATTTTTTTTAACATGAACGTCTGCCAAAAGCAGACTTTTCATTGACTAAAGGGATTGGATTTACTAGAACTTCATAAATCATACCATCTAAATTTAATCATCAAGGCTAGGCTAATGAGTAGACAAATGAGATCTGTTTTTTATTTATTTATTTATTTTTTTTTTTTTAATAATTACTTAAGCTTATAAAACTCTTTTTCAAAAACATCATACCAGTGTGAAAGAACACTACGTTAACTAATATTAAAGTTCTAACATGGAAATTGTTTGGTCGAGAATATAGCAATAAACTAAACAAACTATGTTGTGCAAAAGTGAAATGTAGCGTTCTTTCACACTGGCATGTTGCTTTTGAAGAAGAGTTGTTTTGTGAGCTTGAAAAATGATAAAATACTTACACCTATTGGTTAGCCATTAGCATAGGCTGGATGAATTCTTCTGGCCTTTTCTCCATCCTCTGTGCTCTATGACCGATGTCACGGCTGATTGGGTGCTAACTATTGATAATTATTAGACAGAACATCACTTTAAAGTTGACTGTATAATCCCTTTAAGCATTGTTGTTGCTCATGTGGTATGAAATATAATTTCTTTTTAAAAAAATCATTTGTAGTCAGGGCCAAATCGGGACAAGCCAGCAGAGGCTTCATCCTCACCAAAGCCAGCTTCCAATATGGTCAGCGATAAGAACAGTTATGATTAACTCCTAAGCCCTAACCTTTGACTTTGTTTTGGGGAACTCGGTGCAGAGTTGAACTCTACCAGAGATCACCCCTGATAAACAACTTGAGTCCTCACACAAACAACACACCAAGACCGCAGGGGCCAAATGTGACCTCATGCATCCGCGCAAACCTTTTCTCTCAGCCATGAGTGCACAGTGCCTTCTACAGTATTGTTCACTCTAACAACTGTTTCACAGTCCCGCTAATGCGGCCACCGTTGTGTTAACAGCAGAAAAATGGCTCTGCGCACCATAAAGATTATCTTAGATCGCCAATCAAGAGGTAATGAGTGTTGCCATGCCAACCGCATCCAACAGGCAGACGAGGATAAGAGGGACGTAAGAAGCTAAAGGGTGTCGTGGCTGAAGTTTGTCAGGAACCATGGATCCTGTCTTAGATGCATTTAGAAACAATATCAAAGAAAGGGATGGGCAAGAAAGTTTGTGACATTTTCTTGTATAAAAAGAAAGATTTGTGAAGATCCAAGTTGTAAAAAAGAATTATTCTTTTATTAGCATCACAGACTGACATCTGTTCTTGTTTTTATGATTGTGACTTCATGTTAGAAACAGAGGAAGACTAAAACTTTTAACAGAGGGTTTTCTATCTGGAGCATACTAGTCAACATTAAAGTCTTCGTCTCACTTCTTTTCACACTTTTTAATTCTTTTGACGAACTTCCGCCGCCCCCCTGACAAACAAAACACATATGTATTCCGCCTCTCTGGAAGATGTTTTGTTCTCGCCCTATCCCTCCCAGACTGACTGCAGGACAAAGAGACGGCTCTTATTAAACTGACAACATAAGGGGCTGGATAACGTCTGTCCTCAGAGATACTGTTACATGTCATTCGATTTCTTTGTCCCACACAAACTGATGTAACGAGACAGGAAATTGTAGTTTTTGTGTGAAAACTTGACGCACTGTAATACAGATAAAATCTCAGACAGAAGGTTTGCATTAAGTGAAAAAAAAGAGTACAAATCATTAGTTTAATGAGCATAGGAAATTTCATAGTGGAATCTTTGACTAAAGTCTGCTTTTGGCATTCATACATTATTTGGAGCATTAACATTTGATGATCCCCCTTTCAGGAGGCCCTTATAAAAATGAAACCCATCTAAAACAATGTTAGACAGGATTTGATGGCACTCAGGGCAGCTAAGGACATAAGAAGAACAAAAGGTCTCCTCAGGGTTAAAGGGGTTAGGGCCTTTTGGCTCTTGGCTACGGTTAGGGTCTCCATAGGTTTTAAGGGGGGAGGGCCTTTTGGCTTAGTGCTAGGGTTAGTGTCACCTCAGGGATTAAGGGGGAGGGCCTTTTGGCTCATGGCTAGGGTTAGGGTCTCCTCAGGAATTGACTGGTCAGGGCTTTTTGGCCCTGGGCTAGGGTTAGGGTCTCCTCAGGATTTGACTGGTCAGGGCTTTTTGGTCCTGGGCAAGGGTTAGGGTCTCATTAGGATTTGACTGGTCAGGGCTTTTTGGCCCTGGGCAAGGGTTAGGGTCTCCTCAGGATGTGAGGGGTCACAGCTTTTTGGCCCTGGGCAAGGGTTAGGGTCTCCTCAGGATTTGA
>NC_051436.1:12493397-12521242 GCF_001649575.2 Kryptolebias marmoratus
ATCCTGAGGAGACCCTAACCCTAGCCCAGGGCCAAAAAGCCCTGACCAGTCAAATTCTGAGAAGACCCTAACCCTAGCCCTGCGCCAAAAGGCCCTCCACCCTTAAACCCTAAGGAGACCCTAACCCTAGCCCTGAGCCAGAAGCCCCTCCCCTCTTAAACCCTGAGGATAACCTAACCCTAGCCCTGAGCCAAAAGGCCCTACCCCCTTAAACCCTGAGGAGACCCTATCCCTAAGTGTAAGCCAAAAGGCCCTCCCCCTATAAGCCCTGAGGATAACCTAACCCTAGCCAAGAGCCAAAAGGCCGTACCCCATTAAACCCTGAGGAGACCTTAACCCTAGCCCTGAGCCAAAAGGCCCCCCCCCTTCAAACCCTGAGGAGAACCTAACCCTAGCCCTAAGCCAAAAGGCCCTCCCCCCTTAAACCCTGAGGAGACCCTAACCCTAGCCAAAAGCCAAAGGGCCCTTCTCTCTTAAACCCTGAGGAGACCCTAACCCTAGCCCTGCGCCAAATCCTGCTGTCAGAGTTCTAAAGAGAGTTGGAGAGATTGTATGCCTCCAGTTTTAGCCTCTTTTTATTGGCTCCCTGTCAAATTCAGAATAGCAGGTTTCCTTGTGGTTCCTAGAGTTTTAAAATTGGGAGGCAGAGCTTTCAGTTCTCAGGCTCCTCTCTAGTGGAACCAACTTCCAGTTTCTGTCCGTTAGGCTACTTTAGGACTAGAGACTTTCCTTTTCGATCAATCCTATACTTAGGGTTGGCTTGGGTTTTCTGAGCTGTCCCTAAGTTATGTTGCTTTAGGTTTAGACTGCCGAAGGATAAATTAATCACATTTTCTCACTCTGCTGCTGTCTTTACTTGCTCTATTGTAATTATTTCTATCATGTGTGTTTGTCTTGGTCTTTCTACAGAAACTACACCTGCACCAGTCATTCTGAGTTTGTTTGTGTCTCTTTCCTGTCCTCTCAAACACCAACTATGACTGTAATTATGGTATATCTGGCAACACTGAAGCCAGGCTTTCAACGAGGCGCTCATAGTCTGGACCATGGAAACAGTTACAACCAAAATGGTGAATACAAGAACGTTTGTTTGGACCAACAGTGAGGTTGGTTTGCCACTACATGTTGAAAAGGGTGACCAGCACAAACCGTCTGTGCTGCTCATGTGGGATTTCTCACCACTGTTAAATCTCCACTCTGAGACCTGGGTTCAGAAAGCTCTGGTTTCAGAGGAAACGAGCGATGTTGTGGTGTACACGAACGGCTGAACTGCAGCAGAGAATCTACTACTTCACTCAAAAAAAGCTTTGTGTAAACAGCTCCTGTGTCTCTTTCCTGTCCTTTCAAAACCCAGCCGGTCAAAGCAGATGGCCCCTCATCTTGAGCCTGGTTCTGGTTCTGCTGGAGGTTTCTTCCTGTTAAAAGGAAGGTTTTCCTTTCCACTATCGCCATGTGCTGCTCAGGTTGGGAGACTGCGATGAAGTCAAGATTCAGTGCAATCTGCTGATTTCCTTAGATAGATAAATTTTACTAATTGGTTTTTTATAATGTATGTGAATGTTTTTGCATGGTGCCCTGAGACGACTTTAGTTATGAGTTGGTATGATTTGGTTATTTAAAAAAACTGAACTGAAAAGAATTACTGCCCTACCATTAGGACATCATTAAAATCATTTGATTTGTATTAAGTTCTAAATTTACTTAAACCTAACCTTAAGTGTACAAGAAAGCCCAGCAGATTCTACCAGGTCTTTGTGTTTTAAACAAAAACAAAGTCATAATGGAAACGTTTTGTGTGTAAAACTGCACCCACCCCTGATGCTTTCATAGGATTTAGGAGAGAAAGCATCAGCCAGGAGCTGCTGATCAAATGCACTTGATTAACTGATCATCATCAGTGCGAGCGCCTCTATAAAACAGGAGTTTGGGCAGTTTGCTGCTCTGGAGCGTACAGGTGTGTGTTAACACAGCACCAAGGCGGAAAGACATCAGCAATGACTTTCAAGAAGCAAGTTTGGGAATGGCTGCATTTCCAAACAATTTGAAATGCATCATTTTAAAGTGAGAACGAAACTAAGCAGTGTTGTTAGAATGGCCTAGCAGCTGAAGTAAACAGGAGACTTGAGGCTGAGAAAAGATGCAGACCCACTGGGTGTTTTATTCTCCAACATGGACAGACACAAGAACCCTGCTGGGAAGGTCATCATGGATCTCAGCAGTTCTCTGAATGAAGCTAACAAGCAGCCTTTTATAATCCACTACCCCCTCCCATTAACAGACCTACCATAGACAGGGTACACAAAAAAATATAAATACACAAACAATCTACAATAAATAATCAGAATATCCAAATACTTTATTTAACAATCAACATCTATTACTAAGCACATTTCTGAAAACATTCCTATAAATATAAATAGTCAATATTAAACAAGTGCAGTGTTCACTCCCCCAACCCCCTTTCAATCCATTATGGTTTCTTCTGGAACCTTTAAAAGGTGCTCAGGTCCACAGGGAATCTTTTAGCCTGAACACCCTGCAGAGAGGAAGAGAGAGGTAAGCCACTTTTGCATTATCACAGTACATTTGTATCTTTTACCCTATTTCAGAAATAAGATACACTAATACGTTTGTTTCATCAATTTGTTTTAACAGGACATATCAGTAACAGCTGAGAAACTGCCCAAGATCACCTACAAACAAATAAAGGTTTCAATCTGTTTCTCTGTGTATTCTTTCAATTATTCAGACCTCAGCATTTTAAGTGTAACATAATAAGTAATGAAACCCTTCATTACAAGTGTTATAAGGAAGAGTGGGCCATAATTCCTCCACAACCACATGTGAGACTGGTAAAATCGTACTGAAGACAAGTGCTTCAAATTAATGTTGAAATATGAGGTGTACTCAGTTATATGGACCCAACTTTTCCATTTTGGCTTTGTTTGTTTTTAATAGGACATGATGGGTTCTGTTGTTTAGTTATTGGAAGAATTTTTCGAATCTGGTAAAGTTACCTAAAAACTCCAGGGTTAAAGAGGATGTAGTGTCTCTTCCCCATGACTGTAAATGGGAATTCATATTTTTAGTCTATGTCATACACAGGCATAATTTGCAGCGCCATCCATTGCATAAGACTAAAATACAAATTCTTTTCGTTTTTTTCTTTCTTTTTTTTTTTGCTGACAAGTGACATCAATGCCTGTACATCTTGCACGCTTTCCTTCTCAAATTCTCCCCCTCGTTTGCATCTCTGTTGTTGTTTCCCTCCATCACACTTGTAAGAACATTTCACCTGGAGGTCTCACCTTTCAGAAATGTTGAGAAAATGCTCTCCGCCTTGACAGAAGCTCTAAACATTTTGCCCCCCATGCCCCACGCCGTTAATATTCAGCTTTGTGTGAAATTTAAATCTCTGCGGCATCTGTGACAAAGCCGGAGGGCAAACAAGCAACCCTTGATTAACTCGTCTTGTTCCTTTTTCTTTTGTTCTCCGCCAAAGTTCGCAGTCAGTCGGAGCTTTTGCTGCATGTCACAGTGAACGCTTGACGTATTTGTTTCTATATTTCCCACGATCGCTGCAGAGGAAATTTGTGCAAGGTGACGGTGGAGAAAACCGGCTGGCAGGTGAGGCCGTCAACATTATTGAGTGTTTGAATGACTGAAATCATATCTGAGCCTCTGTTGTGAGGAAGTTTACAGTGTTTTAATATACCGTTAGATAATAAAAGATGATTTCGAAGGGTTTTGAATGCACAGAAGTGTCATTCACAGTCACCGTGATAGGATGTTATGAATGTTATTGGTGGAAATATACTGTATCCAATATCTTCACTCAGGCAGCGGAAATAAATCTTTATAAGCTGGAGAGTGAATGTCCACAGAGCTGCTCAGCTGTCCACATAGAGAGCCATTATCTTTGTATAAATGTGTTTCTATGTGAGTTCATGCCCTCAGCAGCTATCTGATTTTGTTACTTTTTTCAGACTCCTAGGATTCACACTTTGACCCTAAACATTTGGACAACTGCAGTTTGGTTTCACCTACTAATAAAGTCCTGTTATGTGTTGAAAAAGGGTTTAAAGTAGGGTTGAAGGATAAATCAATAATTTAATCAGTATTGCAATATTAAACAATAAAATCGCAATCGCTCTTTTTTCTAATATTGCGCAGTCCGCCCTTGCTGAAAGTGGCAAATCCAAAACCTAATTTGAGAGTAATCGAAGCCAAACTGGAGGAAAAGTACAGAAAATCTACCTCTTCGTTATGTTTACCTGCTCCACACTAAAACATTTCCCGATCGACCACCCGTCCTGTTTTAAAGCAGGTAATTATTTGTTTCACTAAATATATTTTAGGGTTTCCCACACAGTGTTGGCATGTGGGCAGGCTACCGAGGCTTCATAATGGCTGTCAAAAACAAAAAATGTTTGACAACCCACTGCTGTATTTTTATTTTTATTTTCGACTGTATACATTAGTAAAACCTACGACTGCGGCACTGCGAGGAGGACTGTCGACTTGCCTCCCAATCGGCCCCTTTCTTTTTTAGTGTGTGTGTTCTTCCCCAAATACGCTCAAAACAGATGCTCGTTGGGTTATGGTTGGAAGACAGTATGAGCCCGCATCAATCTCACATCGTTTCTGATGTGCTAGGATTTAGGCCACTGCTTAAATTACTTAGATCTGGTTTTTATTAGAAAGGATTCAGCAAAATCCTCTCTTTGTCAGTTGTTAGTTTAAATCAGGGGTGGCCAATCCTGGTCCTCGAGGGCCACCATCCTGCATGTTTTACTGGTTTCTCTGCTCCAACACACTTGATTTGAATCAATGGGTGATTAACAGGCTTCTGCAGAACATGAAGAGGTGATTTAACCACTGAATCAGGTGTGTTGGAGCAGGGAAACAAGTAACACATACAGGATAGTGGCCCTCGAGGACCAGGATTGGCTCCCCTTGGTTTAGATCAATGATCTAATAATTAGACAAAAAACTAAATACATTTTACCCTTACTGTCAGCGAAATACAATTTAAATTTATACGCAGCAGTTTAATTCAAACTACATCAACAGGTTAAAGCATTACTATGAACAAATGAGTGTGTCCAGTTTCGGTACGAGCAGCTGCTCTGCACAGAGCAACTGATAATGGTAATGTTGTGAACACAGACTGGGTTTCTGTTCAAACAGAGAGAGCACTGGAGGTTCTAAGTGGATTTCCTGAGTTGACTGCGTTACTACCAGGTAGACGGTAGGGTTCCGTGTATAATATGTGTGCACGTGGAGTCCACTATCAGATAACCTATGCAAGATAGTTGGAGCATACAGCAAATACTGTGTAATGGCAACAATCAATAATGAACGACAAGAGTATTCCTGAATGTTACAGTATTTAAAATCCCTCCGATCTGTGTGCATCAGAAACATTCACTGTGTATCTTTTTGCAAATATATAAACGGTTTGAAGCTGAACATGGCTGCTTAGTTCTGTCCAATACCTAACCTAGCAGATAAAAATGTTCCTAAACTCCAGCAATGAACCAATGCTGTGTCATACTTTTCAAATTGTATTTTAACTCATTTGTACTAGGTATTAGCTACCAAACTTATTTTTTCATTAGTAAGTCGTTAGCTAGTTAGAAGTGAGCTAAAAGTAACTAAAAAGTTCAAAATAACTCTCTAGCTACTTTGGACTTTTTTTAGAAGGTTAGGAAAGCTTAGTTACATAAAAGTAACTAAAAGTAACCAGCAGCCTGTCGCACATAATTTGTTTTAATTTCCTAAGTTGCATCTATAAAAGGCCGAAGATAACAAAGTTTGATAAACATAAAGTAGGATTTTTAGACCAACATGAAGATTCCTAATGTTATTAGCTGAAAACTTGGTTGACTGCATTTACAGGTTGTGTGTGTTTGTGGATATATTATACAGTCTCCTTGTAATATATACTTCAACAGTTGTAAATATTAACAAATTTGACAGTCACTATATCACGTCAACATGAAGACATGTTTTTAAAGTGTGGTAGCATGCTTCAGTTTGCTTATTTTCAGACTGAAACAGTCCATCTTGGCATTCTGTCTACTGTTTGCTTCCTCACATATTGTGTGGCTGGTTTTTATAGATTTTCTCTTTTTTTTCCTGATATTTGCGCACACTCACTGCAAATCCATACACTCATCCAGACGTGTGACTGCACAAACACATATGCACACGTTCGTTTTGCCACGTGGCCGTATGCATGTGATGGAGTTTCTAATTAAAGTCTGTTTTCAAAAAAATCTGTCCAACTCTTCCCTTTGAAATATGTTTTTTTAATGTCTTGAGAGAGTTGTTCACAATGGAAGCCCAGCCTCTTTGTCCCCAAGGGAAGGAATAATACCACCATTAATTACGGCCTAATGAAATGCAACATTTCCCCAGGTGCTGTTTGACTGACAGGCAGTGTTAAAACAGTCGAACCCCCTTTCCTACCAACAACACAACCGCCACAACACATAAATGTATATAGGCCTCGCAGTACAATGTCATTGTCTAATTGGCAATTTACCACCCGCACAATAGACGGGCTCGCCTTCTCAGCGTTTGGACTTCTTCGCGGCACTGCTTCTCAACATTCAGATTAATTTCTTAAAAGCCTGCTTTTAAAGGAAAGTGTGGGGTTTTCAAATAAAAGGATGGGATTTAAAGGTGGAAAGTGCTTGGCTCGGAGGATTGTGTAAGAGCTCCGAGGAAACGGAAGAGACAGGATGAAAAACAGAAGGAAGAAGGAGACAAAGGAGGGTGGGGAGGGGAGACAGAGCAAAGAGGAAAAATACTTCTCTGTAGCCGTACTTCTCCTGGAGGTACTTACAATGAAAAAGGAGATCAGTCTTGTAGGTACTGCAGTACTACTTTAGGCAATCTCTCTACATTGTTCTTCTGTCACTCACGTGTCGTTTATTTTTAACACACTTGGTATTAGTAGATAAAAAAAAATGTAAGTCGTTGGTCCAGCCAGGTCTGTAGTAAATAAAAAACAATAATAATTGTATAATGGATCACAAAAGAAAAAACAGAAAAACAATATTTGTCAATATGATGGTGTGAAATTTTACAACTTTTTCTAGATTTTCATGGTTGTCTTACCATGGTCATTCTTAGAGGGATAATTTGGGTTCTATAGAAAGGTTTTGAGCAAAAAATATCTCACCTGTTTTAGATAGTTCTTTGAATGACCTTAGTTTGGAGAAATAGTTTATTCAAACCAGATTTTTAAATGTAATCATTTTTTTGTTTGTTTTTTTTTTAATTTTTAATGTACCTTGGACAAAATCATAAGAGTCTGGAGGGAAAACCCATCGAAGTAAATGGCTCAACATAATTTTCCACACACCTTCCTGTTTGTCAAGGCAAAAACTTTTTTTAAGCAGTGGGTAATTAAAAGACGATGGGGTGTCAAAGTAGTCGAGGACTGCAATATCCGCACTGAAGTCTCCGTACGGGTGAGGTGAGCTGCCCTAATTAGTTCAGTCCTTCTTCTGCCTCCCTCTCGTGGAGTCATTAATGTTGACGTGAACATTTTTCTCTCATTTGAACGGGTAAATAATGAAAGAGGAGTGACAGCTGGGCAGTGAGCTAGTCCCTACTTCTTACAGAGGCAGGGACGGCAGCAATTAACGGGAACCGACAACCCAGAGGGACATGAAAGCGCACACACATCCAGACGCACGGCACACTCTTAGGTACATTCAGTACATCTGAAGATACAAACAATGACAAACTTTAGTCATGATGTGTAGTTTGTTACTCCAGAAGCAAGGGTGAATTAACTCTTACAAAATGGCCTGACCTTAGTTTTTCCAACAGGTCGTTGAAAATTCACATGAGACTTTTGGGTCAACGTGAAAACCCAGCCATCATCTATCCTCTATCCACCTCCAAAAACTTTCAAATAAAATGAAACTAAAATGTCCCAATAACAAACGAAAGCTGTAATTCCTAGATTGCTGCACCTCTCTGCAAACTTAACAGTGAAAATAAATTGTAGCCAGAAGGGGGGGAATAAAACAAAATCTTATTTGGGAGATGAGCTGTTAAGAGTTCAGTAAACAATCCTTTATCTGTTATGGGTGAGTGGCTGATAAGGATAGATGAGAAAACTTTGATTTCGCCACCAAAAAAAAAGTAATCAGCCAAAACTTTTTTTTTTTACCCCAACACTGACTCCAGATGAGCGGAATATGCCGGAGTTAGTTTTGCATTACTGAATTAATTAAATCCTTATTATATATAAGCCTCCGTTTTTTAATGACTGAGCGATTGTGTATACAACGTTGACACTCATCGGCCTCTTTGTCATTTTAGGTGTATTTCACAGTCTGTGGTTGAGCAGATGGATTATTTGGATGCAACAATCTGACAGAGCTGTGAAGAAGCATTCAAGTGGGAGGTTTTTTTTGTTTCATATTTAAAGGTGACATCCTCGATGCGTTAACGTACAACTGGGCTGCAGAATCAACCAAACAAAACTAAAACCTTCAAGTAGCTTATGTCACTAAATATGAATCATGGGAGTCTTTTACTCACTAAAGAAGTAGTTTGGATTATTTATTGATTAATTTATTCATATTAAAGTGTTATTATGAGGTGTTGTTATAGTAATCAATATCTGACCTGTGGTAGAAAATGCTCAGAGCACTCTCAGTTTGGAATATCAGGCAGAAGTTGTCTCAGAGCGAGACAAGCTAACGGCTCATCGGAGCAGGGCAACACTGAAGCAGGTTTGTCATCTTAGAGGTGAAATTAAGTGATTTAAGATAGCGTTAATCAAAAGAAAGTCATAAATGTTGGGTTTTGTTAGTGTTTCTAGTTTAAAATTATTATTAAAAAATTATTACTAATATTAGAAATCAAAGATCAAAAAAATTACTAGGGTCTGCATTTTCCATGATGACTGGGAAGTGTGACGTATCCAGAGCCAAACACAGGCACGCCAACAAGGCAGGAAATAGTAAATACAGATAGTGTGGAGGTGAAATGGTTCAGTTTGTTGTATTTAATTGTGTAAACAGACCCAAAACTCTTACACCTGGGTCATTCTTCAGCTTCCTGAAGGACAAGAATGTTTGATTGATGTGGTTAGTTTAGCTCCTGGTGAAAATTACAACCCAAAGTCTGCTGACTGACTGAAGAGGAGCAATTGAAATACAAACCTTCAACAGAAGAACCACCACCTGTCGGACCGGCACCGGCCTCCTCCAGCTGTCCGGATGGGAAACTCATTGAAGACTGTGTGACGTCACTGTGAAGCTCGGGGGTTCCCCTCATGAAATGTGGGGCTCCAGTTCCCAACAGCATCCCTACAGAAAAAAAGTGGTTTCAAACCAGTTCTCTTGCTAACAAAACTTGCTTCTTCTTCTTCTGCTTCCATTTCCCCTGATAAACACTGAGACAGTAACCTCCTCCTCAGTGTCCTACAGCGGTCAGCCACAGCTTCTACGTCACCAACCAGGGAGGTGACTCCGCCCACACAATCACCACACTTTGGAATTTTGATACCAAACCTCTAAAAACAAGTCATTAATGTTTTAAATCAGAGAAATAGACCACTGGAGTAGTTTATGATAGTGTTTAATAATAAAAAATAAAAAAAAACAAATAGGAAAACTCATTAGTTTGATATTTTTATTTCATTTCACCTTTAAATTAAAGTAATTTTCCAAAATTCTTTCATTCTAACTGTATTATTTTAATAAATAACATAAAATTCTGAATATTCATGATGTCTCTCAGTCCCTATCAGCACCCTGGACAAAGGAAGCAGACATTCTGCTAGAATAGAAGTCAATGAGAGCTTGGATGTACCCTCTTTGCACTCTGTGGGTTTTTACGCAAAAATCGCACATCCTATAGCAGTGAGTGAGACACTGGGTGAAAGAAGACAAAAATGTCTGCGTTTTGATGTATGAACTGTACAATAAGTCTAAAAGTTTGTAGGGATGTGGAGAGTTTGCAAAGTTTTTCAGACAGCTGAAGGGTTAGCGAGTGACATCAGGCAGAGCATTCTGTTTGTAAAATCTCTGAAAATTCCTAAAACTCAAACTGTGGTTGTGTAAAATGCTTCAGACATTGGAAATGCCACTTCAGTCATGTACAGTCTTACTTTTTGTGACCATTTTAAACTTTAAATTGTTCTTACTGTAAAGTTACCTGAGCTACAAAACTCCAATGAAGGCGGGGTTTTCTCAATAGTTATGTCACAATCCTATATATGTAGAAAACTTTCAGTCTTTTGCAGCTTTCATCTCTTCTGTACAAAGTACTGATACCAAACCCCGATTGAGCTGCATGTTTTGATGTCTCATTTGTACTAATTTTTTTTTCAAAGCTGCGGAGATAAAGTAACAAAAACGGAAAACGAACAACCAAATGGCAAGAAGCTTGCGTTAACGCTTTTGCACATTACTACCGCAACTGCTAAACTTGTGCAGTGAGAAACTGACAGGAAGTATCAGGTAGCACCAAGGTTGGAGCCGAGTGTGACTGTTTACGGGTGTGGTTAAAAGCGCAAAGCGACTGTCCCAGATGTCGGAACCACTTCGGTTATCGTTGCCACTTTTAATATCGTTCATACATCTCGCAGCTTAGGTCACACCCTCATTATCTTTGTTCTACCACAGTCGTTATTCATCAAGAACTGGGTTATAAATTAGCAAAAAAAATAAAAAATCAGGACTATTTCTTTAGCACATGCAAATGCGAAGCCGCTGGAGTAAAATATAAATGCACTGGTCGTCAACCCGACCATGATGAGCAATTATCACATGCAGTGTGATTTCCAACTCATTCTTCTTCCTTTTTTCCCCTCATCTGCATTCAAATGCAAGTAATAAAGTGGAGTAAAGCTTAAGCTGCTTTATGATGTATAGCTAGAAGCCTGTTTTAACAACAAAGTGATCCTTTTCCAACACGAGCCATCACCAGTTCGTCTCCACACACTCCATTATGTTAATTTTACGTCGAGATATCAAATTAGTTAATGCTCATTAGACTCCACATAATATATAATGGTGAAAATTAAATATTCAGGCATCTCAAGCTGAAGCACATCAGCAAAGTATGTCAGCAGGAAAAAAAGAGGTCGGAAAAAAAGTTGATTCGGTGAGTGATGGCTGGCAAAGCCAGAGGGAGGACAAAACAGAGCAGCGAGGGAGGAAAATGGAGACGACTTGATTGGAAAATGGATCTGTGACAAAACGCCACAGCTTGGAGCTAAGATTAGGATTCCATCTGTCTTGAATGAAATATTCAAATACACGTTGGCAGGAGAAGGTATATTACTAAAAGGATGGATGTGGAGAATGTGTGAAACAATGACAGGCTCTTTACATCCAGATGGGTCAGGGCTCACCCAGGCTGTTATTTAACTTGTAGAGGAAGAGCTCATATGCTCCTCAGGCATATATGCTGTTTAAGACGGAAGGCCAGAGAAAAGAAATTAATGTGTCGAAAGTGCAGTTTTGGTGCGTGCTAACATGATTTTCATAGATCTTTCTATGTCATTCTTTTACTGTGTCTGGGACTATATGCACATTAATTTCTAAAATATTTACACATCCTTAAAAAACAGAGCTGTTGTTTTTGACAGAAGCAACTAAATAAATATTCTTAAGGAAAAATAGAATAAATATGTAAAAACAGAACTTTACCTCACTGATTACAGCCAAAAACGATTTAACACCGTTTCAAGCTTAGCATGAGGCCCCATTTCTTCCCAACTTGGTGTGATGTATGAAGCGCTGAATTCAACTTTTACACCTTAGAGCCAGCAAGAGGTAGACATAGAGCAAAGTTGGTGAGTAAGCGTGAGCAGGGAAAGTTTGGATCGTCTAGCACTCCATTCTAATGGTTGCTATAATCTTGATCATGACAAATAAAGTAGAATTCAGGTGATTTTTTTTTTGACAGAAGCAAGTAATGAAATATTCATAAAAAATACAATAAATATGTAAAAACAGGATTTGACCTTACTGGTTACAGTAAAAATGCTTTAAACTCATCAAGCTCAGCTTAAGGTCCCTTTTCTTCCAGTCTTGGTTTGATGCATGAAGGGCTGAGGCAGCAGGGTAGGTAGTCATAGAGCAAAGTTGGCGAGTAATTGTGAACTAGGGAAGTTTGGTTCATCTAGTACTCCATTCTGATGACTGCAATAATCTTGATTAAGGCAAATAAAGTATGGTTCAGGTTTCAGCAGCAATGACTTTTTGACTATCTTTGAACAACTAGTACAAAAAAGGTAAATTTCCCTGAAAAGTACCACTTGTTGGACGTTCAGCTAGCTTTGGACACCACCTTCCACTCTAAGGTCAAATCCCAATTGACCTCTTTCTCCTTACTCCTAGTCCTACACCTTCATTTTGCTCATTTCCACCAAGTGTTAGAGTGTTTTCCCAGTTCTTTTCATGATGTAGTGAGAGGGCAAAGGGGTAGGGCTAACTGAGTTTTTTTTAGGGCCGCACTGCAAACAAAGGGGTATGGACTGGGCTGACAAAATTAAAAAAAACAGCTCACAAAAGTATTTTTTCTGTTAGAATATTTATTTGTCACAGCAACCATTGTAATGTCTAAATTGATGTATTCTGATGTATTAAGTTTGATATTAAGGTCAAATTTCCTGTATTAAGCAAGAAAAAAAAACTACATGTTGAAGTATGTTGCAGGCTTGATGGCTACTTTACATGACATATTTGAGCATAAAAAGGAATCGGTGACAATCAATGATGCATCGTCTCCTTGAAGGAGTGTCCCATTTCGTAGTAGAATAATTTACCCACTACTGCTCATGACTTTAAATTAAGGGCCAAGGAACTGGGAAAGGTGTATTCAACAAGACCACTGAAAAAATGGAATTCAGCCCAAGGGAGGCTCATTAATTCAGCTGTCTGTATGGAGATTATTCTGTCTATTTCCTCTTGATGACTAGAAACTTCACTTTTCATACGAGTGGGAGTCGTTAACTGCTTTAGACACTTGCCGTGGCCCTTTGAAACATCTGACTATCCGGTAGTCTACGACTGTGCCAAGGAAAATATCATATTTATGGGTTTTATAAAAAGGCAGAATTTGAATTTCAGTCTTCTTTAGAAAAGGCATGATTCAGAAGTTTTTCTGCCCACATCTTTCTTTTGCTCCTGACTACATAAAGGCCACACTTCTTCCTGTTTTGGCACAAATGTTGGGTTTGGGATGCGTTTAACGAGGCGCAGCATTGTCCAAGACGGACATAATTCTTAGCAGACTCTTCGCAGTCGTTTGCCAGATTGTTGAGGATCTTCTCAGTTTTGGACTTCTGGGCAGCATCATTACTCCAGCCCTCTGCATGTGCTTCTTGCAGCACATCCACACGGCACAAATGTACTCTGTATTTCACCCAAATTTAACGACTGTCTAATTTAAGCTCTCTCCAAATGCTGAGTTGCTACTGTAAATGAGTCTCCGGAGACTGAAGCCAAAAACTGCTGAAAGCGCTCGCTAATAATCTGCACTGCAATCCTTAAAGCTTGACATGGAGCAGGAGGGAGATACGATGAGACAAACCCGAAAGGGTCCATGTAAGAATGAACACAGAGACACAAGTACTGATTCATACAAGCTCAAAGGGGACCCTTTAAGTGGTTTTTCACATTTCTGATTTTATACTCGTATATTATCATCAATATTATCATCATAGGGCTATATAAACTGATGGGTTTTTTTTAATTAGGTCTTTTTAGATTTTATTTTTCCTAATTTCATGTTTTATAATGCAACACATTTTTTTTTTACCTAAAGTGTGTTTAATCACATGATGACGTAAGAAAATGTTCCCAATTCAATCATAAAATATGCTCAATTTAAGTAATAACAGATTTCAACAAAAATACAACCAAAGGTGTATCAGTTTAACAGAACAGTCAATGTTTCAGTAAAGTGCCTTAAAATTGGTCACTAGCTAATTTATAAAAGAAAAAACAAAAATCAGTCTTCTTGTAAAGTACGTCATGGATGTGTTTCATATAAGAACTAGCAAACCTCCGCCAAGGCCACAGCGTCAATAACAAGTGTGATCTGGATCACCATCAAAATTAAATGAATTGTTTTTTTTGTTTGTTTTGTGAGAACCCCAACATTTCCTGAAAATTTCACCCAAATCTGTTCATTATTTATGTAGTCTTGCTAACAGACAGACAGACAAACAAAAACGACCGAAAACAGAACTTCCTTGGCGGAGGTAACAAAGGGCTCACCTGCTGGAGCATGGAGAAGGTGTCAAAGGTGTCAACTGTGACCATGACCATGACCTTTGACCCCATGACATTGAAATCAATAGGCATTATCCTTGACCCACGAGGCGTCCAGCTGTGCAGTTTGACATTCCTACGTTACATTGTTGCAGAGTTACAGCACAGGATCACCTTTGACTTTGACCTTTGACCTTGATGTTTTTTAGATGTTTCTCTGCTTTAACACACCTGATTAGAATAAATGAGTGATTAACAGGCTTCTGCAGAACTTGAAGACCTGCTGAAGAGCAGGGAAACAACTAAAACCTGCAGGATAGTGGCCCATCAGGACCAGGATTGGACACCACTGGTCCAGACCAATTCAAATTCAGCAAGGTCCACCTAAAGGTTTTAGATATATTCATATATATATATAAACATTTTTAAAATCAGTACACAGGTGATGACTAACCACTTCTGCTGCTTACAGTTCAGGAATTGTTTTTCAGTATTTACTTTTGTCACACAGTGACTGTTGGTTTCACACCTCAACAGCGTCCTGGAGGTGAACAGATCCTGGAGAGGGATCAGCCTGCGAATCAACCGTGTGCTTACTTGCCTGTCCGCTCTCCACCTCCTGGATCTCCGCACTCCCTCAGCCCTGAGTTGAAGGACTAATTAAACAGTCAGCAACACATTGGAGTGACATTTCATCTGAGAAAATACTAACCCTGGGAAAAACTGACTGTATCATCCTCTTTAAGGCTGACGCTTGCTGAGTTCACCTCCCAAGCTTCACGAACCTTAAAGCTTGTTTTTCAAAAATAAGCTGTTTAAAATTTGCTTTGTGTGTCAAGTTCGGCAGACAGCTTTAAGAGTCTGAAAATTGGGTCGAAATATGATACTTTGTGCAAACTGGTTTCCAGCTGTGGTTTCACTTAGCCTGCTGAGTGTTAGTCCAACGGGCAGAGCACAAAGCTAACTGCAATGTATAATGAATAATTCAGTATTTGCTCTGTTATCACCTGAACAGCTAACATCTTTTCACTGCTTACCTGTGAATTTATAAAAAGACTTAAAAACGCATCAAATGCTACTTTTGGTAGAATATTCAAGGAACTACAATCCTACTGTGGTTTAGAGGTAACAAACCCATACTTTAAAACTTTTCAATCAAGACTGTTGACACTTTATTACTGGTCAATTTAAGTCCTATTTCTTTTTTTTTTTTTAAATGATAACTTGCTCGTAGCCCACAACCATCAAACTTATAAAGAAAAAAAAAGCCTCTGACCTAAGAAATGATTATGTCATGACATTTAGAATATCGCCAAAGAGTTTCTTCATGTTATTCCAGAAATGTTTTTGCATCTCGTCTGATTGCTTTGCAATAAAGCTCACTGTTCATTTGATAGATTCCCATTTTGTGGAATTAAAAGGTGGATCTGCTATGGTGCATCTCCTAATGACATCCTATTTCCCATAACAGTCCTGACATTTTGGTTGCCTTATTTGTTTTGCACTCTTTGCCTTTTCTTTGAAGGTCACTCCGAAATTACTTTAAAGCATGCAAATCACTGTGTCCACACTTCACCTTTGGTACCTGATGAGTTGAAGCAGGCACAGGAGGTAGTCAAACAGTGCGATCTGAGAAAATAAATATTCTTTTAATCCAGTTTTAAATAACAACACGTGTGATGATGAGCCTCTTGTATGTAAAAAGTAACGCCAGGACCTTTCAAAAAGAAAGTTGATACCTTTGACAAAACTAAAAGAACTTGCATCATTTTGTGTCCTTTTAAATTTTTTATTTAAAAGTCCTTTTTGTGAAAATGCTGATTCAACATTCACACTTTTTTCTCTTCGATTTTCTTTTTCTCTTTTGTAATTTTCTAGTACGGTTTTTGAAATCGAACTCTTTCTCTTCTTTTAGTCATTCATCTATTAAAACGTCCAACTCATTCAGGTGAGGGGTGCTGTGACATTCAGTTTTTGTAACTTTTATACTTTACAAAATAAAATGCACTTCATTTACTATTTTTATTTCCTATTATAAATACACTCAGATCCCTTCAAATCCTTATGAAATATTGTTCTCTTTGAAATTTGCTGTAGCATATTTTCTCAATTTTTGTCTTTTTATGCTAATGTCTTGGTTTTTAGATGGCCTTTTGCTTCTTTTAGCTTCTAGCTATTGTTATGCTACCTTTGGCTAACATTTTGCTACTTTTAGGTTTTAGCCAGTTTTGCTCCTTTAGTTTTTAGTCAACACTTAGCTTCTTTTATCTTTTAGTGTTTCACTCCTTTTAGCTAGTGTTCTGCTTCTTTTAGCTTTAGCAACTCAGTTTTAGCTGCTTCAGCATATTTCATTGAAACCCTTCAGAGCTAAAAGAAGCAAAATGCAAGCTAAAGGGCAAAAGTAGCAAAATGCTGGCTAAATACTAAAAGTAGCCAAAAGTTGTTTAAAAGTAGTAGAATGGTAGCTCAAAGACAGAAAGAGCAAAAGGCTGGCTAAAAGTGGCAAATACCTAGCTAAAACCAGATAATTTGCATAAAAAGACAAAAAAAAGTAAGTATGCTGAAACAGATTTGAAAAAGAACATTATTTATTAAGGAACTGAAGGGATCTCAGTGTATTTATAATAGGATTTTTTTTTTATATAATTTTTCGAAAAGTACAAAAGTTACAAAAACCAAATGTCACAGCACCCCTTTCCTGAATGAGCTGCATTTCCTGTGAAACTGAAAACTCCTAAAGAAATCTTGATGGACACCAATGCAGTTACTGCCTGAAATCCAACATCCATCAGTTTTGTTCAGTAAAACCCAATCATAATGTGGAGACTTACTTTTGTAATTAATTAATTCTTCACTTAAAACTGGGCACTTTTATATTAAAGAGCTTGAGGTGTTGGCGTCAGTAACATTATTTTCTAAGGATCTTAAAATTGAAATTTGGTAATATTTAATGGTATTTTTAAGGTATGACCAAAATGTGTATACGTCAATCATTTCTTAACATAGTGTGCTTATGGGTTTATGGTAACAATATGTGTGTAAAACTGTAGAAAACAGTCAGATAACATACACAAGTACCACCTTTTAAGCTCTTATCAAATTTGTTACAATTTCTTGTTTCTCTTAGTTTTGCTTTTGTTTTCGAATTAACTGCCCCCCCAATCCCGCTTGGTGAAAACAATTAGAGCGCTCTGCAGCAATGGATCACACATAGTTGAATTATGTCAAGGTGAACAATTATCATTTTGAGATGAATAAATTAGAAGAATCTAATTACCAGCCCATATTGAATAGATGCCAGCCCAAACGCTGGCATTTCAGAAGCAGAGATTTAATTATGGTTCGGGCGCTTTGAGAAACCGTCGTTGACATTGTTTGTGACAACTGTGAGCCTGCAGGAAGGAGAGGAAAACCGGGGCGAGACGAGGCGAGGCGAGGCGAGCCACGGAGCGAGCTGTCGGTGTCAAAAGTCCAAACAGCCATAACTCACGCTTGTCCCAAGCAAGGTGACATAACGCCGCAAGGAGGCATGACAGACGAGGGGTATCTGTTACAGCCTCCATCATGTCAAAGAAAATTCAGATAGAATGCAGTAATTTACCTCTCTGTTATAATTGTCTGTGTGTGTTTGTCTGTTAACCCCAATATCTCATGAACTAGAGGGCGGATTTTGATGAAACTCTCAGAAAGTAATAACTGAACGCACGTATACGGCTGATTACCATTTGAAGTCAGCTTGATTCAATATGGCTGCCACAGCTAATCAATCTTAGCACACCCAAAAGTGGCTAAAACTTTTGAGTTTTGCAGATGTTGAGCTACGATTCAGTGCACAGGTAGCTGAGAGTCCTCCACGTTTGACACTTTGAGGGCTAACACATAAGGTGAGATTGTTGTATAAAACTTTAGCATTAACTGTGGAGTCAACCTTGTCTGTCTGTTAGCAAAATATCTCATGAACCACTGAGTGAAGAAACTCACAGAAGTCATCATTGGATGTACAACTATAACTGATTAACTTGTGCTGTCAGTCCATTTCAAAATGGCTGTAACTCAGTCAGTTTTACAGATAATGAGCTACACTTTTGTGCGGAAGTAGCTGAGAGTCATTCTCAACACAAACCCTGAGCTCTAACAGTTTTTGTTGAAAACTTCGGCAGCAGGCGAGACGCATTTCTCGATTGTTTAAGCTTTGGTTTGTCACTTGCTTTCAGTTGGCTCTTTGAAGATATTTTTTTGCTGATTGCTGTTTCTTTAAAGGTAGATTTGTTTTTCTTAAATTTGATGGAATCCATTTGTGTATGCTCTTCAGACAGCAGCTCTCTGATGTGAAAACAAGCTTAAATCAGTGTCATAAAACAAAGTAGCTAATGGTTAATGCGAGCCAACGTGGTTTTTTTTTTCCACTCTCTTTTTTTATGGGGTTGAATTTGCAAGTCAGAAAATAAAATGTTTTCCTCTGCACTCAAGTATTCTTTATCTATGCTTAATGCAGAAGCTATCAAATGGTAAAATTAATATGTGCTTGTCATTGTGTTGCTCCATCAGATGATGCCTCATTGCATCTGCTGCTTTATTGTGTATTTTCTGAAGCCAAATGAGCCACTGAACTGTAAGTGGTTGTTGTAAACAACACTTTAAATTAATCATGTCAGTTGCTTTTCACTGGGTTTACTGAGATATCTGATAATATTCTAAAACTTTGGACCTATCTTCCATTAGGGTCACCTCAATTGTATCCCCTGTTCCACAAGTTTTAGCTTATATCTGGAGTTGTGGAGAAACAAAAACAAGGTTAAGAGTTTCTTTGTGGCGCTGTGTTTAAACGAATAGTTCAGATCTTTGGAAGTGGGACAAAAATAATGAACAGTTAATGTAATTTAATCAACATTAATCGCCACATTACTGGGTTATTCCAGCAGAAATATTTTTACTTTTACACTTAAGTGCCCTTGAAGTGCTACAGCTAGCTGCTGCTGCAATTTTGAAACAAATACAATCTCCGAACTTTTACACAAATGCTATTCTATAAACCTTTACATTGCCGTCAGTTTTGTGAAACACTGTTAAGGCTTAACAGTGGCAGCAGCAGAGGCTGGCTGTAGCACCTCCAATATACAGCCTGGGTCATTTAAGCAGGTATATTAAAATGTTTCTGCTGAAACCCCCCATTAATGTGTCTATTATTATTTATTAAATTATATTAATAAATACAGCAATATTTCACATTGATCTCGGCCTTGCTTGAATCATGTATCAGCTCATCAGTCCAACCATAAATAAACTTAGTTTCTCCATACAAATGTTAATAAAACAAAAATCTACAACAGGTAAGATGTTACATGTTCATAACCTTTTCACCTGCTCCACTTTTATGGACCTGAACTATCCCTTTATATGTCTAATCTATGATATAAGCAGCCTACTGAGGGTTTAGGATGGGCAGCAATTTTGGAATGTTCGAAGTCTAGTTAAAATGGGCAAATTCAAAGCAATTTTTTTTGTCTTTGTCTTTCAGCTGCAGGACTTGAAGTGATTATAGTAAACTTTAACTCCACCGTCTGGACATGGGTCATTTTTCAGTAAAAACACAAAACAGTCAAAAGCGTAACGCGGCAACTGAGATGAGAGCTTGTTAGGACCATTTGTTTTGCTTTTCAATAATTTGTTGTTGTGCCAACACTTCTGGCTGTTAGGTGGGGGAGGAGAGATTAGATAGAACAGGATCGGATCATCGAACAAGGGGGGAATTTGAAGAGAGATTGAGTAATTACCAGAGTGTTTTTGCTTGGAATGCCTAGCCCTACCAAGGGAAAAAGGTAATATCTACTTTTCAGACTACCTTTCAGCTCACCTGTTATGTCCAACATTATCCCAAAAACCACAGTTTTTGGCCCACAGTTGGTTTGTTGGGATTGGTCATCCTTGCTCTTCAATGTAAACCCAATAGTACATTTGATTCAACTTGTACCAACATACTGTATATTCACATTACAATAGTATGAAAGACTCAAAACAGAGTTAGGTTTAGAGGGTTACTTTGTCCTTGAAGGAAATGTAAAATACACAGCATTGAATGTTGATACAAGACAGGAAATGAGAAAAGGGACCTTGAAGTATCTCAACAAACCCCCTCAGGGCCATTGGTGCTCTCTCCATTGTTGGTGATCATAAATTCAGATTCTGGCTTTCCACTAAAGGGTAGCCCAGAGCTTCCAGGTGATTCCTTTCTGCTTCCATTCGTCCTCCTTTTTTTTTTTTTTCCTTTCGTAGCTACAAGCTACCTGCTGGAGGCAAAAACTGCGTCCTACATATCAGCAAGACAGAAGAGAGGGGAGCCACCGAATCAAAGAACGTTGATCACTCGTGTCTTATCACAGGCAGAGCCAGGCCACCTCTTGTGAATTAAAGGAGAAATACTATCTCACTCTCTCATTTTTCACTACACCGAGATGTTCAGTGGCTCCCTTTCTTTCGGCTCCTGTGCCAGAGAGATAATCCGGGCTCAGTCGGGGCAACAGAATCCATCTTTCCTGAGGTGTTGGACCTCACTAGTCCTTGGCTCGGCCGAGGTCATCAGTGCCCAGACGAAGCTGAAGTGCCCCTAGCCATAACTTTTTTTTTTTAGTCGCTTTGTATTGTTTTCATTTTCTCTTTTTTTATTTTACTGCAAAAGTTGGGAACTTCTACAGTAAAGGCTGCAGGACTAAGCTTTTTTACAAAGATAAATTGAGGGAGTAAGGACATCTTTTGACGGATGTTGAACTCTTTAGTTTTCCTTTGTTCTTTAGTAATTGCTATGTTCTACAACACGTTTATTACACATTATTTTCATAGTGAGTGCAAAAATGGGAAATGAAGCTGTCGTTTCTTAGTCATTCATGACTAACACATTTTACCTAACACACACACACACACACACAAATTGCCTCATTTCCATTGGCCACATGTTGAATGTCAAAGGAACAGATGTACATGTCTAATTGTACACCATGGGGCAGGGTTACCTTCTGGGGCAAATAGTTGGCGTCTGGTCAGAACCCTGAGATGGTGCCTGTGAGATTTCAAAACTGCTGATCTGGAAGTGCAGAAACAACAATATAGTCTCAATAATGGCCAAAACAGTCTACCAACTAGTAGCAGCACATATTATAACAATACCAGCCAATCAGACCTGCAACATGTTACACACACAGCTTCTTTTTTTTCTTTTTTTTTTTTACCCAAAACATACTGTAGATATGAACTGGATCCCCACATTCATCATGTTCTAAATTTGAAACTGAGGAAAGTATGATACTGGTGATTGTATTCTGTAAGATTTCTTATTTGTCTGTTTATTTGTGCATCTTTTTGTGAAGGCACTTGGAGCAAATCGAAAGTAAAGAAGCAAAGCATTGCATAATGTATTGTATTATACTGTATCTTGTTGTATTGTACCATAACACACTGTGTTGTACTGTATCATAATGTACTGCATGATATTGGATTTACCTGTATTGAATAGTATCGTATCATATTGTATTGTATTGTGTTGTAATGTAATATATTGTACTGCAACATCATGATAGATAGATAGATAGATAGATAGATAGATAGATAGATAGATAGATAGATAGATAGATAGATAGATAGATAGATAGATAGATAGATAGATAGATAGATAGATAGATAGATAGATAGATAGATAGATAGATAGATAGATAGATAGATAGATAGATAGATAGATAGATAGATCTTTTTTGTGTAGGGTCTCACTAGTTGATCTGTGTCTTCCAGTTAGAAGAAAAAGTAAAGCTGCAGTTGGTCAGATTTGTCTTTTTTTGTTGTTACTGTGGTGCACAAAAATATTGTTTGCTTATGATATATAAACCAAACTCAGACTGGGCTGGATATGACTGGAACTTGCTAAACCCTGTTCTCGCCTTTCTCTCTGAAAGCAAATAATATATATATATATATATATATATATATATATATATATATATGTGTGTATATATATATAAAGTCAGACATCCATTGAATCCTGGATATCAGTACCTGTGAAGCAGATGAAAACTGCCAGGATTGTGTGGGCGAGGGAAAGGAGTAAATAAATAACTCGGAAAAGAGATTTTCTTCTAAGATTTTACGTGTCTCCGAGAGGCGACACACTTTCTTTTGCGTGGAGAAATATTGGTGTAACTTGACAGGAGTTTAAAAGATTAATGATGCACACAGCGAGCGGTTGTGTTCCTGTATCTGAACACTCTTGTGGAGGGTACGAGAGCAGTATCCGTTTCCTTAAAGAAAAGAGAAAAAAAACAACAATGCTTAAACTACGATGCACAACTGGAAACTCAGAATTGCAGGTGCTGTAACACGTATGTGCCCAATGTGAAGCTGATTACTCCGAACTTGTGCTTGCCACCTTCCACGTCTGGCTTCAGATGACGGGTTCCGGGCTACTTAATTGGGCAGCAGACCTTGCATGCAGAATGGCATATGTTCCTACCTCTAATGACCCTGTCCGTTGTCGCACCGTGGCAGGACGGGAGGAGAAGAGGTGCCGCCATCTGACCTGTCACTGTGCCAGAACCCCTCCTCTCTGCAAGCCTTTGATCCAGCATTTTGTAGTCCAAATACTGCCCCAACAGTCTGCATGCAGAACTCTAAGTCATACGGACAAGTCTTTGAATATTCCAGTTACAGAATAGATATGTTTTTATGCTAATTTGCACAATAAAATCAATGGCTTCTGCGTTTCCTCTCCAGAACTTGGCCTAAATTAGGAACACATTCATCTTAAGAATTTGATTTAAGCCACAGCACTCCCTACTGTGTCTGCTATTTAAATGTTAAGTGTGGATACATTACTGAAGGTCAAGAGAGAGAGCCCAAACAATTGGTCCATAAGAAAAAAGACTGGGGTGGGGGGGAAACAAATGGGGAGTGAATACAGAGATCCTCTTGATCTAAAGGGTTTCTGCCTTTCAGGCTGGCTCAAGGATAAGGACGACCGCTTCTTAAATTGATGCTCTAGATTTTTCTTTTTTTTTAAATATTTCCCCCATTAAAGCGGTCGCGGCACTTCATAAGATTAGCTCGACCAAAAAAAAGGCAGAGTGACTGAGTGAATGAAAATAAAGAGCTCTACTGAAGGGAAGACTTTTTTAAAAATTACCAGCGTACATATATGTAGGTGCAAGTCTTCATTCTGAGCAGGGGTCTTTTTCTTCCCTCTTTTCTCTCTCTCTCTCTCTCTCTCTCTCTCTCTCTCTCTCTCTCTCAATTTGCATTTTATTGCTAAGGCAGATTCAAATTAATGGATGCTCAACTTTAAGCAGTGACCGTAAGCTGTATCACAACACAGGAGAACATTCATAAAGTTGCACAGTAACAAACAAAAAGCACGTAGTCACAAAGATCCGGTCAGAGGTTTACCTGCACTCGTTATGGCCATCGGGTCCATGATGAATGATATGAACTGTAATTTTTTCCAGAGTGGGTGGAATGATGATACAACATGCAACTTCCATGGTTTTTTAAAAGCAAGAACACCTCCTCGACCACATGCCTTCTGCAGCCATCAACAAGCTTCTGGTATAAATCTGAGTGGATATTTGACCATTCTTCCTGGCAGAATTGGTGGGGATCATAAAATTCATTAGTTTCCTGGCACAGACAAAACTTTTAATCATAGTCCACAAACTTTCAATAGGCCTATGGTAGGAGCTTTTCAAAGGCTAATCTAGAAAGCTTAATGTCATCTTTCTTTATCAAAGTTTGGAATTGTGGTGCATTTTCTGAGATACTAAGAGACTACCAGTTGTAGTCTAACATAATCGCTAATGAGAACTCAATAGTCTTTGGTCTCGTCAAATTAAAAGACATCCTACAACCTTCAGCAACATTTAATCAAAGATTTGGGTGAATTTATGTCTATATTTGAGCCTGTATGTGTAATTCTGACTCTGTGTGGGTTAGAGAAAATGCACAACAAATCCATTTCTCTCCAGAAAATAATTGATTCAAGTAAATTATTAAAAAACCTGAAATTAATATGGCATTCATGGCCATGGAGAGGGAATGTAAGCCTCTCACCACAACTGTACATGATTACATACATCCAGACTCTTCAAGCTTCAGCAAGAAGTTTGTTTCTCACGAACTACCGATGCATCACATGTAATCTGGCACCGGGTTGTATCTTTCTGTCACACTTATGAACAACAACACGACGGATGTAGTGCCGCTTTGCTCTGGGGTTTTTCTCCATTAACTGCTCCGTGTTGCTCCTTGAAATCCGAAGCCTCAGAATCAGACAACAAAAGCAGGTGAGGGGAAAGAGGGGGAAAAGTACACATTAAAGGACTAACAGACAGTCGAAAGATGGAACTTATACAGAATTGTATTGTTTCAGCCACATATTTGTTTCTATTTAAAAGGAGAACACATACATTTAACATACATACTTTTAACCACGCTCACAATATGGATTTACTGGACAGAGGAAAATATAATACTGCTTTCTGATGTAATTCAGGTTTATATTGGGCAATTTTCAGCCATCAAACAGAATTTTCATAAGTCTCCACTTTTGAAAATTTGAGCATTTTAGTAAAAAGAAAATGTTTGCGTGAATGAGAGGTGCAAACTTGGCAGAAAAAGTTTGTTTTGCAAAATCAGTGTAGAAAAGGACCTGCATGGTTTGAATTTAACACCTACATACATAAAAAAAAAAAAAAAACATTACGACAAAAAAAAGCACAGCATCTTTTCAAAGACTAGTGTTTGCCCCATTACCATTCCACAGGCCAGTTTTCCTCATTATTAGGTTGCAATTATCAGAATAAAAGCTTTACTGGTTCGTTCTGAAATTAGAAATGTTATTGTTGGTTGGGTAAAATGCGCATATGTCCAAAGACGAGCTGGTATTAGTATTCTTAGAGGTGCTTGTAATGCCGCTCTTGGGATTGAGGTGTCAATCAATGCGCTGTTCAAGCCACCACTTCGGTCCAAACCAATATGTTGCTTTGCAATTTTGTCCTTCCAGTCTTGTGCCCCTGACGATGAATCTTAATGATAACAGAGATGCACGTGGCTTCTCCTGTGGCATCATCGGTAGGTGAGGATTCGCAATTTTAATTTTCATTGATATTTGGCGCAGCAGTCCAAGACGCATAGAATGAATGCTGTGAATCCTACGATCTGTGGTAATCCCCTGGAGTCATCCCTAAGTGGGTAAATCTGCAGAAAGGCAACTGGACTTTTCTTGTTTCTTGAAGACATTTTAGCTCTCACCCAAAAGGCTTCAACTGAAGCCTTGGCGAATGTCCACCTCATTCTTGGAGAGAGCAAATCAAAGTAACTGTTGAATTTGCACACAATAATCGACTCAATATGTTCATGCACTTTCGTCCCTGCCTGCTTGTGGAGAGCTTCTTGTGACTGACAGCCACATATCAAGAGGTGAGTCCTCCGTTTGTCACCGCACCATATAATCAAGTCTTTACCAGGTGTCTCTGAAGTGAATACTGTGGTTATTGGCTGTACGCTGCCACTAAAAGCCTCTGACACTTTTGTTCTGCTTCTGTTCACCTTTTTTTTATCATTCCCTTACATCACCTCTTACCTTTCACCTTTTTTTCTCCAGTTTTGTGTACATATTTACATATTTATATGCTTTCATTACAATTTTTTTTTCAGAGCAGCCTAATGTTGCAGGAGTGAAAAACATAACCTGTACATTCATCTTGTTTCAATTTAGAGCCTCGAGATTCGCTCTCTGAGATGCTCTGATGTGCCGATCGGGAGACAGATATTTGCATTTTGATTAGCGGGACCGGCGTCTCTCATCTTCCTGGTCTTCAATTCCACCTGACAGGCTAACCGCGACTGCACAGATTGAAGCTACACAATTAAATAATGAATCGAATCGAAGAGGTGCTCGCGTTTGGGGCTCTGTGCCATGTTTGATGATTACTTTTGAGTACGTTTCCCTGTCGTTTCGGTGTCAGAAGAGAGCGCTTCGGAAATCTCTCCCGCTCTGGCTTTCCAATTTATTGTTCAGCTGATAAAAATGGGACAGAAAAGCAGTTGTTTAAACCGTCATGTGTCACTCAGAAAGAGGGGCCACTATAGGAAAAAAAAAAAAACATTCAAGTCAAACCTAGTGGGAGTCCTTTATTGCTTGTATCGGTAAGAGCTCGCCTTTCATGTTCTACCTCCTGCCAGGACTTGGACAGAGAGAAAAGAAAAGGGAAGGAAAGAAAAGTTTTGAAAATGTCCTTGAATTCCAGCCATAATTTTTACGAGCCAAAAGATACGCATGTTGTCTTCAAACGTTTTGTTTGTGTAGCATTAATTTCTCAGGGTGTCTTGTTAGGAGACAAGGAGGAAGAGGGGGGGACTAAAACATCTCCCTGCAATCAAATCTGCCTGACAAATCAGTCAGTTTCGGTCTGAGGAGATTTTTTTTGTTGTTGTTTTTGCCAAGGTTGTGGGAACAGAGCGATTCTGCTGCGCAGATTAAGAAGAAAAAAAAAAAAAAAAGTTGACCAGCCGATGCTTTGGAAAACACCTTGAAGATGTCGATCAAAACTGCCGTACGAACATCTTACTGCATAACTATACCCAGTGGTTATGTATAAATAGATGAAGAGTGTTGTAATACCTTACCATATGTTTGCATAACCTTGGGACTCAGAAACCTTGAAAAAGACAGCTGTTTCTCTGCGTGGATGCTCAGTCACCTTGCAATTTCAATTTGATTTTTTTTTTTATGTTTTCCTTCAGTCACATCCCATAATATCAAACAGACGTTTGATGCTATTAGCGCTGTTTATTTGAATCTGGAGATAAAAAAGTGGTGGTCGTACCGTATAAGTGCGATCTTCCCAAAACTCACTTTCTTCCTTTATCCCCGAGGCCTTTCCGGTTCCAGCTTCTGTTTGTCTTGGGGCATTGTTTTATTACCTTCCAAACTCTGCTGGGGAAATCTTAAGGCAGCCGTTGCATAGCAACAAGGACCTGACAGTTCCACCACAGGAGCGGCTCGGAGCGAAGGGGAGGAGGAAGAGGTAGCACTTGGAGTGGAACAGCAGCAATATCGTCGCAGCTGGAGCCGCGGGTTGGGAACCCAGTGAAGCAGCAACAGCGCGCTCACCTGTCTCTTTTGAACTGCCAGCAGAGGAACTGGGAGGTGATGAAATGAATGTGAAGTAGTTTATTTGAGGGATATCGTCTGTTTGTCAAAGTGCAAGCACTTTTAAATCACTCTGTTACAGGCATGACTGAGGAAATCCTGCCACCGTCGGCATGATTCCACTGTTTGCCGATTCACTGAGAACTATCAGAAGACTGTTTGAAAGGGTTTGAGCTTCATCCGGAGGTTTTACACTTTAAGGTCGAATCTCATTTCTTCCCTTCTCCTCAGCTTTTAGCCCTACCACTATGGAGGCAGAGTCCACCAAACAGGTTCCAGTGCTAACACCAGCTCCTTCTGCTTCCACCAACATCAGCTCAGGCTCAGACTCCACCAACTATTTGCCGGCAGTGCTGCCTCCAAAAACATTTCAAAAGGGGTGGCCGGATGGGAAGAAG
>NC_051436.1:12521270-12527280 GCF_001649575.2 Kryptolebias marmoratus
CTTAATATTGGGGGGACCCACAAAAACCAAAAGCCTGAACAGAATTTCAGAAGTTTTGTTACTGTGTTCGTTTTATATATAGGTTTTTTTTTTAATGATTTAGGCAATAAGCTATCTGATATACTGTACATAGGTATACTTTGGTGTTTTTCATTATCAGTTGATACTTACTGAGAACTGCTTTGTCACCATTCAACTTATAAAGCTTGTCCTCTCCTAAAATTATATTTATAAAACAATATTATGCATACAACCTCCCTGAGACTTTGCGCCCTCATAGTGACAACACTGGCTTTCCGCACCTCCAGTATTTTATTCTGCTCATCTTCAACTGGTTGTCCTCATCCAGTTAGACCAGCTTTCATTTTTTTCTTAAAAAAAAAAATTACATTTTTAATTCCTAATTGTTCCACACTGTAGCTTAACAAGTTTGTATCCAATATATTTCCTCTTCTGAAAACAGTTACCCCTCTTAGTGAAAACTGTCAATAGAAGAGTTTTTATAAACATGGTTGCTGTTTTCTAGGCAATTTAAAAGTAGCATAATCTCCTTAGGAACACGTTAGGTAAGCAGCAGAAGTTACCATGGAGATCTAGCCAGCTTAAAAGGATCTACCTCTGTGACCTTGAAAACTCTAGCTTTAGACTCGGCGTACTTCGCTAACTCATTAATCTCACTTCATAGTACACCCCTATGGTGTCACGCCAGGAGGCTTCCTTCGCAACTGCTGATAGAATTTGCATGTGAAGGGCCCTTCCTCTGCCGCTCTCATATCCACTCCAGCTATCTCCCTTTTCGGTTCAGAAATGTTGATAAGCAGCGGCCTCCGGGCGAAGGGAAAAAAAAAATAAAATCACAGCAGTGGTTACAAATTGAGGTCAGGAAGGGAGCGTGGAGAATGCGGTGTTTGTGGGCGCACCTGTACAGGCTTTTACAACATGGATGAAAAAAAAAAGTTCCAATACATTTACTGCCATGCTTTGCCTTAAACCAACACCACGGCTCCTTTTGACATTTGCACTGCTAGAGGTAAACACACACACACAAGCTGGAAAGGAGATTGCCTCGCTGGCACGGCACCAGATATTTAATCATACAGTAATTAGCCAAACAATCACTGGGCTAATTGTTATTGGTGAGATATTGGAGTGCATGGAGGAGAAATGTCAGGTTTATTTGCAGGGGATCTTCATCCTCTGGCTTGTCATTTCTCTCACTTCCACTTCGGAGAGTCAAACGCATCCCTCGCCTCATCTGATGCCGGTACCAAACTCCCCGCGCCTCCCCGAAGGACAAACACACACACAGACACACAGTCGCCCTGATCGTATTGTCATAACTTGGGAGAGTTTATTTCTGACGGTCCTCTAAAGAAAATAAGAAAAAGGAGTTAAAGGCCATTTAAAGGCCAATGTGAATGGCAGCGCCTTTTGAGTATCAGCTTTGTGTTTTACAAAAAAAAAAAGAGGGGGAGGTCAGGCTCAGAAACGGTGAGCCCGATAAGTGTGGATGTTTCAGAGGGGTCACAAAGTGCTCAGTGAGGTGAGGCCTTTGCTTTTGCTATTGATAGCTCTGCCAATACGCCTCACGCAGGGTGGTAATCGATGCTATCTGGTCACTGTGAACTTTGTGTCTTTTATCCACTGACTCAAAGCAAGACCTGGAAGACTGTAATTAAAGGGATAGCTCAGAGTTTTTGAAAAACTCACGTTCTGTGGAAAGGTTATGAACAATTAATTATTTCACCCATTGCAGAAAGCGATGTTGGAGTTAGTTTTTGTTCGTATTTCTTCAAATATTTCAGCTTAAAAAAAAAAAAAAAGAAAGTGTTGCTTTGTCAGTGAACTGCAAGGCCATCCCACACAGGAATGTTGTTTTTTTTGTTTGTTTGTTTCAGTCTTGCATCCACATGGAAATGGCACTTTTAGGAGCCCCGAAATGGTATTTTTTTGAAAATGAGAATAAAAAAGAAAAAAACAACAACTTTGCAACCTTTTAAAAATGGTGATGTCTTAGCCAACATATATTCTAACCTGCGACTCAAGGGTGTCTTCTTCTTGTTTTTACTGTTTCTATCCAGCCATCATCTTTGACCCATGAGGTGTCCAGCTGTGGAGTTTAGCATTCATGTTATACAGCTGCAGAGTTGGAGCAGGGGCTGATCTGTGACTTTGACCTTTACCGTGACCTTAAACCAGATCACCACAAAAATCAAATCACTTGTTCCTTGAACCATGTTTGATGTTTCCTAAAAATCTGTTCATAACTTTCTGAGTAATCTTGTAGACAGACACTACCAGACGGTCCTTGGCGGAGGCAAAAATGCTGGCTTGGCTATTAAAACGATACAACTACAGCTCGCAGAGATGCAACAAGGAGCCCATAGTGGCGTGTAAACAGTTGGTCCTGACGATCTGGACAGCAGAGAAGCCTAAATACACTGGTGGTGAGATGATTACTGAGTGGAGGCAGGTGGGCTGATCACAGATAGGACACAGGTGTGTAGAAATGAACAAGGAAGGTAGAGGCAGACAATTTCAACTGAAAACATACTGAACACAGGAAGATGGAAGATTGGGGAAAACACAATGATCTGAATAACACTTCAGAGAAAATCAAACCCACAAAAACACCAATAGCCCAGAATCTTAACACATAAAGGTTTGTGCAAACATTCTAATGGTAGTTTTTAAATATTTCCATCACTTCTAATTTCACTTTGTGTGGTTATTACAGAAAGAACAGCATAACCATACCACTGGAAGTGCTACAGCTAGCTGCTGCTGCTGTTTAACAACCACAGAATTATATGTAAATACATGTGTAATGCAAAATTGGTGGCGGTGTAAAGGTTCCGAAAATAACATTTACATGAACCGCTGTAAGATTTTTGAGATCAGAGTTGTTTTAAGACATCAGCGATCCACTTTGGTCTTGGCCCAACTCTGACTAGCCGTTAGCTCAACAATCTAATCCGAATTCAACTTTATTTCCTCCAAGCTAAGGTCTTTCAGAGAGCTTTTTGAAACAAGTAAAATTCTATTTATTCATAACCTTTCCACAAAACCAAACTTCAAAGATCTAAACTATCCCTTTAATGCTTTTTTGTTGAGTTTCTTTAGTTTCATTTTCAAAAAAAAAAGTATCAAATACGCTTGATAAAACTCTGAAAGCAAACTGCTCTTGTTTTTGTTTTCACACAATGAGTCATTTGTGTTTTCTGCACAACAAAAATACTTGAAAGGGGTTTTTTTTTTGTTGTCGTTCTTTTTTTTTTTGGTCTAGCATATTTGCATTGTTGATTTTTCCCTTTTATAAATTCTGCTGAGCTCTTGCAGTTTACTTTCACTTTGATTCTGCCTCCGTCTGTCATTCCCATGAAAGTAATAATTGCTCATCTATTCATTTTGTCAACAGTGTCTTTCAAAATTCTTTTTTTTTTATTATATTAGTCTGTAAAATGATTAGCTAAAGTAAAGAGAATCATGAGCGATTTTGAACACGGGATGAAGTCGTTTTGTCGTTTCGTTGAAGGAAAGACGGCGAGGGCTCCTAATGACAGTTTGATAGATACATTTTCTTTCTCCTCTTAAATTACAGTCTCGTTTTGATTAGTCTTTGACAAGCCTGTTTTTTTGGGGGGAAGAGCTCGTCTACGGCGATATAAGCTTGCGATTCATACCCAAAACACACAGTTTCATGTGAGAGACGTCAATCAATCTTAGCTGGAAATGTGCGATTTAATCTTGATAATGAGTTAATATACCATATGCTCCTCGCAATTAGCCATCCGAGGATGACCCTTCTCTAATTTGTTAGGAGTTCAATGTAGCATAAAATCTAGGGCAGGTCACTCCCAAGAGTTTATTCTGTTCTCGGGTGAGGAGAATAAGGGGGGGGGGAGGACAGTGACGCTAGGCGAGCAGCGTAATTATCTGGGCGTATCATGGATGAGAGGCTGCGCTCCGGTGTGCTAATACCTCTGACTCTCCTATCCCATTCTTCCATTCGGGCCCTTATAATGAGCTTAGGGAGAACAAAGCATCCATGCACCGTGTTGGGAAACGGAGATGAAAAGAAGAAGAAGCAAGGGGTGAGACAACACGAGAGGGGCAATAGGAGACTGGCAATAGAAGATGAGACGTCCTCGAAAAAGCAAAAGGGAAGCGCTGGAGCCTTTAAGGAACGGCCGTGTGAAGTCCATTCCTGAATATATCAGAGTCCAAATGTTACGGTTCTGATCCTGGATATCAGAAGAATTATATCAGCTTGAATCTTTGAGTCAATGGCTGGTTTTACTTTTTACCTGCATATCAAATGTTGTCACGGAGCTCATCAGTTCTGCAGGCCGGACTTGACCTTTTATCTGTATGGAAATTTTGGATTTCTTCTAAGCCGCGGTATAACAAAGTGTGAAAACATAAATTTAAACAAAACTGGTTCTGAACCGACCCATTTCAAACTTTAAGTGGGTAATTTAAAGCTTTACCTTTTTTGGATTGTTCAGATGCTCCGGAAAGAAACCACTACTATTCAGATTTTTTTTTCCTGATAATATTTTGAAATACAACCTCCTACCTGGACTGTTGATTGTGGCGAACCTAATGCGCAGACTCATTCTAGCTCCAGGAATAAAATAATTTATTTCAAAACAAAAAGAAACAAAAACAAAAAGCTGACGAGGCAGCAAAACGAAACTAAATACAAAACATACAAAACTCTATAATCTAAGGCAAACATGAGGAGAACAAGAGAGCAAGAGAACCATGACCAGCGAATGCATGGAGGAAATGACCAGGTTTTTAAAGCAGAGGGCAATTAGGGGAAGTGGGCACAGGTGAGTGATAACTAACGAGGAGCAGGTGGAGATGGGCGTGGCAGGTTAACAAGTGATGACAGAGGACAAGTGAATAATGACAGGAAAGAAAGACACAAGGAACAAAGACCGAACTAAACCCAGACTAAACATAAAGGCAACTAAATAACAAAATAAAAGAAGCAATAAACCCAAATCTTAACACTATTATGCAAAGAAGAAGACAGTATGTGAACACCATCCATGCAGTCATCATCCACTCTTCAAAATTACTTCAATTTACTTTAATTAATTATTTTTTTATTTCACAGTTTATACATTTAATGTGTTTATTGTGCTCCATTGTGAACAAAATTTGCATTTATAAGATGTGCAGATCATTCTGATCTGTTTTAATTTACATTTTTACACAAACTACTTTTTTTTTTTTGAATCACGGTTGTCCTTATTTGAAATGTTTAAGTCCAGGTTGTTTTGAAACTGTGAGTCTCGAACACAAACACCATGAAACATGAGTTGGTATGAAATTCTGGAAACCCTTCAGTAAAAGTAAGAATCTGAGGTATTGCTGTACTAAATAAACATTAGAAAAACTTTGTTGTAAATTTTTAAAAAAACCATCAGTATTTAGTCAAATAAAACTACCTGACCTACATGGGATTCAAACTTGGATATCTCTATTTAGGCAAACTCTTAATCCAGTTGAGTTTTAAAAAAAGAACATTAAGACAGAAAAACACTGTGATTACAGTATTTATGACCATTTTTGTAATACCTGTGTCTGTGCATGTGTGTGTTTGACTGCTGCATTAGCAAAATATGTTGTGTACCACTGGACAGATTTAAATGAATATTCAGAAACTAAACATTGGATACATCTACAACATTTGATGTCAACTCAACTGGAGATGGCCACAACAGCCATTCAACCTCAGGAAACACAGAAGTGTGTCATTTTTACAGATATTGTGCTCGGATTTGGTGGCTAGTAGCTGAGACCAGGGGTGGAAATTAGCACCCGCCACCGGCCAAATGCGGGTAAATATTTGAAGTGGCGGGTGAATTTGATCAACACACACGCCACTGTGGCGGGTTGGCAATTTGAACAGAAAAGGTGTTATTTTTCCTCTTGACATATAGGGGGCAGCAATGTGCTCGAGTTGCTGCTGTTACGTCGAGCCCCACATTGCCCG